>NC_089502.1:0-313364 GCF_036850765.1 Saccopteryx bilineata
GCCTCAGTTTCTATATTCACAGTTACCAGAGAAAGCCGCCCTGTTTAGGTTAGTGAGGAAGGCGGAGCATTTCTTACTCCCTATTTCCTTCGGGGTTTGGTTATATATTTAGCCAATTTTTCACTCAATCATACCTTTGGGTGTATTGCGAAGCATCTGGAAGCTCCAAGTATAGGTTTTTCTGTTTCTGGTTGAAGATCTTGTTGAGTTTTGGGGGAGATTTATTGGTATTGCTTCCTACCCCGCCATTACTCTGACGTCATCTCCTGCTTCTTTTAAATATTTCAATAAGTACTAGTTCTACCCCAACATAGTTGAGTTAAATTAATCAATAGATTATCTGGGCCTTGCTAGAGTTTGGGGGAGTTCAGAATTTTCCCAGCATCATCAGAAAAAAATTCTGCATGTCCAAGTCACATTTTTTCATAGCCAAACCACTACCTATAACAGTTTCAACATTTGACATACTAGTCCCATACTATCTACTACAATTGGTGTTAAAACTTGAGCTATTTTTCAGCCAGGCTTGGGAGAAATTCAGTCTAAAACACACATATCTTCCAGTTTTGTAACTAAGACAATCCCAATAACAAAGAAAATATTTTTATAATGTGTATGAACACCCCCTCTTTGCTCCTGGAAGTAGGGGGCATTTTACCATGCCCCAGCGCTCCCTCCCAGGCTCAGTGTGGCTTCTTCTTTTCTGCTTGGTTTTTGAGACTTTTTTTTTGTAGTGCAAAGTTGGTTTTTCATGCTGATTGTTTCTAAATTAGTTTGTAATCCAGTTTGGTGGTATGAGCTGGGAGTCTGTGTGTCTGTCTACTCTGCTGCCATCTTGGAGTCTCCTATAGTTAACTAGTTTTGAAAATGACATTTTAAATGTTGAAACTTAGTGTTTGTATGAATTCATTTCAAAATTTAAAATTATATTCTTTTAAGTGCCTACAGTTGAAAATAAAGTTTGCAAATTACCTCCTGAACATAAACCTGAACCAAAGGAAGAAGTTGTTCTCAAAAGCAGTATAGTATTTTTCAACTGTTATATCAGCTTTAGGTATATAAAAGTAGACTTAAAATCTTACAAATGTTTCTGTCCCTTGGTTTTCTTTCAGCAGATCCCTATTTATCAAAATGTATTTGTAATGCCATTAAAATTAAAATTATAATTTTCATATCTGTTTTATAAGAAGTCAGAAATTTTGTAAGTGTTCACAGTATTTTAAAATTTATTTAATAGATATATCTAAATTGATAACACTCTAAACTAATATCAGTGATGATAGCTGTCATTTTCATGATCAAATTATATAGTAAAATATACTAAACCTTTAAATACTCTAAATTACACCAAAATATTTAAACCTAAATTCAGTATTCAGTTTTAAAGTATGACACATCACCACAACTAATGAAATATATTTTTTATAAAAAATATTTTTTAAAAAACTGAAACTTTCTAGTATTTTATACTAATAAGATAATACAGAATTAAAAGCAATATATTCAAATGAAGAATCAAGTTCTTTGTCCTCGCATAGAATTACTTATCTCTAGGCTACATTTCTTTAGCTACCACCCTTCAGTAAACTTTATACTTACTTAGGCCTGGTGTGTGGAAGTCCTGGGTTCGATTCCCTGCCGGGGCACACAGGAGAGGCGCCCATCTGCTTCTCCACTCCTCCCCCTCTCCTTCCTCTCTGTCTCTCTCTTCCCCTCCCGCAGCCGAGGCTCCATTGGAGCAAAAGATGGCCCGGGTACTGGGGATGGCTCCTTGGCCTCTGCCTCAGGCGCTGGAGTGGCTCTAGTCACAACAGAGTGATGCCCCAGATGGGCAGAGCATCGCCCCCTGGTGGGCGTGCCGGGTGGATCCCGGTCGGGCGCATGCGAGAGTCTGTCTGACTGCCTCCCCATTTCCAGCTTTAGAAAAATACAAAAAAAAATTTCTCTTGTTAAAATTACAACATAAATTTTAAATAGAGTTTGATGTTATTCAAATTACTCATTTTGTGTTTGGGTTATCACTGCCACAGACTTGTCTCTGAATAGACTATTGATATAAAGTAATTCTGAGTGCTGTTCTAAATTAACATCACAACCTTTGATTGAAAAAGCTACACTTTTAGTGTGAATGCTAATTTCCCAGGGCACTAGGTCAGGTTGCATGCTTTTTGTTTTCTGTACTTTGTATGTTATTTATGCTTGTTACATTTATTCAGCATCTACATTTGCCTCTCTTGGTTTACATATAAATTTTTTTGTCTTTTAAGTTCTAAGAAAGAGACCTGAAGAATAAGAACCTAAAGTAGAACCTAAAATAGTAGAAAAATAAAAAAAACCTACAGGTAGAAATCTCAGTAACAATCTGTGATATTATCTTTTAACAGAATGGACATTTAACAAAAGGTTTATCTTGTAAACATAAGTGGAGTTAGCTACAAACATGGCTTCATATCCCATCTGTGTTTTTCATTGTCTGCTTTCTTTAGAGACATTTTTTTAGTAATTCCCAAATCTGTTCATGTATTTCCCTGCTCGTTATTGTTATGATTGCTTTGCTACTTAAGTTCTTTTAATAGAAATGACTGTGAAATAATCAGGTTGGCTGCAGAATAACTTCATGGGAGGGTGTCAGCAAAAGTTTCTTAAAATTTGGGGGCTTTCATGTGGGTTTTTTTAATCATTAGTTTATTATGAAAGGTTTCTATATTGGTAGCTATTATGAAAGTGACTTGGAAAGGGAGAGAGAGAGCTAACTTTTTTTCCTTTTCATTACATCAGAAGAAGCAAATAAGCCACCAAAATAGGTTTTAGAAAGTGACAAACATATACAATAATGCAATGGATATCTTTTTACAGAAGTGAAAACAATCAAACCCTCCCATGGAGCCTGTTCCAACCACTATCACTGCCCCTGGGACAGTACCAGTAGTTGGAAAGAAAGGTAATTTTCTGTAGTTTTCTTGTTTTGATGACTTAATAAAAATATTCATGCTTGAATTTAAGTCCTCATTATGTTGAAAAAGGCATCATTTCAACTGTGGGGGCTCATAAATTATTTTATAGATTTTATTTATTGATTTTAGAAAAGGGGAAAGAGAGAGAGAAGCAACAACTTGTAATTACTTCACTTGAGTTTTCACTGATTGCTTCTTGCATGTGCCTTGACTGGGCAAACCCGGGGTTTCAAACCAGCGACCTCAGTGTTCCACGTTGATGCTCTATCCACTGCACCACCACTGGCAAGGCCGCTTGTGGCCCGCAGGCCATAGTTTGGGGACCCCTGGTCTAGAGGAAGGATGGGAAGATTGTGGTGGAGAAACCTGGCAAAATTGTGCCGGGCATCATTGGCTTGAAGCAGGCCCTAACCATCAATGATGCAGATGACTTTGGTGCTAGAACATACACAGTTACTGTGGAAAATGCCAACAATCTGGAATGTTGGTCCTGTGTGAAATTAGTAGCTTAGTATTTCACTGGGAAATTTTGCTTTTCTTATTATTATACTAAGAAAATGGAAGAGAGAAAATTTTATTTTCCATTATTAGAATGTCAGCTGTCTTATACCCTAAGAGGGGGATATCAATATCTCAGATTAATTATGTCCAGTTTTGAATTTTTTTTCCTATTTTTGAAATTTACTAAGGAAGTTACTTATATTACTTGTTCAGATCATCATTATTTTTCTGACTTCGTTTTCATAGAGAAATCATTCGAGACTGGCTGGTGAAACCCATATGAGATCAGCATGTGAAACTCAAGGGGAAAACTATTTTCACCCATTATATAGCAAGGGATACTCCAAACATTAAGTGGTTCAAAGGATATGATGAAATCCCCTGGGAACCAACTGACAAGACAGATAGTAAAAGAGGGGAATTATGCACACCTCAAAATTAAGAATGCTGTGCCAGAAGATATTGATGAGTATGCAGTAGGAATTAAAGGGAAAAGATTCCCCGCAAAGCTAACACTTGGAGATGTAAAAATCTTTCACCTTTTATTCTAAAAGATAAGTTTTGTGTGTGCATAAGGCAAAATAATATACCTCAAAAAACCTGAGAGAGACAAGATGGCGCTGGAGTAGGCGGATATACCAGCATCTACATCCCAGAATCAAAGTGGATTACAAACTAATTTTATGAACTATCATCTGGAAAACCAACTTTGGACTAAACTAAGAGGACTCTTCAACCAAGAAACGCTGAAGAAGCCACACAGAGACTGGTAGGAAAAGCGGAAACAGGAAAACACGGAGAGGGCTGCCCAACTCCCCGGAGCGAACGGCAGCAGGGAGAGACTCGCGTGGCAGAAAGTGAGTTTAGCAAGGGGGAAGGGTCCTGAGCCCCAGGAACAAAGCCCCAGCCTGCAGACCCAGAGCCCAGAAGAGGTGTAAGGACAGTATTTAGCTGGAAACAAGTCAGGATACTGTTTTTGAGAAAGTGTCTGATTTCTTAGACCCAGTATCCTTCTTAAAGGTACCATGCAGAACATCTCTCTCATAACCACCTACCCGGGGCTCCTGGGGATGGGGGAGTGAGAGGAGAGGACCAGAGTAACAGAAAGAGACTGTAATCTAGGAGGCACAGGGAGAAGCATTTTGGGAGATAGCCACCCTAACCCCTGGGACAAGTCACTCCCGAAAGCTGAAGTGATTATTTCCCCCAGAAACAGCAATACCAGCAAAGGGAAGCAGGAGAGCAGCCAAACAAGCTTCCGTGTGGCAATCAAAGCAGAGTGGCATAGAAAAAGGGGGCTTTTGGGTCTACAGTAGTGAGTCTTAGGGTCCGAGCTGCAACGCCCCCACCCACACGGCTGAGGGTGCACCAGAGGGTGGGCAGCAGTGGGAGACAAAAGCATGGTTCTGCTTGCAGGGGCAGAAGCCAGGTGGCCGCCACTGGGCTCAGGTGTGAGCTCAATCTTGCTCAGCTGGAGAGAAGGGGGAATGCAAAAGCGGTCAAGCACAGCTACCAGCAGCCTGTAATCCAGTCTGAGGGAGAAGGGCGGGAAACCAGAAAAAAGTGGAGACCAGCCTCTGAGCAAGGGCAGAGGAGCACAGCCTTGCCCCACCCTCTCAGCAAAATGGGAATACAGGGAACATACCTCAACATGATAAAGGCCATCTATGACAAACCCACAGCCAACATTATACTCAATGGGCAAAATTAAAAGCAATCCCCTTAAGATCAGAAACAAGGCAGGGGTGCCCCCTTACACCACTCTTATTCAACATAGTTCTGGAAGTCCTAGCCACAGCAATCAGACAAGAAAAAGAAATAAAAGGCATCCAAATTGGAAAAGAAGAAGTAAAACTATCATTATTTGCAGATGATATGATATTGTATATAGAAAACCCTAAAGTCTCAGTCAAAAAACTACTAGACCTGATAAATGAATTTGGCAAGGTGGCAGGATATAAAATCAATATTCAGAAATCAGGGGCATTTTTATACATTAATAATGGATTGTCAGTAAGAGAAATCAAAGAATCAATCTCCTTTACCATTGCAACCAAAAAATAAAGTACCTAGGAATAATTCTAACCAAGAAGATTAAAGACTTGTACTCAGAAAATTATAAAACATTGATAAAAGAAATCAGGGAAGATATGAATAAGGCATATACCATGCTCATGGTTAGGAAGAATAAACATCATTAAAATATCTACATTACCCAAAGCAATTTATAAATTCAATGCAATACCGATTAAAATACCAATGACTTACTTCAAAGATATAGAACACATATTCCAAAAATTTATATGGAACCAAAAGAGAACACAAATAACCTCAGCAATCTTGAAAAGGAAGAATAAAGCGGGAGGTATCACACTTCCGGATATCAAGTTATATTATAAGGCCATTGTACTCAAAACAGCATGGTACTGGCATAAGAACAGGCACATAGATCAATAGAACAGAACAGAGAACCCAGAAATAAACCCACAGCTCTATGGACAACTGATATTTGACAAAGGAGGTAAGGAAATACAATGGAGTAAAGACAGCCTCTTCAACAAATGGTGTTGGGAAAATTGGACAGCTACCTGCAAAGAAATGAAACTAGACCACCAACTTACACCACTCACAAAAATAAACTCAAAATGGATAAAAGACTTAAATGTAGGCCGTGAAACCATAAGCATCTTAGAAGAAAACATAGGCAGTAAGCTCTCGGACATCTGTCGCAGCAATATATTTGCTGATTTGTCTTCACAGGCAAGTGAAATAAAAGACAGGATAAACAAGTGGGACTTTATCAAACTAAATAGCTTCTGCACAGCTAAAGACAATAAGAACAGAATAAAAAGACAAACTACACAATGAGAGAATATATTTGACATTGCGTCTGATAAGGGGTTAATAACCAAAATTTATAAAGAACTTGTAAAACTTAATATCAGGAAGACAAACAATCCAATCCAAAAATGGGAAAAAGAAATGAATAGACACTTCTCCAAAGAGGGCACACAGATGGCCAATAGGCATATGAAAACATGTTCAACATCACTAATGATTAGAGAAATGCAAATTAAAACCACAATGAGATATCACCTCACACCAGTCAGAATGGCGCTCATCAACAAAACAACACAGAATAAGTGCTGGTGAGGATGTGGAGAATAGGGAACCCTCCTGCACTGCTGGTGGGAATGCAGACTGGTGCAACCACTGTGGAAAACAGTATGGAGATTCCTGAAGAAATTAAAAATCGAACTGACTTTTGACCCAGCTATACCACTGTTAGGAATATACCCCAAGAACACCATACCACTGTTGGAAAAGAAGAAATGCACCCCCATGTTTATGGCAGCATGGTCCACAATAGCAAAGATCTGGAAACAGCCCATGTGTCCATCAGAGGACAAGTGGATTAAAAAGCTTTGGTATATATATACTATGGAATACTACTCAGCCATAAGAAATGATGACATAGGATCTTTACAATAACATGGATGGGACTTGATAATATTATACTGAGTGAAAGAAGTAAATCAGAAAAATCTAAGAACTATATGATTCCATACATAGGTGGGACATAAAGATGAGATTCAGAGACATGGACAACAGTGTTGGGGGTACAGGGTGGGGGAAGGAGAGGGAGGGGTTTGGGGAGGGGAGGGGCACAAAGAGCATGGCTTTTCAGCATTTGCCATATTCCCCCTTTAATCTATAGACAGACAGCAAATATTTACTTATGGTGTTTCCACTATAAAGACTGCTGTCTTAGGGACAAATGCTGATGAACTATTTCAGCAGTTCCCCCTTCTTCAAAGACTTATATGTCAACATAGAGCTCCATGTTTCATAGGACATACTCAAGCTCACTCCATGCTCCCTGGAGTTTTAACACAAGTGAATGCCCTTTTTTTTTGGTTGTATTTTTTCTTTTATTTATTTATTTTTTGTATTTTTCTGAGGACGGAAATGAGGAGGCAGTAAGACAGACTCCCGCATGTGCCTGACCAGGATCCACCTGGCATGCCTACCAGGAGGGAATGCTCTGCCCATCTGGGGTGTTGCTCTGTTACAACTACAGCCATTCTAGTGACTAGGGTGGAGGCCATGGGGCCATGCTTAGTGCCTGGGGTGGCTTTTCCTCTGGTGGAGCTTTGGATGCGGGAGGGGAAGTGAGAGACAGAGAGGAGAGAGAGGGGGAGGGGTGGAGAAGTAGATGGGGCTTCTCCTGTGTGCTCTGGCCAGGAATCGAACCCGGGAATCCTGCACACCAGGCCAATGACTCCTACGGGTCTACCATATCATACTTTTTACTTTAAAAAAAATTTACATTTCTTTTGAAGGCTGATAAACAGGAGACACCAAATCTTTTTCGCCTGCAAACTACTACCTTCTTTATTAGGTCCAGCTAATAACACTGTTTTATCTTTTTCCAAATAGCTCCAGATATATGGAAAATATTTATATAGGCGGATGGGGATCCTCAAATCTCTCAGCGAGATCTTCTGAGCATGGCTTTTAAGATACCTAGAGGCAGAAAAAGCCCAATAGAGATCAGGGGAACTACCAGCTTTTAGGATAAGCCCTTAAAGGCCCCAATGCCCCAAAGGGGTCTCATAGGATGCCATCTGGGTCCTGCTTCAATAGTGGAAAGGAAGGTCATTGAGCTAAAGCCTGCCAGGCTTACATGCCTCTGTTGTGAGAAAACAGGGACACTGGAAGGTAGGCTTCCCCCTTGTTTACCTAAGGGAGGGTTCAGTCTCTTCCAGCCCTGCTCCAGCCACCTATGACCTAACCTTGCCCAGAAAGCTGGGGTTTGCCACTGAAGGCTGAAGGTGCCCAGGGCTGTCGGCCCCATCTATGACACAGTGGATGAGCCCAGGGTATTTCTTTCAAGAAGCAGGTAAACTGATCTCATTTGCACAAGGGCCACTTAACTATGTTTTGCCTGAATAGTCAGGTTTTTTTATTCTTCCCAAAGATCTCTGTTGTGGGTGTTGATAGTCCTATTTTCGGCTGCTTTGCTTAATATAGTGTTTCCTTTATCCCTCCTACCTCAATGTCTCACTCAGATTTCAGGCTGGGACCTACTCCTAATTTAGAGCTTTCTTTCCCCCTTTTGCCAACTTGTATTATGAATTTACCTTTGCCACCCACCTTAGTGTATCCCAAGGTTCTCTTTACCGTGCCACAGTCGCAGAGCTCCAGGGAAAGCAACCTGGTCTCATCTCTCCAGGCAGAGAAGAACAGAAGCTCCATTTCCACGCATGCTGCAAATGGCTTTTCCAGTCTACCTGAATCATTATCAGCTAGAAGCAGCGGTCATTGGGATTGGACATGAGCTTCAAAGTATAGAATGGTGACAACAATTCCAGTGCCATGCAGACTTTTCCTGTGTGGACTTTTCCTGGACTCCTGCTCCCTGTGACAGCTCCTAACAGACTGAACTGTGGTTGGGTTGCATTTTTCAGGGATTTGGCATGGTGATGGGGCCAACTTGGACTTCATGAACATGTTAAGGACACTACTCTTTTATGGATTCTTGCTGTATTGGCCAAAAGTTTACTTAAATGCTTTAAATCAGTGTAAAAAAATAGAAGACTGGATAAAGAAGATGGGGCACATATACACCATGGTATACTATTCAGCTAGAAGAAATGATGACATCAGATCACTTACAGTAGAATGGTGGAATCTTGATAACATTATGGGGAGTGAAATAAGCGAATCAGAAAAAAACAAGAACTGCTGGAGTCCATACATTGGTGGGACATAAAAGCGAGACTAAGAGACATGGACAGGAGTATGGTGGTTATGGGGGGTGGGGGAGGGAAGGGGGGAGAGGGGGAAGGGGAGGGGCAGGAGTACAAAGAAAACTGGATAGAGGGTGATGGAGGATGATCTCTCTTTGGGTGATGGGTATGCAACAGAACTAAATGACTAGATAACCTGGAAATGTTTTCTTTGAATATATGTACCCTGATTTATTGATGTCACCCCATTAAAATAAAAATTTATTTATAAAAAAACAGCTTTATTAAAGCATAATTGACACAAAATAAACTGTATATATTTAATGTGTATGAATTGATAAGTTCATGACATATGTACATGTCATAAATGTAAAAATATCAACATCTTCAAGGTAATAAACATATCTATCACTAAAAACAAACAAACAAAAAACATTTTAACTCATTTATTAAAAAGTATTTACTGAGTTCCTCCTATGTCTGCCTGACACTGTTCTAAGCACAGGACATACTTTGGTGAAAAAAACAAAATAAAAATGTCTGCTTTATTTTCTTCTAAAAATTAGAAAATATAAAAATTCATTGCAAATAAAAATAACAATTATCAACAATATAATATACTGTTAAATTTTATTAATAACATTTACTAATTGCTAGCCAGAAAATAATAGGACTTAATTTTGTATTTATATCAGTATAGAAAACAGTGGCCATGGAATACATAGGAAATACTCAGCGTTCTTCCAAAAAATTGTAGCATTTTAGATCAACTGATTAACATTGATTTAGACAGAAATAAAATGTTTTTTAACATTAAATTAACATGTTATAGAGCTCTATATAGATATATTTACACATAGGTGACAATTTAAAAAGATACGTTTAAAAATTGTTTCCTGCTACAATCTCTGCAGGGTGGGATGGAGTACAATGAGTCAGAGGGAAGAATAGGTTTCTCTATTTTATTCTACTTTTATGCTTTCACTTGTCAAATAAAAAAGAGAGAAAGAAAGGGTGATATAGATAAAATTGTAAAATAAAATAAATAATAAGGGACACTATATAAAAACCTAGAAATTTCCAATTGTTAATAATAAAACAATTATGGCCTAAAAATCAAATGTTATTGCTATAAAATTAAGTGAACTTACTGCCTCCTCAAAGGTCAAGAGATAAGTAGAGAAAGCCCAGGGAGGCACATTACCAATTTAGATAGTCTACTATCTAAATTTAGAACCTAGAAATAATTTCTATTTACACAGTCTGTAACAAGAATAATAGGAGGGACTTGGATAAAAGTACAGTAGCCCTGCTTAGTATCACATAAGCAGGCAGAAAAGAAACTCATATAAGTCTCAAACATGTTAAAATCATTCCTAATTTAAAGGCCCAGGTAAAGATGCCAGGATGCCTGTGTTGATTCTAACTGTTCATAAGAAATTCATTTATTTGAGGTTTGGATAAATTTAAATTGAAGTTTAACATCAATTATAATCCTAATTAGGAAAGTTTTAGTTCAATTTTAGAAAGACTATTGGAAAATTGACTTTGAGGAAATAGAACAAAGGTGATTGAGATGAAGATGAAGAAGAAGACAACAATAATGATGATGACAATAACATGAGGAGGACAAGGACAACTGGTTTTTCACTATCTTAAATTTCTTTTTTTAACTCTTATGTAAATTCAAGCTCTCAGACAAACTTAATGAACATAACTACTGTGAGAACTTAATATCCTTCCAAAAGTAATTATTTTCATTATTATTCTATAATTGTCAACAGCATATTTTAAGAATAACCTGGTAAACTTTACATTTCTTGGCAAGTGTAGAGTAGAGGTGATGAAAGATTAGACAAAGCAAATAGAGTGACATTCAACAATCTCTAATGTAAAAAAATATATAAATGTTATTATAATCATCATTATCATTTTTATTACCATTATTAGTCTGTTACAGCAGAATATGGTAAAATCTCTGTATAGCATGTTGGTCACTGACTCATTCAAAATTTTAAATTTTTAATATATCATGTTACCTAAAATGTTTACCATGATCTGCAGACCTGACACTTGCAGCTCAGTCATTCAGAAAGGCAATCAGTGCCATTGCTCACTGACCCTTTCCTTAAACGATGATTGTGAATGGCTGTCTTCTCTGATTGAAGCATTGCAACAGGTGCACATCTCTTGCATTTTACCAAATCTTTGACCATAAACTGTCTCATAGGATTAGTGATAAAAAGATAAAAAGGGATATGTCTTCTACAGAATGGGGTATTTAAGTATATTTTAACTTCATTTTTCCAAATACCTGTAACATCCATGAGTTAATTAATACAATAGGCCAATGGTTCTAAAAGCTGAATCTCTAAATAAACAAACATATTTAGAAACTCTAAATGCACCTACACAAAACAATGTAACAAAATAATTAATGCAAAACAAATAAAGATAGTAACTTGAAGGATTGGTTTGGCATAAGTGAACAAATTTATATAGGTTTAACAGTTGAATACCAGCAATTTCATATGGTTCAATTTGTAAAAGATAACTGAGAATTAGATGAAACAATGGCAAAAGAAAATCCTTGAAATAATAAATTATCATATATTTATATTATATACTCAAACAAAAAAGTAAAAGAATAAGTAGAAAACTATTAAAATATTCAATTAATTTTATAGATCATTAAGTCAGTGTATTCAAAGTACAATCCTCCACATATCAGTATCAGTATCGACTGGGAAAATGCTAGCAAATGGCAGTCTCTGGCCTCCAACAATGACCAACATAATAACACTGGGGAACAAAATTTTTTTCTTTTTCTGTTGCATGAGGTTTTAGAACTGTTTCTATATATTTCTGCATCTCTGATTCCAAACCTGAAAACCGTTTTTTGGTGCATGCTCTACTTTTTATGCAATTTTAAATTTCTTTTTGTTACAGTTAATGGCATGCATTGTTTTTTAAATTGGAGTTAATGAGCTATGACTTTTATATTGAACATAACCACAAGGCAATCAATGTTTTACAAACATCACTTTTATATAATTGTAGTTGTTTTTAAAAGTAAAAAAATATTATCTGATAACAACACTCTCTTATTTTTTTTAAGATTGAATCGTGGCTTTTTCAAGTAGGCATAAATGTAAGAATAGTCCTGACACCTTCTGTTATATATGTGGCTGTTTCACACTTCAACATCAAAGGTGCAATATTTCATCATTTGTGACAGTGCATATAAAGCCTATTTTCAAGTTCCCCTTGACGATCAAGACAAGAATTGAGCTCCACATATTGTGTGTCATAATTGTGAGGAAATGCTTCATGACTGGACAAAATGAAAATGCAAAGGAATGCCTTTTGATATTCCTATGGTTTGGCGTGAACCTAAGGTCCACAGCAGTGACTGTTATTTTTGTCTGATCCATACAAAGGGCATCGGCAAGAAAAAAAATGGTGTATGATCGCATTTCCTAGTATTTCTTCAGCAATATAACCTATCCCATACTCTGAGACACTTCCAGTTCCAGGTTTCAATGGTTTTACTTCTTCTAAGGATAAAGAAAGTGAAAAAGTGTATTTTGTAAGATGCATGAGGAAATGATTGTAGAATCTGAAAGGTCTTCTTCTGAAGCCAAGCATTCATTTACCCAGGCATCCCCAAACTACACATGTGGCCCCCGAGGCCATTTATCCACCCTGCCGCACTTCTGGAAAGGGCACTTCTTTCATTGGTGGTCAGTGAGAGGAGCACTGTATGTGGTGGCTCTCCAATGGTCTGAGGGACCGTGAACTGGCCCCCTGTGTAAAAAGTTTGGGGATCCCTGAATTAACCCCTCAGTAGTTTAGCCAACCTGAATTGAATGACTTTGTAAGAGGTTTGGGCCTATCAAAGAAAGCAGCTGAGTTATTAGCCTCCAGGCTTCAAGAAAAGAATGTATTCACAAGTCAGCTAAAGTATCCCATTTCAGGAAGTGTGAACAAATTTTTGTGGACCTTTTTTCCAAAGACAAACACTTTGTTTACTGTCATGATATCAGTAGTCTTCTCAGCCAGCTAGGTGTTACCACTTACAGTCCAACAGAATGGCGACTATTTCTTGACAAGCTCTAAATGAAGTTTGAAATGTGTTCTTCTACACAATGGTAATTTTTTTTTATTTTATTTATTCATTTTAGAGAGGAGAAAGGAAGAGAGAGAGACAGAGAGGAAGAGAGAGAGGAGAGAGAGACAGAGAGAGAGAGAGAGAAGGTGGGGAGGAGCTGGAAGCATCAACTCCCATATGTGCCTTGACCAGGCAAGCCCAGGGTTTCAAACCGGCGACCTCAGCATTTCCAGGTCGATGCTTTATCCACTGCGCCATCACAGGTCAGGCCACACAATGGTAATGTTTATGCACTGGTTCCAATTGTTTATTCAACTCATCTGTGAAAATATTATAATGACATAAAAATTGTCCTCACCTTTCTGAAGTATAAGGAGCATAACTGGATTATTTGTGTGGACCTTAAAATGGTAAGTTTCCTACTAGGACAACAATATATTTCACAAAGTATCATTGCTTTCTGTGTTTGTGGGACAGCTGAGCTTGGAAGAAACACTGGACACAGAAGAAGTGGCTGAAACATGAAGCTCTGCAAGTAGGGATGCAAAATATTGTGAATGAACCTGTAGTTAATCAAGACAGGATCATTTTTCCCCCATTCACATCAAACTTGGCTTAATGAAGCAGTTTGTTCAGGCTTTGAATAGAGAAAGTGAATGCTTTTAACTTATTATTTCTGATTTTTCTGCCTTGTCTTTTGAGAAGATAAAATCAGGTGTATTTGATGGACCTCAAATTCAAACCCACATACATGATGAAGAATTTGCCAGGAAGATGAATAAGGGTGAGAAAGCAGCATGGCAGTCTTTTGTGGCAGTTACAAAGAACTTCCTTGGCAACAAAAAAGCAGAAAACTATGAACTTCTGTTGGCTTTCTGCAACACTGGATGTAACATGAGCATTAAGATTCACTTCCTGAACAGTCACCTTGATAAGTTTCCCGAAAATCTTGAAGCTATTAGTGATGAGCAGACTACTGCTGGAGTATCAAACAAGACTGTCCTCAACAAGTACACAAACACAAGAGCTACAAACACAAATTTTTGCCTAAATAGAATTTAAATAAGTTTTGCACAAATTTTATTATTAAAATAAGTGTTTTAATATGTTCTATTTCAAAATTATAAAAAAATTCTGATGCAATTATATCTTTTAGTGTATTAGTGTATTTACTGCATTATATAAGACATTCTTCTTCAGTATGTTAAACTAAATGTTGAAAATTTTACAATAAAGTGAAAACCTAAAATTTTGAATTGCAAAAAAAACCTGTAGCTTACAGAAAAAAACTAATGTCAGATTTGAGATCAGTACACTCAAATTAGGTAAGAACAAGTGTTTTTGTGGATGCAACAAAAATTTTGTTCCCCAGAGTAATCAATACTTAATAACCAAGCTGGAATGTAGTCCAGCAATATCTATATGAACAGACCTTCTAGGTGATTTTGAAGCATTCAAAAGGTAAAAACCACTAGATTAGCCCACATTTGATATATACAGCTGAGCAATAAGCATACTCATAATCCTATATTAACCTTACAAAAAGGTAAGGGTCCATGATGACTTACCAAGATTAATTTTCATCACAACTTCCTTGAAGGAACCTATGCAGACAGTCTTAAAAAGTAAATATATTTGATGAAAAGGTTGCTGTGTTAAAGACTGCAAAGTTTTATCAGCCACTGGGCCAAAAAACTCTATGTACTAATTCACTTTAAAGACTTCAAATTGATGTGGAATGAGTGAACATGTATCTCACTAAAAAAAGAAGAAAAGTAACCAGTTGCTATAGGCTAAATGTTTGTCAAGACTGAAGCACAATACATGACATCGCCACAGAGACTTATCAACTGCAAACCTCTACCTGAGCGTGCCAAAGGGGCAGAACCCAGGGTATAGAGTCACCGACCAGGAAGAGGGAGAGAAAAGAAAAAGCAAGAAGATAACCTCTCAAAATCAAGAATAAGCCGCAGACATTATAACCTATCCCATTTTACTATATTTGTTCGTTTGTTTCTCTTATCTTCATTCTTGATTTTTTTTTTCCTCCTTGAATTTGGTCATTTAACTCTCTGCCGGTCTTACTCTCTCCTCTCCTTGAACTACACTACCCATAAGTGTTACATCTCCCATTATCTTTTCTTTCCTCTTCCTTTCTCTCTATGAGGGTTGAACTCCAAAACTCTTAACTAACTCTCTCTCTCTCTCTCTCTCTCTCTCTCTCGTCTTTTTTCTTTTTTCTTCTTTTAGTGGTTTCCTCTTTTTTTCTCTCTCTCTCTCTTTCTTTTCTCCCTATATATTAGTTTCTTCCTTTCTCCTTTACGTCTCCTCCCATTCAAACCTCCATAACGAACAAATTATCTTATCTGGGACTCAAACTTATGTTTGTGGCATTTGGGGGGGGGTTACTTCACCTTTTTAACTCACTAGCAGTGCTCCCATCCCTGGCTCTCCATTTTATCTAGTTCTTGTTCCACTAATTACAATAGTAATTTTTAATTTCTCCCATCATTTTCCGGTTTATCTCTTATTCCTCTCATCATAACTCTTAGTCAAACAACACCTAAAAGAAAATCATTTTATTCTTGACCCAAATTTTTTCCTTATTTGCTGTTTGTGTGTCCATACCCCCTTTTTTTTCTTTTATTTTTTTGCCCCTTTATTACTTCTCCCCAATTCAGGCCCTCCATTAGAGGCATTGTTTGTTCTATTTAGTACAATATAATTCACAGTTTACCACAAGATTTTCTAAAGAAAGAGGGGAGAGGAAAGGAGAGGAAAAAAAGGGGGAGGAACAATTTCCTTTTTTAATTTTAATTTTATTTTATTTTTCTAATAATTATTTTTTAATTATTATTATTATTTTTTAAAACAACACTTTTCAATTTTTTTTAATTTTTTATTCTTTATTAAATCTCATTAATACTATCAACAACACCAACCTCAGATGCCATTAAGGAAGAGAAAATTGAATATCATGGATACAAAAGAAAAAGAGGTAACACAGCTAAATGAGGAAAAATCTATGGAGAAAAAATTTAATATATTGGAAACTTTGGAGTTAAACGACAGAGAATTTAAAATAGAAATCCTAAAAATCCTCCGAGATATACAAGAAAACACAGAAAGGCAATTTAGAGAGCTCAGAAAACAACTCAATGAACACAAAGAATATATTTCCAAGGAAATTGAAACTATAAAAACAAATCAAACAGATGAAAAACTCAATTCACGAGCTGAAAAACGAGGTAACAAGCTTAGCTAATAAAACAGGCCAGATAGAAGGTAGGATTAGTGAAGTAGAAGACAAGCAACTAGAGCCATAACAGAGAGAAGAAAGAGACTCAAAAATTTTAAAAAATGAGATAGCCCTACAAGAATTATCTGACTCCATCAAAAATAAGAATAATAGGTATATCAGAGGGAGAAGAGAGAGAAAATGGAATGGAGAACATACTCAAACAAATAATAGATGAGAACTTCTCAAGCCTTTAGAAAGAACTAAAACCTCAAATTCAAGAAGCAAACAGAACTCTGAGTTTTCTTAACCCCAACAAACCTATTCCAAGGCACATCATGATGAACTTGGCACAAACCATCGACAAAGATAAAATTCTCAAGGCTGCCAGGGAAAAGAAGATTGCAACATATAAAGGAAGGCCCATTAGATTATCATGGGATTTCTCAGCAGAAACTATACAAGCTAAAGGAGAGTGGACCCCAATATTTAAGGTCCTGAGAGAGAGAAACTTTCAGCCAAGAATACTATACCCATCAAAGTTATCCTTCAAATATGAAGGAGAAATAAAAACATTCACAGATACAGAAGAGATGAGGGAATTTATCATCAGAAAATCCCCACTCCAGGAATTACTAAAGGTGGTTCTCCAATTAGATACAAAGAACAAAAAAAAACAAAAAAAAAAACAAAGCCACAAGTAAAAGCTACAATAGAACACAGTAAAACCAAATTTAAACTGTGACAACAACAACAAAAAAGGGGGAGCGGAGAAGATGGAGATGAACAGTAGCAAAGGACGATGGAGGGCAAAAGTACTCACAAAATAGTGAACTACAATGAACAGGGTAGAAACCCTTTTCATTACTTAAAGGTAACCACCATTGAAAAAAACACCACAGAAGCAAATAATTTAAAAAAGATAGCAACAGAGGAAAGATGTATGGAATACAACCAAATAAAAACAAAAGATAGAAAAACAAAAGAGAAGAATCAAACAAGACACAAAACTAACAGAAAACAATCTATAAAATGGCAATAGGGAACTCACAAGTATCAATAATTACACTAAATGTAAATGGATTAAACTCACCAATAAAAAGGAACAGAGTAGCAGAATGGATTAAAAAAGAAAATCCAACTGTACGCTGCCTACATGAAATTCATCTAAGTAACAAGGATAAAAACAAATTCAAAGTGAAAGGCTGGAAAACAATACTCCAAGCAAATAACATCCAGAAAAGGCAGGCGTAGCAATACTCACATCTGGTAATGCTGACTATAAGACAGAAAAAGTACTCAGACAAAAATGGCCATTTCATAATGGCTAAGGGGACACTGAATCAAGAAGACATAACAATTCTTAATATATATGCACCAAACCAAGGAGCACCAAAATATATAAGACAGCTACTTATTGACCTTAAAACAAAAACTGACAAAAATACAATCATACTTGGAGACCTCAATACACCACTGATGGCTCTAGATTGGTCATCCAAGCAGAGAATGGAAAAAGATATAGTGGCCTTAAAAAAAAAACACTAGAGCACCTGGATATGATAGACATCTACAGGATATTTAATCCCAAAGTGACTGAGTATACATTTTTCTCCAGTGAGCATGGATCATTCTCAAGAATTGACCATATGTTGGGCCAGAAAAATAACATCAGCAAATGCAGAAAAATCGAGTTGTACCAAGCATATTTTGTGATCATAAAGCCTTGAAACTAGAATTCAACTGCAAAAAAAAAGGAAAAAAATCCCACAAAGGTGTGGAAACTAAACAACATACTTTTACAAAATGAATGGGTCAAAGAAGAAATAAGAGCAGACATCAAAAGATATATACAGACAAATGAAAATGACAATACAACATATCAGAATCTATGGGATACAGCAAAAGCAGTGATAAGAGGGAAGTTCATATCACTTTAGGCATATATGAACAAACAATAGAGAGCCCAAGTGAACCACTTAACTTCACACCTTAAGGAACTAGAAAAAGAAGAACAAAGATAACCCAAAACCAGCCGAAAAAAGGAGATAATAAAAATCAGAGCAGAAATAAATGAAATAGAGAACAGAAAAATATAGAAAAAATTAATAGAACAAGGAACTGGTTCTTTGAAAACATCAAAAAAATTGACAAACCCTTGACAAGACTTACCAAGAAGAAAAGAGAAAGAACTCATATAAACAAAATTCAAAATGAAAGAGGAGGAATCACCACGGACACCGTAGATATACAAAAAATTATTGTAGAATACTATGAAAAACTTTATGCCACTAAATTCAACAACCTAAAAGAAATGGATAAATTCCTAGAACAATACAACCTTCCTAGACTAAGTCAAGAAGAAGCAGAAAGCCTAAACAAACCTATTAGTAAAGAAGAAATAGAAAAAAAAAACATTAAAAACCTCCCCCAAAATAAAAGTCCAGGCCCAGATGGCTATACCAGCAAATTTTATCAAACATTCAAAGAAGACTTGGTTCCTATTCTACTGAAAGTCCTCCAAAAAATTGAAGAAGAAGCAATACGTCCAAACACATTTTATGAGGCCAACATAACCCTCATAGAGAAACCTAGCAAGAATGGCACAAAAAAATAAAACTACAGACCTAGTCTCTAATGAATACAGATGCTAAAATACTAAACAAAATACTGGCAAATCGAATACAACAACATATTAAAAAAATAATACATCATGATCAAGTGGGATTCATCCCAGAATGTCAAAGATGGTTCAACATACGTAAAACGGTTAACGTAATACACCATATCAACAAAACAAAAAACAAAAACCACATGATCTTATCAATAGACGCAGAAAAGGTTTTCGATAAAATAAAACACAATTTTATGTTTAAGACTCTCAACAAAATGGGTATAGAAGAAAAATATCTCAATATGATAAAGGCCATATATGATAAACCATCAGCTAACATCATATTAAATGGCACAAAACTGAAGGTTTTTCCCCTTAAATCAGGAACAAGACAAGGTTGTCCACTCTCTCCACTCTTATTTACTGTGGTTCTAGAGGTTCTAGCCAGAGCAATCAGACAAGACAAAGAAATAAAAGGCATCTATATCGGAAAAGAAGAAGTAAAGGTATCACTTTTTGCAGATAATATGATCCTATACATTGAAAACCCCAAAGAATCCACAAAAAGACTACTAGAAACAATAAGCCAATACAGTAAGGTCACAGAATACAAAATTAACATACAAAAGTCAATAGCCTTTCTATAGGCCAACAATGAAACATTTGAGAACGAACTCAAAAGAATAATCCCCTTCACAATTACAACAACAACAAAAAAATAAAATACTTAGGACTAAACATAACAAAGAATGTAAAGGACTTATATAATGAAAACTATAAACCATTGTTAAGTGAAATCGAGAAAGATATAATGAGATGGAAGAATATTCCTTATTCTTGGTTAGGAAGAATAAATATAATCAAGATGGCCATATTACCCAAAGCAATATACAAATTTAATGCAATTCCCACCAAAATTCCAATGACATTTTTTAAAGAAATGGAGCAAAAAATCATCAGATTTATATGGAACTATAAAAAACCCCGAATAGCCAAAGCAGTCCTAAAGAAAAAGAATGAAGCTGGGGGCATTACAATACCTGACTTCAAACTATATTACAGGGCCACGACAATCAAAACAGCATGGTATTGGCAGAAAAATAGACACTCAGACCAATGGAACAGAATAGAAAGTCCAGAAATAAAACCACATATATATATAGTCAAATAATTTTTGATAAAGGGGCCAACAACACACAATGGATAAAAGAAAGCCTCTTCAATAAATGGTGCTGGGAAAACTGGAAAGCCACATACAAAAGAATGAAACTGGACTACAGTTTGTCCCCCTGTACAAAAATTAACTCAAAATGGATCAAAGATCTAAACATAAGACCTGAAACAATTAAGTACACAGAAGAAGACATAGGTACTCAACTCATGGACCTGGGTTTTAAAGAGCATTTTATGAATTTGACTCCAATGGCAAGAGAAGTGAAGGCAAAAATTAATGAATGGGACTACATCAGACTAAGAAGTTTTTGCTCAGCAAGAGAAACTGATAACAAAATAAACAGACAGCCAACTAAATGGGAAATGATATTTTCAAACAACAGCTCAGATAAGGGCCTAATATCCAAAATAAACAAAGAACTCATAAAACTCAACAATAAACAAACAAACAATCCAATAAAAAAATGGGAAGAGGACATGAACAGATACTTCTCCCAGGAAGAAATACAAATGGCCATCAGATATATGAAAAGATGCTCATCTTCTTTAGTTATTAGAGAAATGCAAATCAAAACTGCAATGAGATACCACCTCACACCTGTTAGATTAGCTATTATTAACAAGACAGGTAATAGCAAATGTTGGAGAGGCTGTTGTTAAAAAGGAACCCTCATACACTGTTGGTGGGAATGTAAAGTAGTACAACCATTATGGAAGAAAGTATGGTGGTTCCTCAAAAAACTGAAAATAGAACTACCTTATGACCCAGCAATCCCTCTACTGGGTATATACCCCCAAAACTCAGAAACATTGATACATAAAGACACATGCAGCCCCATGTTCATTGCAGCATTGTGCACAGTGGCCAGGACATGGAAACAACCAAAAAGCCCATCAATAGATGACTGGATAAAGAAGATGTGGCACATATACACTATGCAATTCTACTCAGCCATAAAAAATGATGACATTGAATCATTTACAGCAAAATGGTGGGATCTTGATAACATTATACGAAGTGTAATAAGTAAATCAGAAAAAAAACAGGAACTGCATTATTCCATACATAGGTGGGACATAAAAGTGAGACTAAGAGTCATTGATAAGAGTGTGGTGGTTATGGGGGGAGGGCAGAGTGGAGAGGGAAAGGGGGAGGGGGAAGGGCTCAAAGAAAACTAGATAGAAGGTGACAGAGGACAATTTGTCTTTGGGTGATGGGTATGCAACATAATTGAATGACAAGATAACCTGGACATGTTATCTTTGAATATATGTATCCTGATTTATTGATGTCGCCCCATTAAAAAAAATAAAATTAATTAAAAAAAATAAAAGAAATTAAACTAAAAAATTTTTTTTAAAAACAAAACACATATTTTATCTAATAACTACTCCCTAAATAACTCTCCTTACCAGAATTCATACACCTCCAAAAATAAAATTAAAAATCATAAATTTAAAAAAAAAAACTAAAAAATAACTACTACTTAATAACACCAAAAAACACCTAATTCACATATAGTATAAACATTTCCTCTTATATTTCCTTTTAATGTCTAAATACTAGCCCCCAATTATATACTAAAACCCATTAAATTTGCCCCTGATTCTTCTTAAACCCTACCTGTTAGTGTTTGTCTTCCTCTGCATCAGTACATTCAAAACATTCTCACCGCGTGGAGTGGAAGGAGAGAGGAAACGCCGCTGTTCTTGTGGGCCAGCTGTCCTCGGTAGAGACACCAAGGCAGTGCAGGCTGTCCATTCAGAGATCCCACCACCACCACAAGGTCACAGCCTTCTGCTCATCACAAGCCAGGTTTGCTACCCGCTGGAGCTGGAGCAAGCACACAGTCTGCACAGCTGCAGACATGACATGTTGCCCTCAACCTGAAAAATGCCACCTTCTCCATCCCGCTGACGCCAATAAATCAACCCCTTTGCCTTACATTAATCCAAAAACAAACAAACATAAACAAGACTGCCACAAAAATTTAAAAATTCCCCAACTCTACTTAATAAAACACTAAGGCAAGACTTACCAAACTTTCACAAAAAACACTCTATAGTCACAATCCTTCAATATATTAATAATATCTTAATAGCAGCCCAGACATTTAAAAATTATTAAACTGCCACAAAACATTTATTAACTGTCTTGTGCTGCCTAAACTGTCTTGGGCTGCCTAAACTATCAAATATCAACTAAAAGAACTCAACTATATATAAAAACTACAACTTACCTAAAATATCAACTACAATGAAAAAGTCTTATCAAAACAAAAAATACAAACTATTCTAAAAATTCCCTATTCCCAAATTAAAACAACAGATTTAAAAATTTCTAAATACTATAAAATACTATAAATTATAAATACTTAGCTTTACAAAAATTGCCAAGTTGCTATACACTTACACTAAAAAAATAAATAAATAAATAAATAATAACCAAAAAAAACCCATTTCAATAACCCCTTCCCCCCAAAATAACATTTTAAAAATTTAAAAAACTCTAATCCAGGCCCCTGCCCTAACATTCCCTAACTTAACTAAGCTTTCCAATTGCATATCTATAAAACTCAACACATTACAAAAAAAAGTTTTACCCAATATCCTCAAACCCTAAAAAAAACCAATTGCTTACCTGTCTAAAAAATTAAACCCAATGGCAGCAGGATAGCCAAAATGCCTTCAGGCCATCACTGCCACTTTCCTCCTCACTAAAAAAACCAAAAAACTCACCTTCAAACAAAATCTCCAAATCATCACGCCTCACTCAACGAAAGATTTACTTCAGTGATTTCTATTAACACTGGGATTTAAAATAACTTTATATACAAAAATAAAAATGAATATAAGAAAAAAATCTAACCTTTTCTCTATAAGAAGAATAAAAGGTAACAATTATCTTAATCCATTCCCCTCCCTTCAAACTTAAATCCTTTTCTCACAGTAATCACTGTTAAGTTTTTCCATATGTATGTGCATGCAAATACACTCAGGTACACATAAAGACATGCATGTTCTCTTTCCAATGTAAATATCATAGTGGCACCTGGGCTTATGTACCATTGTGTTAAAAGGCAACAAGCAAGGCTACAATTATGTAGTCAATATTCTCTTTGAAAATCTCTTCAATCACCCATGTGGTACAGCTAGTTTGACTGATAATTTTATTAGTTTTTCTAACTCTTCTTTAGTCAGTGTTTATCCATAACCTATAATTAATTTTTAACTTTTACTCAAGGATGTCATTAAGGCCTCGCTTTCCACTTAATAGCATGCAGGCATTCCTTCCATAGGTCTCACCAACACGCTCAATTGTTTAGGCTTTGGTGTGTCTACTGCTTGGAATACATTCACTGAACAGGAAGATAAGGGGATCCTTAATATTTAAAGTCTTACTTTTTTTCTTGTCTTTCCTGAGTGTGTTATTGAATTTATGTTACAGGTATTTTGTTCTATTAACAGCTTTTGTTCTTTTGTATTAGTCCTATATTTTGACATCTAGAAAGTATTTGCATCTAATAGTAAACACATTGTTGTATTTGTTCCACTCAGTTTAATACCTCAATGGTGTTGTACTTAATATAGTAGTGGCTGGCTGTTCTACCCAAATCAGTAGAGGAAAAATATCCAGTTTGCTCCTCAAAACGAATCATCTTAGCTTTGTCTAGTTTTTGTCAAACCTCAATGACCAAGTATTCTTGATGCTTTGCTAACAATGGGTCAATCTACAAGAAAAAAAATAAACACTTTAATATTTCTTTAAATATTCATCATTTTTCTTTACACTGTTATATACACCTACTGATGAAAGTTAAAATTTTTGTTTATATTTAGTTAGAATAAATTTTTATTGCAATTTTTAAAGAGGTACATATTTATAAATTTAGGACATAACTATAAAATATTTTATTCCATTAAATTAATCAAATAAACCAAAATTTATTTGGTTTGAATAAAATGAAGCTATAAAATTCATTAAAAATATCATTCTGCATGTTATCTTCAGATAGTAATATTATATAATCTAAAATTCTTACATGATCTCATAATCTTTAAGATTATAAAGATTAAAAATCAGCTATAAGAAAAATATCATTGTCTTCTCCCTCCCACACTAAAATAAACAGAGATTTTAAAATATTATACCACGTTTTTACTTTATCGGTATTTGGAGAAATGATAGCAAGAATGTTATCCTCTGTCAGAATGAAAGTATACAAAAATAAATACACATTATCTTTTCAAAAGTATGACTTTAGTGTTCTAGCACTTTTCACAACAACTGATGAAAAAATCATTTTTTCTTATAATAATAATAGAAACAAAGAGTAAAATAAAGTAATAATAAATGTTGAATTGGTTTGAAACTATTATATCAGATATTTTCTAAAAAGAAAGAACATTTATTCTTGCTATGTGATGTGTGTGTGTGAATAAATGTATGTAAACACACGTGCATATGCACCAGGTCCTAGAGATCACTTTCTGGTCAAGAGCAATAAAGTAGAATATAATCTTTAAATTTCTAAAAAGTCAGAAAAATGTGACAAATGAAAATGAACTGTATAGGATAAGAAGATAGAGTCAAGAATCTTATTAGCAAATACAAATATTTGCTACAAGTGATACAAAGTATGTATCAGGTTCATCTTAAAACATTTTATTAATCACATATTACTAAGCCATTAAAAATATTTTAAACTGCATTATCTGTATTAGTTCACAAGAGTATAGTGGTTACAAATTCATACAAGTAAGAAAATGAAAACATAAGTTAAAAAAATAGAAAGGTAAGATTCTCGAAACTTTGAAGGTAGTAAAACAATGTATCTGAGAAGAAAAAGATTCACTTCCTTATACTAGAAAATTACACAAAAATGATTTCTGATATTAACCTCATACTTAAAAATCAACTGATGTTTTATCTTGTGCACAGAATTTGGAAGGCATAACCAATGAAAATACATGTTGTGTTTGTTTTCTTTTACCTCTTCAGTATATTTTTATAGTGCCATCAACTATGGAATTTTCACAAAGCCCATATTTGTAAAGAAAATAGCTAGTCATATTTTTAAAAATTTTTAAGGTTTACAGGTTACAGTGCACCTACATTTTATAACTGAAGAAATCTGTGTAAAAGAAGATATGTATTTGAAAAATAGCATATATTTTAACTGAGAAGACAGGTAGCTAAATCCCAATTACAGTACATCTAAGTATAAAAACTTAAATGACTTCAGATTAGCAGCTTCAGAATCAGTGGTTACTGCTATTTTTCTTATTTATTTTTCCTCCTAATTTTTAGGTTTCAGTTTCTCCATGATCACACTTGCTGTAGAGTAAAAGGAAAACAATATAAGCAAAAATAAGATTGGCAACTGCTTTGATAACACAACAGAATATATAAATAAAATAAAGTTATTAGTTAATGCATGAAAACTATAATTCTAAGTTAAATTCGGCTTCTTTGCTAATTTTGAACACTAGTAAATACCCATATGATGACAGTAAAATAATGTTTTCATTAGACAACAACTGGATTCTATCTGCAATTAGAAAGCATTTACAGTGTATAAAGCAGAGTTCTGAAGAAAAGACTAGGTCTCACAGAATCTGTAAGCCATGTAGACCACACAACTCATAGAATAGCTGCTACCACATGCATCTCATTCTCAGTCTATGTGCACAGATCTGGTCCCGGTCTCCAAACTATTGAGATATTCATCAATGCTTTCTTTAAATTTAGGAATAAGGGCTTTGAAGGACTTGATAAGAGAACAGATTGCATATAACATGAGTCTATTTTTTAAAGTGGTCCATAAATTGCCTCATGTCTGGAATATTTTAAAAACTAAATTTATCTTACTTTTTAAAAAAATTACAGAAAAATATATAAGCCAGTCAGAGAAAGACAAGTACCACATGATTTGACTCATATGTGGAATCTAATAAACAAAATGAATTAAAGGAAAATAGAGACAGACTCATAGATAGAAAGCATGATGACCACTGTTGGGGGATTAGGATGCTGGGTGGGGAGAGTGAAGGGATTGAGCAAAGAAGAAAAAACTCATAAACACTGACAACAGTATGGTGACTGCAGGGGGGAATGGGAGGACATGGAAGAGGGTACAGTGGGGATAAATGGTGATGGACAGAGACTTGACTTGGAGTGGGGCATATACATTACAGTGTACAGAGATGTATTGTGGAATTGTGCACCTGAAACCTGTATAATTTTGTTAACCAGTGTCACTGCAATAAGTGCAATAAAAAGAAAAAAAATCATAGCAAAATATTAGTATCAAGTGGAAATATATCTGAATAATAAACTGATGATAATGTAGAGATTAGCTTATTGGTGTCAGTGAAAAAAGAGACACTATAAATCAAGTAAAATATTTGCAGGGGGCAGATATAATTTTCCTTAGTATTTTCTAAAAATGATTAAAGCTCTTTGTTTTTCTTCTAGCTATGTAACTCTTTTCAGATGAGGCAGAGCAAATATTTATCCTAATACCATGAAAGGATTACAGAACTAAAAAGAAGGTTTGATTTTGTTTGTTTTCAAATCAGTTCTCTACCTGATGAGCTTTTTGACTGATGCCATATAATAATGGATTTGCTCTTATCCATACATAAAGATAAGCGTAACTTATCCACTTCACTGCTTCTTCCACATTAGCAACTGTTCCCAGAGCAATCTGCAAATCAGAAATATAACAAAAATTAAAGTAATCCATCACAGTTGAATATAAACACTACATCAAAGACGATTAAGTCAAAAGTTAAGTTTTGAAAACACATCATTATGCTGTAATTAAAAGGTATAGCATGATTACTGGGCATAACACTTCTCTAGTTAATTAAAAATCAGTCCTGCCTCATTTAATTGGGAATACATTAGAAATGCTATTTTCAAAAACTAAACTTACTCAATAGTATGGCATTTGATTATTTTTCTGTAAGTAGAGGTTAATTTTTTATATCATTAAGAATATTTTTGTTACTCATTTTTCTTCTTAAATCCTTTTTCTTTTGGTTTTATTTTATATAATCACACCACTGAAATTTTAAATGTAAATTTATCACAATCAAAACAATACAATATTGCTAATTCTATCCTTCATTATTGTGATTTTGTATTGTCATTACCAAAACAAGAGGGCACATTAGCTTTTACCTCTAAACATATCCATTTGTAGGATGCCTAGTATAAATATACAACATAAATACAATGGAAAATACAATCACTTTTACTACAACCATGAAGATTTTATTGGGATTTGTATATGTTAATATACATACACTTAAAAAATCATACAAGAATGAAGAATGGTTTTAAATTTTTATTGATAAAACAATCTAAAAAAGTAGATATTTATACATTTGAATTATAATCATTTGGTAATTCTTTAGATTATATTCAAAAAGAAATACAACATTAATATAGCACTTTATTATAGTCATACTGTAGTATTTTAATAAAACCAAAAGTTAATTTAAAAACACAATGGCACATAAGATCTGTATAATAAAGAGAACAAAATTATTAGAAAATGATCTTTACACAGAATGACAAAGTTTTGTTAAAAATACATTTCCTTAACTATCTTTAGTTAGTTGGAAAAAGTCTACAGCAATATATACATAGCATTATAAAATTATACTATGCCATCGAATAGAGAAACAGCCAAAAGTAATAATAATAAGGCAGATTCTGACTATTTACTTTTAAATTTACACTAACTTAAAATAAGTCAGACAGAAAAATAGTGTATGATCTCACTTATACATAGAATTTAAAAACATAAAATTTATGGAAACAGAGAATGGAATGGTGGTTGCCAGAACTGTGCAATTTCCCACAAAATGAAGAGTAACAAAAACTAAAATTTAGCCAATAAAGGAGTTGTACACTTCCTAAATACATACTTTTAAGTAAGACAGTTAAATATTTTCTAGTCTGCTTAGGTAAAGGAAACTAGTTTAGTAGTGTCCCTCATTTGTGATTCTATTATTGAACAGCCAAAATTTTGTTAATTCCCTCATAACCTATTGCTATTTTAAAATAATACCATGCAACTCTTAAGAATAGAAAATTTTGTAAAAATAATTCTGTTATTTTCAAAATCAGACTTAATAAATTAACATTTAACAATTATCTATTGCCCCTAATGATAAGATTAAAAAGAGAGGAGGAAGCAGGTATCCAAAATTGGTTCAAGTACCACAAGTCTTCCACATGATCATCAAAAAGAAAAAGACTATTCAGAAAAAGGAATGAAAATTTATGATAGTGCATTATATTTTGAGATTAATCCTAGAGTGCCACCTAGTACAAAAATTTAAATTTACCTGTAGATATTTGCTGTCACCTAGTGGCTACTTAGTATAGGAGCCTTTTATTATATAAATGAGTATTTTTCATAGTATTTCTTTGAAATTTAACCATTCACCTCAATAATTATATAGTAAGCCATTTGAAGACTGTATCACATAAAGCAAAATGGATATGGTAATAAATAGACATTGGTCCAAGGTCTCAAAAAGTTCCCTAATCTTGTAGATAAGACACATGTAACTAATTAAGATGACATATTTAAAACCATCACTATTGTGTCTAGCACATAATATGTATTTCAAAATTCTTTAAAAGAAGTAAAAAAAATCTACCCCAAATTTGGGAATTTAGAAGACTCAAAGTATCGCTTTATATCAATGTACCTATTTAAACTTGTCTTTAAAGTTATTTTAATTGTTTATTTGTATATTGAATTGGTTGAAATAATATAAAAACTAAATAATCAAATATAATCATTATAAGTATATGTATATATAAAAACTCCTACTGGAGAAAAACCATTTATGCTACCATTCATTTATATTATTTATTCAACTAACATGTAAGCGCTGGCAGTAAGTATTAACAGAGCTGAATATCAAGGGACTAACAGCTAATGATGCTAAAATCTTTTACTGAATATCAACTTGGCACAAGCATTTGTTAAATTTTCACAATGATCCATTATCCCTATTTTAGAAACAGTAAAATTAGGACTTTGTAGCTGAAGTGAGTAGAATAAGGGCCTCTCTAGGGAAGATCTGTGTTGGAGAGTAACCAGAGCCAGACTGGGACAGTTTCAGACTGTGGAGGTGGCCTTACATCCAAGGACAAGGTGTTTGTACCATGTCCTGCAGAGAGAGATGGGACTCAATATAAAGAATGTATGAATAGATATATAGAAAGAGTATTATATTTTACAGTATAGTGGGTTGGCATAGATCAGGTACACAGTAATATCTGCTGAATAAATTTTAAGCCCCAAACTGACTTTAGTTTTTCTCTCAGCACAAAATTAAGTAGCTTTATAGAGGGCTGCGATTAATGACCTTTAGTATTAGCATTAGAGAGTCAGCCCTATTAGGCATCAATCAACAAAGATGTCTCATAAAATATTTGCATTAAAATTAATACTTTCTCTAGTTCTTTTAAACTAGTGGTTAGAATTGATATTTATGTTATCAAAGATATTAGTAGAAAGACCTGACTAATCCAACATGACCTTTATGCTGATCACTGCCACTGTATAGTCTTGCAAAGATTGTAGGACTCTAAAGACTTAAAAATCCATTACCTTCAGGACACAGCACACATTTCTTTTATAAACTAATTTCACACTTGATTTCCACAGATTACCAAATTTAATTTCACACTCAAAATACAGTTTATGGGAGTTTGTTTCCTTAAGGAGAAATTTTACTTTAATTGGGATCCAGTCTAGAAGACCAAAATATGAGAAAGAAATTTTACACATAGGAAAAAATAGCTATGCTTCACTATATTAGCCAAAAATTTAAAGGTATATGTTTTATTATTTGAATGTCATTTATGGCATTGCATGGAATTGATGGTTACAGATGACATTTCTGAAAATGAGATACTTAACAAGTATTTTCTGAGTATAAGGTGATTCTATGGAATACAATTTTTAATTTCTCAGGACTTGACTAAATAGTTTCACTAATGGCATTTAATAGTTTTAGAAAAAGAGTTTCTTGAGGACACAAGCACTATTTTACTCAGCTTGTGTCTTCTGCATAACATCAACACCTTGTGCTTACTTTATCACTTACAAAAAGCTATTGAGAACAATATTTTAACTTTATGAAGATATAGTCTTCTTTGATATGCTTTTCTAGAAAATTTTCAAAAAAGAACCTTATTTTTATTGTAAGTCAGAGAATTTATGACCATCAATTTGGAAAATGTTTATTCCTGGTCTCAGAAGATGGCAAATGGTAGGTATTAATATAGAAAAATGTTTTCACCTTTACCTTACTATATTTAATATAGAAGACATCTAGGCTCTAATGAAAAGATTATGTTTGGAGTTACACAGTCCTGAGTTTAAATACCACTTCCAAAAACTAGTAAATGAATGACGTCTGGGTCAGTTATATCTCTCTGAGGACAACCTTATCTACTTGGCAGGAATATTCAAAGGATAATAGAATATAAAAAAAACACACAATGAAGTCTCTGGCACTTAGCAGGTCCTCAGTCAACTACCTCAATTATTATCTTTATACATTAGACTTTTCTACTATAGATAATGTTGACCCAAGACCAAAGACCTTCTTATTTGACCCATGATATAATCATAGTAGGTAATGAGGATTAAAATTGAGCTATATATTTTTCTTTGGAGGCAAAATTTATTTCCTAATCTTTTCCCTTTTCTTCTAATTATACTACTAGAAACTAGCATCTTGAATGACTTTTTCTAACTTGCAACCAGATCTTCCAACTAAGATATTCCAAACCTTATCTATCTTTCTGGTCCCAGATCAAGTTTTACCTTCCTCATGAGCAAAGCTTTCCTGATGCCTGTGGCCCAAAATACTTTGTCTTTCTACTGAATCCTTCTACAGAACTTATTACTTCCCAATATACTCAATATACTACACTGTGGGTATTGGGGGGAGGGGTTGTATCTTTTTTTCCCTTTGCACTATATGCAAAAGTGACTATGTTTTTCATCCTCTAAAAAGACTTAGAAATAACATCAATAGAATGTAAGTGAAATTTCTATATGGTGTTTAAGAAGTAATTGGTATAGGACCTGTACACTACAAGTAATATTTGATAGTAAATATTTCATTTATTCATCTCTTTAATATTTATATCCCTCCTACTTTCAAAAATTATTTGAGTCACCTTTAAAAGTAAAAAAAAGAGAAGTAGGAAAGGGTTGAATGCTACAGCAATAACTTAAAATATCATGAAAATAGTAAACTGCATTTGAATGGCTGACATCTAAGCTCTTAAATTAAAAATGTTTATCCACTTGACCGGGTAAGATATTTACTAGGATTCCAGGGTCTGCTATTTAAACCTTAACACAGAACACACGTACACACATAAAATAAATTCTAATAGCTGAGCAATCATATTTTGCATAACCAAGTTAATGAAATGATCTGAGATAAAAGAGTTTTATAAATTTAGTAACACCTAAAAAACTTCATAAAAGCCCTGGCTGGATGGCTTGATTGGTTAGATCAGTGTTTCAAATTGCCCCCCTTAACTATCGAATTGCCCCCCTGTGGGGTGTGGGCCCCATGTTGGGAAACACCAGGTTAGATTATACATCTTTAGTAACTAAGTGCATATGTCTCTTTATTATATTAGCTAACTGTCCTTTAAAGATATTTTTTCTAATACAAATTCATATATAAACATACCAAGCAGCAAAAAATTATTGTCTCACCTCATCTAAGTCTTGGATTAAACTGGTTTTTCTTCAAAGCCAACTGGCATTGGTTCACTGTAGGGAATCTTCACTTCTTCATACATCTTGTTATTCTCTCTTTGGATTCCTTCTGGTAAAATCATCTATAAACATCAAAAGTTAAAATCCAATAATTATAATTAAAAAAACAACAACAAATGCACTATGATAAATATTCTTCAGTTTTAGAGAGAGAGAGAGAGACAGTACACTACTGGTTTTCCCACACAGCACTAAAAAGTAAATTTAGCTTAAAGGAAACCTAAACAAAAAAAACAAAAAACATACATACACAAAGCATTCATGTATCAGGTACTTCATATAACATAGAATATACAAAAAACAAAAAACACACAATGAAGTCTCTGGCTCTTAGCAGGTCCTCAGTCAATTGCCTCGATTACTATCTTTGTACATTAGACTTTTCCACCATAGATAATGTTGACCCAAGACCAAATACCAAAGATTCAATATGTTGATGAGTCTTAAAGTATACATTAATTAGATGGCATTCTGAAAGACAAATAAATGTACTCATACAGTGAGAAAAATACATAATATAGTATTTTTAGTCAAAAAGCAATGCATCTACTAACTCAAAGATACAAGTTACATATATAGTAAAAGAGAGGATAACCAATATGTTTTAAATACATAATGTGTTTGTAAGGTTAGTGGATAATGGGGGATGGTCACATGGGGAACCCAGACCCGCGAACTTTGGCTAGGACCGCCCACAACCAAGCACACCAAAAGAGGCTTCACAGGAACCCTTTGGAAAAAAGCGACTGTCTGCCAGCCAGTGAGATTTCACCACGTCATATTAGCTCAACTTTTCTAAAGGGACCTTTTAAATATCTCCCAGGTGGTTTAATCCTTGTGACTTCCCTGACCTCCATCTTTCCTTGGGGCCAAGGAACCTCGTTGGGCGGGATGCATGCTCTGTACTCAATAAAGCCTTTTGTTATTCCACACTTTGTGGCTCCGGGCCCCTTCCTTCCTTCTTGGTCGGGAAAAATACCTTACAGTGTCAGTAGTTCATTTTTTCAGTATTTAAAAATACAACTTAGCATAGCATAGTCAACTAGTACTAGAGTAATAAAGAAAATAGGGGGAAAAATCTATGTGTTGTTTCTTCACAATGAACATACTATCCAAAAGTGGTCATACATAAATGACAAACCTTTGCACCAGCAATAAATGCTGATGTTCTCATGGCTTCAGCATGGGAATCATAAACATGGGAATAACGTATTTTTTCAAAGTGCATGTCCCTCTGTCTGCTCAGAATTGGAACATTTCTAGCATCCAGAAGTGTCTTCTCTCTGAAATTCAAAAAGAATGGGCTGAATCTGAAATTTTTTACCTTGCAACAAAAAGCATATACTAAAACAAGATCACTATAATAACTATTTCAGGTAACCTTTCATTATAGAAGAGAATAAAACTATACAAAGGAAGATGTTAGTAATCCTGAAATTATCTGTAAAATTACACAGGAGTCAACACATTTTTTTTTCAAAAAATTTTTTTTATTTATTCATTTTTTAGTCCTTTCTCTCCTTTGAGAGAGAGAGAGAGAATAGAGAGAGAGAAACAGAGAGAGAAAAGGGAGAGGAGCAGGAAGCATCAACTCCCATATGTGCCTTGACCAGGCAAGCCCAGTCAACATATTTTTAATTAACATTATATTTATAATTTTGTTTGTCACAATCCAAAGATGTTTATAAATTCCTTTTAAAATATAGTTTTCAATATTTAAAGATGAAGTATAGTAATACCTTCATTTAATTTTTCTCCTTTCTACTTCTAAATAATAACATGGGAAAAGGTATTTATTAAGCTGGAAAAAAAGAACAATAAATGTGTGTAGCCTTCATAAATATCAACTTAGTAGTGTGTGTACAGCACAAAAAAATAACATCTCTATAATCTAAACTGCTCACCAACATGGATGTAACCAAGAATATTCTAATTAAGCAGATCACTGCTTTCTTATCCCAGAAAATTAGGTTTTCATACCACAAAATTCTATTCTTATAAGAAAACATGACTAGAAGAATAATGTAAATTATTAAAACTAAGCTAAAAAAGATAATTATACCTAAAAGTAGCAATTACAACACAAGCATTTTTTCAGCTGCTGGCTTTAATTACTTTTGTATCTGCAGGTCCTTAGGATCAAAGCATGTAAGTTCTTCTGAAATTTCACCATCTTCTCCAGCCTTTTCTCTTGTCTAGCAATTCTTTTTTCTTCTCAGCAACATTGTCTCATTAATTGCTTTTCTTGTTCAATCTGAATAGTGACTTCACAACCATAACTGGGTTTAGCATTTTCTCCTAAAATATTTTTAAATGTTTCTACAAAACAAATTTAAAGCATCATGTTTTATAAGTTAAACCTTTATTAAAACCATTTTCCTCCTCACCAAAACATAAGATAGCACAATGCTCTAACAATTCAGTTTTTAAAAACTATAACACCAATTTGTATATTTCAAGGAGAGTCTTTCAAAATCACAATATCTAAATGAGATTTTGTACTGGCTTAAGAAAACTCAGCAATTTTTTTCCTATAGACTAAATAGTTTAATCTTAAATATTCTTACATATAACATCAAAAACTAAAAGTTTGATTTTATAATTAAAATAATATCTATTTATATAATTTCAATAAATATAATTTGCAATGCTAACTAGTACTTGCTATTAACATAATGATAAAATATATTTTTTTAATTTACAGAGACAGAGAGTCAAAGAAAGGGATAGATAGGGACAGACAAGAACAAAGAGAGATGAGAAGCACCAATCATCAGTTTTTCATTGCGACACCTTAGTTGTTCATTGATTGTTTTCTCTTGACCATGGGCCTTCAGCAAACTGAGTAACCCCTTACTCGAGCCAGCGACCTTGAGTCCAAGCTGGTGAGCTTATGCTCAAACCAGATGAGCCTGTGCTCAAGCTGGCGACCTCAGAGTCTCAAACCTGGGTCCTCTGCATCCCAGTCCAATGCTCTATCCACTGTGCCACCACCTGGTCAGCCTAAAATAAAGATATTCTTTACATATTAGACATAAATAGGCCTTCATAAGGTCATAATAGGCCTTAAGGTGTTTTTCATATGTTATTCCTTATTTATACATGAAAGAAAATTTGTTAACATTAGCTCAGAATACAGCTAGAAGATGACCAAGACAAATAAAAGAAGAGTATGGTCCACATTTTCATAAAAATAGTGGGTTTTTTTGTTTGTTTGTCTGTTTAAAAAAGGCCAGAACCACTAGTCTGTACTGAGGCCATGCTGCGTTACAGAAGAAGATTAATTTCTTTGGTTTGAGGTCTGAGAGACTGAGTTTGATGAGATTTTTTTATGAGACATCGTAGAGAGGTCTGGTTGGAAGGCTTAGACTCTGAAGAGCCGTGGAGATAGATGAACAAGAGGGGCGTCCTTGCCTTTTGTCACTGTCCCAAAAGGATAGAATCTCCGTGTGGGGTAGTCATCCCTGATAAAGGTCATCACCACCTGTCAGGTGGCTCCAAGGACGAGAAGTCCAAGAGAGTGGAAAGGTTTGGCTAGGCACCTAGTCTTCCGTGCAGTGCACTGAGACTGAAAGTCAAACCCCTCAAAATATGAAGCATGTCAGAGAAAACCATTCGACAAGAGAAAATGTGGAAAAGAGAAGCTGACCGGGAAAGGGGAAGGTAGAAACTCCTTTCCTTCTAGTCCAGCAGAGGTTCAGGACAGGGTTAGACTGCCGGCCAATCAACCTACAATTACACATTCAAACAAAATCAGGGAGTAAGCCCAAAACTAACTACCGCTGCCCATTGCTTCCCTGGCTATAAGTTTGGATGGCAAGGAGGGATCGTCCAGGCAGTTAGTACCCTGTCCCGGGTTTCAGCAAAAGATGCAAGAATGAGACAGCACTTGATCACCAGTTGTGCAGGCTTTATTAGAGAAGAAAGCCCTGTTGGGGCACTGCTCCAGGAGAAGTGCACCAGTACAAGCCAAGGGGACAAATTATATGGGGTCAAGAATAATTTGGAGCATGTGGGTATTGAATCAAATGTCCTGGTATGTCTAGAACTCCTCCTTGGGGTGGCTTGTCAGCTTCTTGAAATTTCTCTGTCTCAGGGGGGATACTTCAGTAAGGGTGAGGTCTGACAGATAAGTGGAACATCAAGAGGGCAGTTTGGAATACACATATCTATCAATCCTGTTGGAAGAAAAATTTTCCTGAGTTGACCAAACTACAGGTTCAAATTGTAACTTGTAAATATTGAGCTTTGATTGACCCAGTTCCTTGTAGTGCAGTGTTTTCCAACATGGGGCCCACGCCCCACAGGGGGGCAATTCGATAGTTAAGGGGGGCAATTTGAAAATGAACTCGACACGACTTTAACTTTTTCTCCCCGGGCCATTTAAATGCAATGCTAGATATCGCTGCCAAATTTAACAAAAAATGCAATTCTTAAATAATTGCGGTAAATAATTATTAAGTATAATTTCGTTTGACGAGACCAAAATATCAACTGGGTGATTGGCGTTGTCAAGTAAACTTCATCCTGGGTTCACCGCGGAGTGTGCTGTCTGCTGCGGGGAACCCTGGACATTTTAAAAACTCACTAAACAACGCAGTTATTCTCACCTAATTGGCCCATCGCAACTTCTGTAGTGTTTCACATCATTCAGTTGGTGTTAATTTGAAATAAGTGTCAGTCAAAACTGTTGTAAAAGCTCGTTGATTTAATAAATATACATATATATATTGTATAGATATAATTGGTAAGTATTTGATTTTATTTTTATCAATATTAAACTCTTTATTAAGTACTTTTTGCATCGGGGCTAGAAAGCAATAATATTTTATAAATATTATTGGGGCTATAATAGTGCATGCATGACAATTTTAATTTTAGAAGCATAACTTTCCAGAAAATTTTGTCAAGTAGAAAAAATATAGATACCTTTTGATTTGCAGTGGTAGTGTAGTAAATGTGTTATATACATTTAAATAAATATGAATTTCTAGTATACGTTTACTCTATGTCACATTGAATATATTTTAACACATATTTTAGTATTAGTTTTTAATTGATCTTATTTTTATTATAGCCCATAGTAAAATGAGTGGTGCAAGCAAGAAAAAAACTCGTCAATATTCGGAGGAATATTTAAAATTTGGGTTCATACTTGCTGTTCACGATGAGCGGATTCCTTTTTGTCTTTTATGCCAGCAATGCTTGACCAACGAATCAATGAAATGAGGACATCTTGAGGCGCATTTGAAGGCAAAACATAGTGCTCATATTAATTCAGATTTGAGTTACTTTAAAACTTTAAAGAAAAATTTTGAAAAAATAACATTAAAGTCTCTATTTACTGCTCATACTTCAACTAATAAGCGTGTTCTTGAGGCTAGTTATCAAATTTCTTTATTCATCGCTAAAACTGGAGAAAATCACACTATAGGAGAGAATTTAATAAAACCGTCAACGGGTTCGATTCCCGGCCAGGGCACACAGGAGAAGCGCCCATTTGCTTCTCCACCCCTCCGCCACGCCTTCCTCTCTGTCTCTCTCTTCCCCTTCCGCAGTCAAGGCTCCATTGGAGCAAAAGATGGCCCGGGCGCTGGGGATGGCTCTGTGGCCTCTGCCTCAGGTGCTAGATTGGCTCTGGTCGCAACATGGTGATGCCCAGGATGGGCAGAGCATCGCCCCCTGGTGGGCAGAGCATTGCCCCATGGTGGGCGTGCCAGGTGGATCCCAGTCGGGCGCATGCGGGAGTCTGTCTGACTGTCTCTCCCTGTTTCCAGCTTCAGAAAAATGCAAAAAATAAAAAAAATAATAAAACCATCAATATCAGCATTTCTTAAAATGGTTCTTGAAAAAGATGACAAAGATGTAAAAGCTATGCCACTCAGTAACAATTCTGTTAGCAGAAAAATAGACAAAATGAGTGAGGATATTTAAAAACAACTTATTGAAAAGCTGAAAACAAGAAAATTCTCCTTGCAAATGGATGAATCAACTTTGAGAGACAGTGAGGCAGTATTGATAACTTAAGTAAGATATATTGATAAAGGATATTTTGCTGAAGAAATGTTGTTCTGTAAAAGATTAGAAAGCACCACTACCTCCAAAGATATATATATAATAAGCTAAAAAAGTACTTAGATGTCAATGATATACCAATGAAAAATATAACATCTTCTGCTGCAGATGGTGCTCCCAGTATGATGGGCAAGAAAAATGGCTGCTTAAAATTGATGAAAGATGCAAATCCAGAAATGATTCTTGTGCATTGTGTTATTCATAGGGAAAACTTGGTAGCTAAAAACATCTCGCCTGTTCTGAATGAAGTATTACATACAGTAATAAAGTGTGTTAATGCTATTAAAGCTAGTGCCAAATGTGAGCATCTTTTCAAGCTATTTTGTGAAGAACAAAATGAAGACCATGTGAGACTTTTACTTCATACTGAAGTAAGATGGCTATCTAAAAGTAACTGTTTGAAAAGATTTATGGAACTGTTTGATACTCTTAGTGATTTTTAAGCGACAAACCTGAAGTGAAGTATCTGTTAACAATAGATGGTAAAGCATTTGTGAGTTGTTTAGCCAATATCTTTGAAAAACTAAATATATTAAATAAGCAACTTCAAGGAACAAATAAAAATCTTGTCGATGCAAAAGCAAAGATATTTGGTTTCATTACCAATATTGAGTTATGTCAGAAACATATTAACAACAAAAACTTTAAACAGTTTCATTGGCTCCAAAAATGTGAAGTAACTGATACCGCTTTACTTGTTATTGTCAATCATTTGAATATTCTATCGGCTGATTTAAAAGAAAGATTTCTGATGCAAATCAAAACTACAATGAGATACCACCTCACTCCTGTTAGATTAGCTATTATCAACAAGACGGGTAATAGCAAATGTTGGAGAGGCTGTGGAGAAAAAGGAACCCTCATTCACTGTTGGTGGGACTGTAAAGTAGTACAACCATTATGGAGGAAAGTATGGTGGTTCCTCAAAAAACTGCAAATAGAACTACCTTATGACCCAGCAATCCCTCTACTGGGTATATACCCCAAAACCTCAGAAACATTGATACGTAAAGACACATGTAGCCCCATGTTCATTGCAGCACTGTTCACAGTGGCCAAGACATGGAAACAACCAAAAAGCCCTTCAATAGAAGACTGGATAAAGAAGATGTGGCACATATACACTATGGAATACTACTCAGCCATAAGAAATGATGACATCAGATCATTTACAGCAAAATGGTGGGATCTTGATAACATTATAAGGAGTGAAATAAGTAAATCAGAAAAAAACAAGAACTACATGATTCCATACATTGGTGGAACATAAAAATGAGACTAAGAGACATGGACAAGAGTGTGGTGGTTACCAAGGGTGGGGGGGGAGGGAGGACATGGGAGTGAGGGAGGGAGAGAGTTAGGGGGAGGGGGAGGGGCACAGAGAACTAGATAGAGGGTGACGGAGGACAATCTGACTTTGGGCGAGGGGTTTGCAAAATAATTTGATGACAAAATAACCTAGACATGTTTTCTTTGAATATATGTACCCTGATTTATTAATGTCATCCCATTACCATTAATAAAAATTTATTAAAAATAAATAAATAAATAAAATAAAAGAAAAGAAAGATTTCTGATTTAAAACAAATTGATTTCCCAACATGGATGATGCAGCCAATGTTAGTGGATTTGTATGATATATCAAATATGCAGTATCAAGAAGAACTCACAGAATTGCAAAATGATGAGTCAGTTAAAGCTTTATTTAATATCAAAGGAGAGATGGCATGGCTTTGTGAGGAAACAGAAATCAAATACCCAAATTCAACCCAATGTGCAAGAAAACTATTGCTACCGTTTCCATCTTCATTTTTAGCTGAATGTGGATTTAGTGCTGTAAATGATTTACTTGTATAAAAAAAAAAAAGAAATCGGCTGGATATAACACAACGTGGAGACTTGAGACTAAAGCTAACCAAATTGGAACCTAATATAAAATCTCTGTGCAGCAAGCATCAAGCACAAGGATCACATTAAATTAAAATAATAAATTAATATAGAAAAATCTGTATTAAAATTATTTGGAATTTAAATTTCTGGTTTTCATTATATGTTTTGAAGTTTTACTTACTGTGTTTTGTTAACAATTTCATAGTGATTTCTTCCTAGAACCTATTATTTATGTTTATTAAGTGAACAAATCAATTTTAATGTTAAAAATTATGTATATTACATAGGGGGGACATAAAAATTTTAGAAAGGTTAAGGTGGGGCATGGCACAAAAAAGGTTGGGAAAGACTGGACTAGACAATGACTTCCATTGGCCTGAAAACAGGACATTCAATTACAATATCCTAAGAGATCTTGACAATTTCTGCCACCGTACGGGGAAGGCATAAGAGATTCCTTACATGCAGGCTTTTCTTCTCCCTTCTCTCCTGTCCTTAATTTCTGTGCCTTCTATTCTATATGCAGGCCGTTTTGGCCAAAGAAACCTCACCTAAAACCTTTGCTCCTAATCCTTCCTTCTCCTCAGACTCCCAACTCTCTCTCCCTCCTGCCTGATCCCCAGGGGCACCCCTCTCTTGGGAACCCTCTCTAGTCCCTCTGAAAATCTTTATTACTGGAGTCTCTTCCCTACAGAAAGCACACTTCCTTCACTAAATCCTGTTTTCTCATTCGCCAGTCTCTTTTTCTCCTCCCCTGCTGGCCAGGGACCCTTCCCTTCTCCACTATGTTCTTAAACCCTTCCTCCCTCTTTACAGACCAGCAGCTCTGTCTCTTTTTCTTTTTTGACCCATTCCCCCTCTTCATCAGCTCCAGCAATGTCTGTCTCTCCTTTACCCCAACCCCCTTCCTCACAGGCCATTTCTCTCTCTTCTCCGACCCCTCCTCCTTAATTACAAACTGTGACTGTGCCTCTTTCCTCCATGCCCCCTTCCCTCTCCTCAAAGTTCTAAATCTTTTTTGACTCTTCTGAGTACAACAGTACTTTACCCTCCTCCTCCTTCTCCTGCAGAATCTGACCCTCCTTTTCCATCCAGCTGCTCACACTGTTCATTTGTCTGCTTTCTCTCTTCCTCCCCTCTATGCTGGCAACTCCCTGCCAAACTTAAAAAACTTAAAAAAAAAGAATTGTATATTAAGCTATGTGAGTAAGTATTCCATCTTGTCTCTTTGTCAGAAAATATCTCTAGTATAATATTAATTGAAACAAGTAAACACACTCCTTTATAATTACTTTATAATTTATATATGAAATCTATATTTAATGTGTAACTGTGTCTGTTTCTAAGGCCTTAAACCAATAATTAAACCACCTCATAAACCGAGCCTTAAACCACCTCATAAACCGAGGCCTACCCATCCCCATGGACTCTCCTGAAATACCCCCACCTTTCCTATTTGAAAACCTTCAGGGGCTAATTGCCTCAAACAAGCCATACATCTAATCAATGAGGCAATAGTTCCCCTCCATACAGTAGTCCCTAATCTCTACAAGTTACTGTCAAACATTCCCTCAAACACCATTCACTTCAGGGTCCTAGACCTCAAGAATGCCTTCTTTACCATTCCTCTACAGCCCGACTCTTACTTTCTGTTTACCTTTATGTGGACTGTCTTACCCCAGGGGATCAGAAACAGCTCACACCTGTTTGAGCAGGCACTAGCTCAAAATTTAGCAACATGCAATCTCAAAACTAGTACTCTCTTACAATATGTAAATAACCTATTCCTCTGCAGCCCCTTTCTGCCTTCCTCAAGGAGACACACCACCACCCTTCTTAACTTTCTTGCTGTGATGGATATAATATCTTCTCTTCTAAGACTCAACTTCACTCTTAGTTAGTCCATAGTCTATCTGGGCAGTGCCTTAACGCCCACCACCTGAGGTCTCACCCTAGATCAAATTCAGACCCTCCACAGTCTCCAACCACCTATGCTCGCAAATTAAATCTTTTCTTTCCTCAGTCTAATAGGCTTCTTTAGACACTGGATTCCAAATTTTGCTCTCTTAGTCAAGCCCCTCAGTGACATCTGCTGAGCATGGCTTTTAAGGTCTATAATGACCAAGGAAGTAACAGAAAAGGCAAATAAGGCCCAAAAGAAGTCAGGAAATACCAGTTTTTGGCATATGCTCTTAAAGGCTCCAGTGCCCTAAAGGGCTTCATAGAATTGCATCAGGGCCCTGCTCCAGAGTGGAAAGAAAGGCCATCGAACTGAAGCCTGCCAGGTTTCCTGGCCCCACCGGTTTACACGTCTGTGCTGTAGAAAGAGGGACATGAGAAGGTAAGCTGCTCCTTGCTCCATGGAGGGAGGATTCAGTCTCTTTTAGCCCTGCTTCAGCTACCTGTGGCCTGACTTTGCCCAGCATGCTGGGAATTGCCACTAAAGGCCCAAGTACATTGTTCATGAGCCTAAAGTATTTCTTCCAAGTAGCAGATAAACTGATCTCATTTCTTGTAAACACAGGGCCATCTACTATGCCTTGCTTGAATATTTAAGTTTTATTTATCCCTCAAAGATCTCTACTGTGGGTATTGACAGTCTAATTTTGTTACTTTATTTAATGTATAATATCTCCATTATTTCTCCTGTCTCAATGCCCCATGCCTATTGTAGGCTGGGACCTGCTGCTAATTCCAGCTAGAAGCAGTGGTCACTAGGACTTAAACTCTAGCTGCAAAGTGTAGAAATATAACCACCCTTTCCCTACGTACTTGCAGGATTTACAGGTTACTCAGCAAACTGTTCAGAGACTGTCCAAGAGGCACTTCCAGCAGTACATCATTGAAAGATTGACTTTCATGTGGACAGGTCTACACACCATGATCCTGACAACTCCCACTACTGCTAAAATAGAAAAATGGCATGCTTTACTCCAACCACAAACCGGAAGCTGGTTGGTTTACATATGGCGAATATATGAAAAAACTGAGAACTCTTTTAATCAAACTTTGGGAAAAGGGAAACTAGGGTAAAAGGAAAGTCAACTCAATTATTATTAAATGTTAAAGATTTTAAATCAAGAGTTCTGACTAGAAAAGAATTATATGGTTTTGATAATAGAATGTATAAGGTATGAAAATACCTTTTTAAAAAAAGAAAAAGCAAATTGTTATGAAGGCCAGTTATTTCTGGATAAGAAAGTTCATGAAAGTTGAAGATTTATCTAAGCTGTAGAAGGTTTGTGCAGGTTGTAGGAGGTTTGTACAGAGAAAAAAAGAATTTGAACAATCAGAAATGGGTTCTTCAAAGAAAGTTTAATTAGTCACCCTAACAATTCTCTACTCTCCCAACTTATTGGGATGATTCTTTCCTCCACCCTAACCATCTGGAGCTCAGAAACAGAGAAACAAAACTAACCTTTTGTCCTTCTATTCTCTATTCACCTCTCAGCCTGCCTTACCCAATCAGGGGTAAACATGGGAGTCTGTCTCTATCTCCCTTCCGATCATCAGAAAAGGAAAAGAGATTTTCTAGCATTTTAACAAATAATAATAGAACTAACTGCTCTCTCCAGGGATACCAGGAAAGAATATATCTAACTTTACAATGGAAGAACTTTCACCCTTGCTATACAACCCTCCTTATCTCTGCATTCCTGATCTCCAAATACTTGCCCCCTTTTTTATCAAGTTCCTACAGGCCCAGATGAGAGAAATCTCTAGAATTACCTACAATCAAATGCTTTTACACTTCTATTCCTCAATACCTCAAGGAGAATTTTACTAGGGAAATATTAAATAGGTAGGGATGAGAGCAGGAAGAAGCCACCCCTCAACCTGAGAATTTCTCTCCTGAATGTTATCCAAACCCCCTTCCTTTTAAATGACAAATACTAAGCCCTTCTAAAAATTTACACCAACAGGTTTCCTGTCTCTAAAAATCTCCACATGTCCTCCCATTCGAGAGGAACCAGACCAGCACAACTCATGAAGCTCATCCAGGAGACCATGTATCACCATGTCACCCTGTCCAATCGGCACTCACAAAAAGCAACTAAAAATTAGTACCTCGCAAAATTTTTTTACTTCCTCACTCAGGTTTTCAAAGACATCGCATGAGTCAGACCTTACAGCATGGAAATTGATAACCTCCTTAACTGGATAAGGGACTTGGCTTGGCAAGGTTCTTTTCTTGAGTTCTCTCCAGAAGAAGCAAGTTCTCCAATTTTTTCTCCTCTTTCTCCTCATCACCCCTACCATATATTATAAAATTAATAACTGCCTTTCTTTTATATGTAACCACAGAACTGAGAAATGATAGATATGTGTATTCCAAACTGCCCTCTTCATGTTCCACTTATCTATCAGATGCCACCCTTCCTGATCTATTGCCCCTGAGATAGAGGAATTCCAAGAAGCTGACAAGCCACTCCAAAGAGGGCCTTCAGACATACCAGGACTTTTGATTCAACACCCACATGCTCCAAATTCTTCTTGGCCCCATATAATTTGTCCCCCTGGTCTCAGGCATCCCCAAACTACAGCCTTCAGGCTGCATGCAGCCCCCTGAGGCCATTTATCTGGCCCTTCACTGCACTTCTGGCAGGAGCACCTCTTTCATTGGTGGTCAGTGAGAAGAGCACTGTATGTGGTGGCCCTCCAACAATCTGAGGGACAGTAAACAGGCCCCCTGTGTAAAAAGTTTGGGGACCCCTGCACCTAGCTTGTACTGGTACACTTCTCCTGGAGGAGTGCCCCAGCAGGTCTTTCTCCTCTAATAAAGCCTGCATACCTGTTGATTGAGTGCTGTCTCTTTCTTACAAGGATTAAGTTCTGTGTTTAATTAAATCTTTCCAAGTAGTAGTATCTTGGCTCACTCTAGCCCTAAAGGAACTGATAGGAATATTGTTGAAAAAAATCCATGTTAATACACATTATTGTATTGAGGACCTACAGGTTCCAAGCACTGCTACTAGCCTAGGGAGACAATGAGCACAGTGAAGGTTACATTATCAAATTCCAAGATCTATTACAGAACAAAACAAGGAAGAAGTTAAGCATAGCATCAAAATGAGAAAATTAGCTTTATAAATTTATCTAAAATCAAATTTTCACAGTTCTCAGACATTTGTCACAATCTCATTACATGATTTTGAATAAGGCATTTTAACTCTCAATCACATGAAATAACTCCTCCATATAATGGCTTTTTATAACTTTCAAAAAGTAAAGTGAGAAATAAGAATTTATTACATCTCAAAATTATAAAATATGACATAATCTCATCTCATAGGGCTATCATATTTTACAACTCTGAAAAAAGTACCTACATCTGATATTACTAAGTAAGTCTTATAAACCTATCATAATGGTTAAATTTATAACCTACTAACTTTCAGTGTTAAAAAGAAGGAAGCATGCTAACTGTTTCTGTGTCTTCTCTGAAATAAAAGAAAATTAAACTGCAAAGCCACACAATTAGGTATTAAGCAGAATTTTCAAAAACATGACTAATGCCGAGTACTTATTGAATGTTAAAGATTTTGTGTGTGAAACTAAATACTTCTGGTGACATACTAAATGCTACATTTATGTTATTGAATTTTAAACAAATGTAATAGTAACAAAGTCTTATTATATACACTTGTGATCATCTAGAAAAGGAAATTAAAAGAAAGAAATATGTCTATCTCAAGAATAGCACTATAAAGCCACAATTAGAATATACATATTTTATGTCCTGTGGGACTGAACATAGCAGGTAATAAAAAAACATCAAGTTGGAGAGCAGAAAATGCTTAAATGTATGGTTCTCTTGATGGGTTCAGAAACTGTAGATACCAACAAGTAGAAATGAAATGAATAAGTTTAACAGCAATTTTAACATAAAATTTTACTAAAGAACAATGTAAAAGGCTGTATTCTTTTTAGAATGTAATTACCTAAAACAGAAAGCATAAGATAACTTAATTTTTATTTTATAACACACTCTCTACTAAACTTTCACCACATTAGTTCTGAAAACAGAATTTAATTACAGCTATTCTCAACTTAGCAGTCATTACACTATACCTATGTACTTCTCCCAACCTTACATTTCCTGGCTATTATAAGAACAGAGATAAAGTAGGGTAGTGTATATTCATATAAAAATATTAAAAAGAAAATCTGTATGAAAACTATGAAATCTAGATGGCAATAAGCTATTGTTCTCTTAAGACCATAATTTTGAGGACTAAAGGAAAGAATGGTGTAAAGCCAGTAGGCAGGGCTGGGGCCACTATCACAGCAGCCCAGCCCATGCAGGTTCGCATTGGATATAGACAGTCGGTAAAGAAATAACGGAGCCACAAACTGGTGGGCCATAGTCGTTAATTCTAGCTTGCACCCAGCGGGCAAGTAAAAACATACACTGGGCTCCGAAACCCACTCACATTCAGTGCTCACAAAGCTACTGATTTATCCGAGTTTCCTAGAATCAAAGGTTTTTAGCTCACCAGACTTGTTCACCTCTGTTCCCCATCTCCTTCCTTATCCCAGATACAAAATCTACACAAACTGGCATCTCACTCAGCACTCCGCCATCTTGGCTGCTTCTCCTGGCCTCCTCCACATGGCCTTTCTCTGCTCTCCTCTGCTCTCTCTTCTAATGATAATCTCAGGAACAAAGAGGGCAAACTCCGGTTTTGCCCCCACTTTATACTGTAGCTTCACAACCTCTAATCCAATATACAAAGTAGGGAAGTCTCTAATACAAAGTCACCTCTGAGGCATAATTGGATTGTACCACCCTACATCAAAAAAGGGTGGGAAAGGCTTAATCCCAAAACCAAGCCCCAGGCTACAATTCTCAGCACACATTAATATCACCTGGGCAATGGCCTCTTTAACAAAGTGAGCATAATACATTTTATCCGCCCAACAAATGGAATTTGATTGTTTTACTAAGGTAAATTAATATAGAATACAAATGTAATTTGGTGTTTTTAAGAAATTTTGGAAAGCTCGTTAACACAAAACTGTATCAAAAGATATAAAAAAAATAAGAGCAGTGCTAAAGTGCCAAGTGTCCAAAAAATCTTTTCTTTAAAAGTATTTTACAACACCCTCCAAAAAAAATTTTTAAGGAGAATCATGCTTAATGCATATACAGAAAAAACTCTACTTAAAAAATACACAACAAGGCTTTTGAAGATGGCAGCGGAGTAGGCGGACGCACAGACGCCCAGCTCTCAACACCAAACTGGAATACAAATCAATTTAGGAAAAATCAGCATGAAAAACCAACACTGAACTGCAAGAACAGCTCTCAAAAACCAAGGAGCAAAGAGGAAGCCACAATAATCCTGGTAAGGAGTGCCTGAATCTCCTCTGCTTACAGGAACGGAAGGGGGGGTGAGGCTGAGAGCCCAGAGAGGATTTCACAGAGGAAAAAGAGCAGAAACTACTGCTCACAGCCACTTACCTGACGACCAGGGAGCAAGGTGGGTTGAAAAGACCAGCTTATCTCCCAAGTGGAAAGGACAAAGAGACAGACAGTGAGGGGCTAAGGTATGCAAGAAACAAAAAAAAAACCTGACTCATTCATGCTGGAGGGGGTCATAGCTGGGGGAGGGACTGAAACTTTCACAAAACAGAGCTGAAGTGCTTCTGGATCAGAGATCTTTGGACAGCTATCCAGCTCCAATCAGCTCAACAAGACACAGCTGAAAACAAGAAGTGGGGAGGAGGGGCAGTAACTCAGGTCTCCATGGAGATCTGAGATACACCTCCCCCTACTGAAGCTGAGAAAAAACCCTGCCCCCAGTGAGATTAGTTGGTGGAAGAGACCTTCAGCATCTCAGGTTACACCCACAGCATTCCTGGTTACAGTTTCAAGGAAGCCCCCAGCTGAGATCAGTTAACAAGACTATCACTTGTTAAGAAAACAAAAATATCAACACTTCAAAGCTGCCCAAATCCAAAAGTGGATTACAAATAATAGCTGATACCAACCCAAGAAGACCTAGAAATAACACAACTGAAAACTGGAGGCAGACAACACCAAGACTAGACTCAACCAACACCACAAATAAAACACCATTATGAGAAGACAAAGGAGTGCAACCGAAATGAAACCACAAGAGACACCTTTGAGAGATGAGCTGAGTGATATGGAAATAATCATACTGCCAGATGCGGAGTTCAAAATAATGATTGTAAGGATGCTTAGGGATCTTAGAACAACAATGGAGGGTCAGTATGAAAACCTAAATAAAGAAATAGCAAGTATAAAAAAGGATATTGAAATATTAAAAAAGAATCAGTCAGAGATGACAAATACAATATCAGAAATAAAGACCACAATGGAAGGAATTAAAAACAGGATGGATACAGCTGAGTTGGAGGACAATTGGAATGAAGGCATGAAAGCAGAGAAGAAAAGAGAAAAGAGACTCAAAAAGTCAGAAGAAACACTTAGAGAGCTCTGTGACAACATGAAGAGAAATAACATCCACATCATAGGGGTTCCTAAAGAAGAAGAAAAAGAACAAGGGATAGAGAGCTTGTTCAATCATATCATAACTGAAAACTTCCCTAAATTAATGCAAGAGAAACTCTCACAAGTCCAAGAAGCACAGAGAACTCCATTAAAGAGAAACCCAAAGAAACCTACACCAAGACACATCATAATTAAATACCAAAGCTAAGTTATAAAGAGAAAATATTAAAAGCTGCAAGAGAAAAAAAAGTTATCACCTACAAAGGAGCCCCCATAAGGATGACATCCGACTTCTCAACAGAAACACTTGAGGCCAGAAGGGAATGGCAAGAAATATTCAAAGTAATGCAGAACAAGAACCTACAACCAAGACTACTTTATCCAGCAAGGCTATCGTTTAAAATCGAAGGAGAAATAAAAAGCTTCCCAGACAAAAAATAACTCAAGGAATTCATTACAACCAAACCAACACTGCAAGAAATGTTAAGGGGCCTGTTGTAAACAGATCAAAGTTGGAAAAGAATATAGCAAAAAAAGGACTACAGCTTTAAAGAAGAAAATGGCAATAAACAACTACATATCAATAATAACATTAAATGTAAATGGATTAAATGATCCAATCAAAAGACATAGGGTAGCTGCGTGGATAAGAAAACAGGACCCATACATATGTTGTCTACAAGAGACACACCTTAGAACAAAAGACACACATAGATTGAAGGTAAAAGGATGGAAAAAAACATTTCATGCAAACGGAAATGAAAAAAAAGCTGGGGTAGCAATACTTATATCAGACAAATTGGACTTTAAAACAAAGGATATAGTAAGAGATAAAGAAGGCCACTACATAATGATAAAGGGAGTAATTCAACAGGAAGATATAACTATTATAAATATCTATGCACCTAATATACGAGCACCCAAATATATAAAACAGACTTTGATGGATTTAAAGGGCGATATCAACAGCAATACTATAAATATCAACAGCAATACTATAATAGTAGGGGATTTCAATACCCCACAAACATCACTAGATAGATCCTCAAGAAAGAAAATTAACAAAGAAACAGCAGACTTATTGGAAACACTAGATCAACTCGATTTAATAGATATCTTCAGATCCTTTCACCCTAAAGCAGCAGAATATATATTCTTTTCAAGTGCTCATGGTACATTCTCTAGGATAGACCACATGTTAGGGCACAAAAGTGCTCTCAACAAATTTAAGAAGACTAAAATCATATCAAGCACTTTCTCCGATCACAACATCATGAAACTAGAAATGAATCACAGCAGAAAAGCTCAAAAATTCTCAAACACATGGAAACTAAATAGCAGGGTGTTAAATAATGAATGGATTAAGAATGAGATCAAAGAAGACATAAAATAATTCCTAGAAACGAATGACAATGAGCATACAACAACTCAAAATTTATGGGACACAGCGAAAGCAGTGCTGAGAGGGAAGTTCATAGCACTACAGGCACACTTTCAGAAGCTATAAAAAGCTTAAATAAACAACTTAACCCTGCATCTAAAAGAATTAGAAAAAGAACAGCAAGTAAAGCCCAAATGTAGTAGAAGGAAGGAAATAATAAAGATCAGAGCACAAATAAATGACATAGAGGCTAAAGAAACAATACAGAGGATCAATGAAACTAGGAGCTTGTTCTTTGAAAAGGTAAACAAGATTGATGAACCTTTAACTAGACTCACCAAGAAAAAGAGAGAGGACTCAAATAAATAAAATTAGAAATGAGAGAGGAGAAATAACAACTGACACAACAGAAATACAAAATATTGTAAGAAAATACTATGAAGAACTGTATGCCAAAAAACTAGACAACCTAGATGAAATGGACAAATTCCTTGAAACATACAATCTTCCAAAAATCAATCTGGAAGAATCAGAAAACCTAAAGAGACCGATTACACCAAATGAGATCAAAACAGTTATCAAAAAACTCCCAACAAAGAAAAGTCCGGGGCCTGTTGGCTTCACAACGGAATTCTACCAAATATTCAAAGAAGAACTAACTCCTATCCTTCTCAAACTATTTCAAAAAATTCAAGAGGAAGGAAGACTTCCAAGCTCCTTTTATGAGGCGAGCATAATTCTGATTCTAAAACCAGGCAAAGACAACACAAAGAAAGAAAATTATAGGCCAATATCTCTGATGAATATAGATGCTAAAATCCTCAACAAAATATTAGCAAACCGGATCCAACAATATATGGAAAAAATCATACACCATGATCAAGTGGGATTTATTCTGGGGAGGCAGGGCTGGTACAATATTTGTAAATCAATCAATGTGATTCATCACATAAACAAAAAGAAGGAGAAAAACCATATGATAATTTCAATAGATGCAGAAAAGCATTTGATAAAATCCAGCACCCATTCATGATCAAAACTCTCAGCAAAGTGGGAATACAGGGAACATACCTCAACATGATAAAAGCCATCTATGACAAACCCACAGCCAACATCATACTCAATGGGAAAAAATTAAAAGCAATACCCTTAAGATCAGGAACAAGGCAGGGGTGCCCCCTTTCACCACTCTTATTTAACATAGTCCTGGAAGTCCTAGCCACAGCAATCAGAGAAGAAGAAGAAATAAAAGGCATTCAAGTTGGAAAAGAAGAAGTAAAACTATCATTATTTGCAGATGATATGATATTGTATATAGAAAACCCTAAAGTCTCAGTCAAAAAACTACTGGACCTGATAAATGAATTCAGCAAAGTGGCAGGATATAAAATCAATACTCAGAAATCAGAAGCATTTTTATACACCAACAATGAACAGTCAGAAAGAGAAATTAAGGAAACAATCCCCTTCACAATTACAACCAAAAAAATAAAGTACCTAGGAGTAAACTTAACCAAGGAGACTAAAGACTTGTACTCGGAAAATTACAAAGCATTGATTAAAGAAATCAAGGAAGATACAAACAAGTGGAAGCATATACCGTGCTCATGGTTAGGAAGAATAAACATCATTAAAATGTCTATATTACCTAAAGCAATCTATAAATTCAATGCAATACCAATTAAAATACCAATGACATACTTCAAAGATATAGAACACATATTCCAAAAATTTATACGGAACCAAAAGAGGACACGAATAGCCTCAGCAATCTTAAAAGAGAAGAATAAAGTGGGAGGTATCACACTTCCTGATATCAAGTTATACTACAAGGCCGTTGTACTCAAAACGGCCTGGTACTGGCATAAGAACAGGCATTTAGATCAATGGAACAGAACAGAGAACCCAGAAATAAACCCACAGTTCTATGGACAACTGATATTTGACAAAGGAGGTAAGGAAATACAATGGAGTAAAGACAGCCTCTTTAACAAATGGTGTTGGGAAAATTGGACAGTTATCTGCAAAAAAAATGAAACTAGATCACCAGCTTACACCACTCACAAAAATAAACTCAAAATGGATAAAAGACTTAAATGTAGGCCGTGAAACCATAAGCATCTTAGAAGAAAACATAGGCAGTAAGCTCTTGGACATCTCTCGGAGCAATATATTTGCTGATTTATCTCCACGGGGAAGTGAAATAAAAGACAGGATAAACAAATGGGACTTTATCAAACTAAAAAGCTTTTGCACAGCTAAAGACAACAAGAACAGAATAAAAAGACAAACTACACAATGGGAGAACATATTTGACAATACATCTGATAAGGGGTTAATAACCAAAATTTATAAAGAACTTGTAAAACTCAACACCAGGAAGACAAACAACCCAATCCAAAAATGGGCAAAAGAGATGAATAGACACTTCTCCAAAGAGGACATACAGATGGCCAATAGGCATATGAAAAAATGTTCAAAATCATTAATCATTAGAGAAATGCAAATTAAAACCACAATGAGATATCACCTCACACCAGTCAGAATGGCGCTTATCAACAAAACAACACAGAATAAGTGCTGGCGAGGATGTAGAGAAAAGGGAACCATCCTGCACTGCTGGTGCGAATGCAGCCTGCTGCAGCCACTGTGGAAAACAGTGTGGAGATTCCTCAAAAAACTGAAAATTTAAGTGCCTTTTGACCCAGCTATCCCACTTTTAGGAATATACCCCAAGGACACCATAGAACGGCTCCAAAAGGAGAAATGCACCCGCATGTTTGTGGCAGCATTGTTCACAATAGCAAAGATCTGGAAACAGCCCAAGTGTCTGTCAGAGGACGAGTGGATTAAAAAGCTTTGGTACATATATACTATGGAATACTACTCAGCCATAAGAAATGATGACATCGGATCATTTACAATAACATGGATTAATCTTGATAACATTATACGGAGTGAAATAAGTAAATCAGAAAAAAAACTAAGAACTATATGAATCCATACATAGAAGGGACATAAAAATGAGACTCAGAGACATGAACAAGAATGTGATGGCAACAGGGATGGGGGTTGGGGGTTGGGGGGGTGGGGTGAAGAAGGAGAGAGGGGTTGGGGGAAGTGAGGGGCACAAAGAAAGCCAGATAGAAGGTGACAGAAGACAATTTAACTATGGGAAGGGGTATCTAGAGATGTTTTCTCTCAACATATGTATCCTGATTTATCAATGTCACTGCATTAAATTTAATAAATAAATAAAAAATGTGTTAGTCAAAAAAAAAAAAAAAAGAATAGGGAAATGTCTAAAACACAAAACAAATCAGTGGTTGTCCAGGGCTGAAAGAAGTTGGGGGGAATTATAGAAGGATAGTACTTAAAGGTTTAGGATTTCTTTCTGACTTGATAAAAAAAGTTCTAACACTGACTTTGGTGATGTTAGCACCTATCTGTGAATATACTAAAAACATTGATTTATACATTTAAATGAGTGAGTTGTATGGTATGTGAATATATACCAATAAATCTGTTTTTTAAATTATGAATCATAAGGACTTAAAATTCTAAAAGTAAAAAAAAAATGCTTGGTGTCAAAAGATAAATATTAAATATAATTTTCCTAATAAGCATTTTAACTAGGTGTTTTTGAATTATTGTTAGACACAAGCCCTGTGCTTAATGTTAAAGGTGATAGTAATGAACCAACAAATTCAAAAAAGATCATTGCAATATGATGCATACATAGTTACATCCCTTCCACATTAAAAACAAATTGTAGTAGGAAATGCTCTCTACATATAACAGGAAGCATCCTTTATATCCTATCAGCTCTCAAAGAACATGTCAGTTCTTAAACTGAGAAGGTACTTCCATAAGAAAACAATTTCTCATGGCAGAATTATCCTTAACAAATACTCTTTGCTACTAAAGTTTACTTAATCTGAAATTCATTGTTCACACATGATAAATTAAAGATTCTAGTTAAAAATTTTTAGTCCACAACATAATTTTAAGAAACCACCAGTATATTTAGAAGATAACTTCTAATGTAACATCACAAACACAGGATTACAGCACAAAAAGCAAATTATTTCTTAAAAGTAACACACCTGATACTTAGCAAAAAGGATAAGGAAGCTGTTTTGCTCTGAATATTAGGACTTCCATAACTCCAAGATGAAGAATTACCAGCAGAATTCTGAAATTAGCTGCCATCAGATTTAGAAAGCAATCTTAAAATGATGCTTTCCCTAATATTTACCACTTTTATCCACATTGAGAGCAGGTGCAGTTTACTTCAAGATTTGCACTACAAACTAATTTGGCAGTGAGAGTGACTGTTTGTAAAGGTACAACTCTGGATCACTATTATGTGCAATGATACAAATTCTATATGCTTTCAAAAGTGAAAAAAGAGGACATAAAAAGTTATCAGTGTGTACAGAAACAAACATCAACTACAGAGTTTTAAAGAAAAAAAAAAGAATGCATGTTTCAAACAACAAAAGGCTAGTTTCACTAACCTGGCTATAAATTAAGGAAGAGATTTAAAGGAGATAATAAGTATAGAAGACAAGTAAGGTCCTTTTCCTGGTAGATGCTGTTAAAGCCATTATTATGTATTTAGGTAGTCTAAATAGACAAAGGTTCTTAAAGTTATTATAAATCCTTTTTCATCAAATTAAATAATTAAAATAATTTTTCACCAAATTAAAATGAATAAAAATAGTAAAAACATTAACCAACAGACTACATTTCTGATGCCAAAAATATTATTTCAGAACATGTGCAGACTAACTTGAACAGCATGACTTCGTTTCTTACAATACTTTTAATAGATGAATGTAATTTGTGAATCTCTCAGCAGAAGTATCCCCAACTTTTCACTGTATTCTGCATTGTCTTTTTTATTACAATAGAAAAAAATGCAATAGTAGATATTGTATTCCCAGTACAATACCAAATGAATCACAGATATTATATCTAGTAGATATATGTATTCCAAACTGCCTTCTTGATGTTCTGCTTATCTTTCAGATGTCACCCTTACTGGACTATTGCCCCTGAGACAGAGGAATTCCAAAAAGCTGACAAGCTGCCCCAAAGAGGGGCTCTGGACATACCAGGACTTTTGATTTCACACTTGCATGCTCGAAATGCTTCTTGACCTCATATAATTTGTCCCCTTGCTTGTACCAGTGCTCTTCTCCCCCAGAAAAGTACCCAGCAGGGTTCCTTTCTTTCTTTCAATAAAGCCTGTTACTCTCATCTTTCAGACTCCCATGAATTCTAACATTTGGTGCTGAGACACAGAACAGGGTATTTACTAACTGCCTGGACAATCCCTCCTTGCCATCCAAACTTACAGCCAGGGAAGCAATGGGCAGTGGTAGCTCATTTCAGGCTTACTCCTTGATTCTGTTTGAACATGTAATTGTAGGTTGATTGGCTGACAGTCTAACCCTGTCCTGAACCCTTGCTGGACCAGAGAAAGGTAAGGAGTTTCTTCCTTCTTCTTCCCTGGTTGGTCTCTAAATTTCTCTCTAAAAACACCCCTTCCTGGTCGAACAGTTTTCTCTGATACGCCTCACATTTTGAGGGGTTTGACTTTCAGTCTCAGTGGACTGCACAAAAGACTAGGTGCATAGCCAAACCTCTCCACTCTTTTGGACTTCTCATCCTCGGAGCTCCCTGACAGGTGGTGATGACCTCTACCAGGGATGACTCCCCCATATGGAGATTCTCTCCTCTTAGGACAGTGACAAAAGGTGGGGACACCCCTCTTGCTCACCTATCTCCATGGCTCTTCAGAGTCTAAGCCTTCCAACCAGACTCCTCTAGGATATCTCATAAAAAACCTCACCAAACTCAGTCTCTCAGACCTCAAAACAAATTAATCTTCTTCTGTAACATGGCATGGTCTAGTCATGTACAGACTAGACAATGACTCCCATTGGCCTGAAAACAGAACGTTCGATTACAATATCCTAAGAGATCTTTACAATTTCTGCCACTGGACGGGAAGGACATCAGAGATTTCTTACATGCAGGCTTTTCTTCTCCCTGCTCTCCTGTCCTTAATTTCTGTGCCTTCTGTTCTACACGCAGGCTGTTTTGGGCCAAAAAAACAGCACCTAAAACCTCTGCTTCTAATCTTTCCTTCTCCAAGGACTCCCAACTCTCTCTTTCTCTTGCCTGATCCCTGAGGGCACCCCTCTCTCGGGACCCCACTCTGCTTCCTCTGCAAATCTTTTCCACTTGAGTCTCTTCCCTCCAAGAGCCCCCTCCCTTCTCCACTGTGTTCTTTATCCCCTCCCCCCTACTTAGAAGCTGTGGCTCTGGCTGCAGTGCCTGTCTCTTCTCTGACCCTTCCTCCCTCTTTACAAACTGTGACTGCCTCTTTCCTCCTTGCACCTTCCCCTCTCCTCAAAGTTCTAAATCTTTTTTGACTCCTCTGACCATGTGGCACCACACCAGTAATTTATCCTCCTCCTCCTCCTCCTGCAGATTCTGACCTTCCTTCTTTTCCATTCAGCTGATCACACTGTACATCCATCTGCTTTCTCTCTTCTTCCCGTCTATGCTGGCAACTCCCTGCTATCTCAAAAAGCTTAAAAAAACAAAGTCGTCTTTTGAACTGTGTGAGTGAATAATCTGTCTTGTCTCTTTATTTTGTCAGAAAATACCTCTAGTATAATTTTAATTGAAATAATTAAAGCACGCTTATTTAAATTCCTTAATTTATAATTTGTAAAATCTTTGTTAAAGTGTAACTGTGTCTGTTTCTAGGGCCTTAAACCAATAATTACCCTCCTTTTAAACCAAGGCTTACTCATCCCCATGGACTCTCCCTGCAATACCTTCATCTTTCCTGTTCAAAAACCTTCAGGAGCTTATCGCCTCATACAAGACTTACACCTAATCAATGAGGCGGTAGTTCCCCTTCTTCCCGTAGTCCCTAATCTCTACAGGTTACTGTCACACATTCCCTCAAACACCACTCACTTCAGGGTCCTAGACCTCAAGAATGCCTTCTTTACCATTCCGCTACACCTTGACTCTTACTTTCTGTTTGCATTCACCTGTACAACCCAGACACTAATACAGCCCAGCAACTTACATAGACTATTTTACCCCAGGGGATCAGAAACAGCCCACACCTCTTTGGGCAGGCACTAGCTCAGGATTTAACAGCATGCAATCTCAAAACTAGTACTCTCTTACAATATGTAAATAACCTACTCATCTGCAGCCCCTCCCAGCCTGTCTCAAGGAGACACACCACCACCCTTCTTAACTTCTTCGCTATGAAGTGATATCATGTCTTTTCTGCTAAGGATCAACTTCATTCTCAGTCTGTAGTCTATCTAGGCATCGCCTTAACACCCACCACCTGAAGTCTCACCGTAAATCAAACTCAGACCCTCCACATTCTCCAACCACCTACCACCACAAATCGAATTCTTTCTTTCCCTAATCTAATAGGCTTCTTTAGACACTGGATTCCCAATTTTGCTTTCTTAGACAAGCCCCTCAGTGAGATCTGCTGAGCATGGTTTTTTAGGTCTATAATGACCAAGGAAGTAACAGAAAAGGCCAAAAGAAGTCAGGAAATATCAGCTTTTGGCATACACTCTTAAAGGCTCCAGTGCCCTAAAGGGCTTCATAGAATTGCATCAGGGCCCTTCTCCAGAGTGGAAAAAAAGGTCCTTGAACTGAAAACTGCCAGGTTTCCTGGCCCCAGCGGTTTACAAGTCTGTGCTGTGGAAAGAGGAACATGAGAAGGTAAGCTTCCCCCTTGCTCCATGGAGAAAGAGTTCAGTCTTTTCTAGCCCTGCTCCAGCTACCTGTGACCTGACCCTGCCCAGTATGCTAGGAATTGCCACTGAAGGCCCAAGGACATTGTTCATGAGCCTAAGGTATTTCTTCCAAATAGCACATAAGCTAATCTCATTTCTTGTAAACACAAGGGCCATCTACTATGCCTTGCTTGAATATTTAAGTTTTATTTATCCCTCAAAGATCTCTACTGTGGTGTCAGGAGCCAATCCACAAATGTTGGCTAACAAGGTCACAGCAGAAGAAGATTCACAACTGCTGGCTGACAAGGTCACAGTAGAAGAAGATCAAATACTGCTGATTGACAAAGTCACAGCAGAGAAGACCAATAGCTGCTGGTTGACAAAGTCACCGTAGTGAAGATCAATGGCTGCTGGTTGACAAAGTCACCACAGAGGAAAGGCACAATGATACTTCCCCCTTTGACCTTTTGAATTAATTTGGCCTTAGATCCCCCCTTTTTTGGGTGTGTGCTATCATTTATGGCACAGGGATAATAGCACCATGCTTTCCCTGTAGATTCGCAGTAATTTCTTTGAAAATGAGACAGAGGGTGTGAGTTCCACAGAAAAGCCTGTAAGCCCCTTGGACTGGGCTCATAGACATAAGAGGCTGGCTATGATATCCCTCATAAAGGGTTAAGTTTGTAGGAGAATTTCTTCTTATTAATCATGTTAGAAAAAATAGATTGTGACTTATGAATAGGTAGGAAACAGTAACTATACACAGAAGCACCTTTCAGCCTTCACTTAATTCATTACTTTACCTCCCTAGCCTTTTCATGTGGTAGAGAAACTTTCCTTTCTTCTTGCATACCTGACCTGCAGGTGGTGGAACACTCTGAGAAGAATAAAGTTAGAACTTAACTAGTGTATGAATATAGCAGATAAATAAAATTTGACTAGACAATAGAATCTTAGGTAAGGTAGAGTTATTAATCAGTACTAACCTTTTAGAAGTTTGTACCAATATTGTTATTGCTGTTCAAGTTATTGTATAACTGTACTTTGTATGACTTACCACCTAATTTATAGCTTATAGAAATGAATTAACTGTTGCCTAGAAATATGTAACCATAGTGAAACAGAAACAATTATTAATCAATGTATTCAGAATATCATGTGATTGTAACTTAGTGTGGGTGTATAAAAATAAAGCTAGACCAGCCATTGGCAGAGATGCCTGGCAGTAAATGCTAAAGAGAAAAAAGAATTCGACTCTCTCACTCGATTTGCGCTGACACCGTCTCTTCCTGTGGGACCCCTGGATTCCCCCCGGGGCTAGACCCCGGCATTGTGGGTATTGAAAGTCTGATTTTGTTACTTTATTTAATGTATAGTATCTCCTTTATTTCTCTTATCTCAATGCCCATGCCTATTATAGGCTAGGACCTGCTGCTAATTCCAGCTAGAAGCAGTGGTCACTAGGACTTAAACTCTAGCTGCAAAGTGTAGAAATGTAACCACCCTTTCCCTAAGTACTTTCAGGATTTATAGGTTATCAGCAAACTGTTCAAAGACTGTCCAAGAGGTGCTTCCAGCATCACATCAGTCAGGGACTGACTTTCACGTGGACAGGTCCACATACCATAATCCTGACAACTCACACTGCTGCTAAAATAGAAAGACAGCATGCCTTACTCCAACCACAAACTGGAAGCTGGTTGGTCTACATATGGCAAATATACAGAAAAAACTACAGACTCTTTTAATCAAACTTTAGGAAAAGGGAAACTAGGGTAAAAAGAAAGTCAACTTAATTATCACAAAAGGTTAAAGATTTTTAAATCAAGAGTTCTGACTAGAAAGGAATTGTATGGTTTTGATAATAGAATGTATAAGGTAAGGTATGAAAATACTTTTTGAAAGAAAAAGGAAAAGCAAGTTGTTATGAAGGCCAGTTATTTCTGGATAAGAAAGTACATAAAAGCTGAAGGTTTATGTATGTTGTAGAAGGTTTGTGCAGGTTGTAGGAGGTTTGGACAGAGAAAAAACAGTTTGTACAGTCAGAAAACTGGTATTTAAAGAATGTTTAATCAGTCATTCTAGCTAACAATCCTCTATTCTCCCCACTTATTGGGATAACTCTTTCCTCCACCCCAACCATCTGGAGCTCAGAAACAGAGAAACAAAACTGACCTTTTGTCCTTCTATTCTCTATTCACCTCTCAGCCTGCCTTACCCAATCGGGGTTTTCTACTCATATGGGACCAACACCTATATATATCTCCCTACTAATTGGGCAGAAACCTGTACCCTAGTCTATCTCACCCCAAATATTAACCTAATCCCACCCCAGGAGCCTCATTCAATTCCTAGTACACTACCCGTCAATCTAAGAACCAAACAAACTGTACAAGTAATCCCTCTTCTTGTTGCTTTAAAAGTTTCTATAAAAGTAGGTTTAAGGGCAGGGGTGGGGACTGGCCATTTCCCTGTCTTATTCCCACTCTCTCTCTTTCTCTCTGAAGCCTAGCAAATTTGTAAAAGAAAAACCGAGTCATGTTATCAGTGGTTTCACACAACCTGGGTGTCTTGACTGTTGCCTTTTATTAGTCCACCCACTCTCCTCTTTATTTTTTTAACTTTTATTTATTTTTTTTTCAAATATTTTATTTTATTTTTTACAGACAGAGAGAGAGTCAGAGTGAGGGATAGACAGGGACAGACAGACAGGAACAGAGAGATGAGAAGCATCAATCATTAGTTTCTCATTGCGCATTGCGACACCTTAATTGTTCATTGATTGCTTTCTCATATGTGCCTTGACTGCGGGCCTTCAGCAGACCGAGTAGCCACTTGCTTGAGCCAGCGACCTTGGGTCCAAGCTGGAGAGCTTTTTTTTTGCTCAAGCCAGATGAGCCTGCGCTCAAACTGGCAACCTCGGGGTCTCAAACCTGGGTCTTCTGCATCCCAGTCTGACGCTCTATCCACTGCGCTACCGCCTGGTCAGGCTATTTTTTTTTTACTTTTAAACCCTGTCTCTTATGTTCACTAGTTTCTTACAGAACCACATGCAGACCTTCGCCAACCAAAAAATTGAAAAAATCTACCTAACCCTACACACCAACCCTGAAACCTGCCCTCTCAAAAACAGAAAAATCTGAAACCCTATATCAGCAAACCTCCTAAATCCTATCTTTCAATCCCTGCAGGTCCCCTAACCCTAAAGCTCTCCCATATCCCTGAAGAACTAAAAGAATGAATAACATTTACCTATTAATGCTTCTCAATCTTTTTATTCTTCACATAGTAAGGAAACAAGATCACAGGGTCTTCTTGGCTGAATAAGAGCCTACAAATGGACATAAAACATTTCTTTTAGCTCAAGTTAACTGCTCTCTCCAGGGCTGCCAGAAAAAAGATCTCTAACTTACCATGGAAAAACTTTCACACACACACAAACACCCCCACTATACAACCTTCCTTATCTCTGCATTCCTAATCTCCAAATACTTGCCTCTTTCTTTATCAAGTTTCTACAGGGCCGGATGAGAGAAATCTCTAGGATTACCTACAATCAAATGCTCCTACACTCCTATTCCCCAATACCCCAAGAAGAACTTAATGAGGGAAATATCAAATAGGTAGGGATGACAGCAAGAAGCCGTCACCTCTCAGCCCGAGAAGTTCCCTCCTGAACGTTCTCCAAACCCCCTTCCTTTTAAACCACCTATATTCAGTTTTTCTAAAACTTAAACTAACAGGTTCCCTGTCTCTAAAAATCTCCACATGTCCTCCCATTCGAGAGGAACCAGACCAGCACATCTCATGAAGCTCATCCAGGAGACCATGTATCACCATGTCACTCTGTCCACTTGGTACTTGCAGCAAGCAACTAACAATTATTACCTCGCAAAATTTTTTTACTTCCTCTCTCAGATTTTTGGAGACATCTCCTGGTTCAGACCTCACAGCACAGAAATTGACGACCTCCTTAACTGGATGAGAAACTTGGCTTGGCAAGGTTCCCTTCTTAAGTTCTCTCCAGAAGAAGCAATAATTTTCCATTTTTTTCTCCTCTTTCTCCTCATCACCCCTCACCATATATTACAAAATTAATAACTGCCTTTCTTTTATACGTAACCACAGAGCTGAAAAATGATAGATATGTGTATTCCAAACTGTCCTCTTGATGTTCCTCTTATCTGTCAGATGTCACCTTCACTGGACTATTGCCCCTGAGACAGAGGAATTCCAAAAAGCTGACAAGCCACCCCAAGGAGGGGCTCCAGACATACCAGGACTTTTGATTCAACACCCACATGCTTGAAATTCTTCTTGACCCCATATAATTTGTCCCCCCAGCTTGTACTGGTGCTCTTCTCCCCCAGTTAAGTGCCAGCAGGGTTCCTTTCTTCCTTTCAATAAAGCCTGTTACTCTGGTCTTTTGAACTCCCATGGATTCCAACAATATCAAAAACACAAAATAGAAAACAATGATAAACATTTAAATAATATGCCAGAGAAAATTATACTATAAATCCTATGAAAAAAATGATTTAATAAAAGAGATATAATGGACCTAAATAAGAACTGTAAAGCTAATCTCAAAGTGGGCTATGTAGAGATATGTTGAGGTTTTGTGAAACCATCGAATAAACAAATAACATACTTGGATTTTGGTTTACTCAAATATTTGGAGGCAGAACATATTAAAGTAAAACACAATCCTAGTCATGTTAATGTTCTATTTGAATCCTACTTCTCTAGTAAAAAAAAAAAATTATTTAATCACAGGAACAGGCTTCAAAGTAAACAAAATTTCAATATTTATAAAAGGTTTGTCAATTCTATTTTTGTTTCCATCTAGTCAATGTTAAAGAATTCACTGAAAGTCAAAAATAAGCCTCTCTGGAGTTCCAAAAAGACCTTTCAAAAATAAAGACCAAACATTCTCCAAATTAAATACTCAATGGACACTTTAAATAACAGCCAGTGATACACAGTAGGCACAATATATTGATGTAAACAAGGAGCCCTTTTTGACAACCACATGGCTACGCAGATTATTGAATAAATTTCAATACCAAAATCAGTTACAAAAATTGTTATTCAAGGATTGGTCATGGCATTCTCTTATTCAAAATTTATCAATGACACATAAAACAGAAATACTATCAAAATTGTTAAAAGTGTTAATATGGTGTCTGATACACACAAGATTTAAAAATTTGCTAAAAAGTCTGATATAATCTGGCCAGATCTGAGGAGATGTAATAGAGATAAATATAAAAAACCCACAATTAGATTTAAAAGACTCATGTGGACTTGCACAAGATGAAAAAATCTGGTCCTGCAAATATATTGCTAAAGAAAATCCTGAAAGACTAGAAGGTTGGTTATTTGCAGGGTCAATATGAATAAAAAATGCATTGAAGGCTAGGAAAAAACAATGTATTATTAGTTATATAGTATCTCAAACACCTATTTAGCATCTCAAAGGATACTGCACTGATTGGAATAAAAATGACAATGCAGAATACAGTGGAAAGTTGGGGACTATTTCTTCTGCTGAGAGATTCACAAATTACATGCATCTGTTAAAAGTATTGTAAGAAACAAGGAAGTCATGCTGTTAAAGTTAGTCTGCCTGTGTTCTGAAATAAGTTTTTTGGAATCACAGGATAAGCTATGAGCAACTTTCTTAAGCAATCTGACCCTCAGCTTTCTCCTCTGTTAAAAGAAATTAACATGTCTGACAACAAGTAGTCAGTAAATACTTACTGATGTTATTGACAAATTTTTCCAGGCTAGTGAACATCCAACATAGTTCTGTCAGCAGAAAATATTATAAAGCAATTTATTTCACTGCTAGAGAATGATAATTGTCAAAATAAAATTAAAAATCCTTCCTCATACTAAGCCCAGTCAGTCTCACTATAACTTTTACCTCAGGTGCTACAGAGAATGACCTTAGTTACATTTCTACAAAACAATCTTTCAAATACCTGAAGACAAGGCCAACCTTTAGTAGCCATGATTTACTAAAAAGTTTTTTTTTCCTAGGTAACCAAACAAATTCCTTACTATTACTCATATCACTTGATTTCTAAATGATTCTCCATCCAGGTTCCATTAAAAAACCTTTTACTAAGCCTCTTAAAAAGCATCCAAAACCAAAAATAGTATTTTAAATATAACTTGATTAGATCACAGCGACTAATACAACTAGATGGTAAACTTTTCTGCACACAGCATAAGTGGTAACAACATTACATTATTGGTTCAAACTGAATGTGCAGTCAAGTAAAAACATTTGGTTTTAGGTTTTTTCTACAGGAATTCCAATTTGGCCAAGATTCCCATATCCTGTACTTTATATAAATTTAAGCCCAGAATTTCAAATGAATCCCTCATTCAATTCACTTTCTTCCTGCTTCTTCTCTTAGTTTTTAAAGAGCTTTCTAAATCCAGATTCTGGCATCCATCACATCAGTAAACACTATCAATGCTGAATAACTATGTCTTCATGCAAACTATGTAATTGATTAAAGTACTGAGGATGAGACAAAAGTAAAAAAATGCAGGATAAAATGAAGACTTGACCCCACAAAAGGCAATAAACCAAAATTTAGACTAAGATTTTTCAATCAACTATTAACTCCATTTACCTGTATTAATCAGCAACAGAGAGTTCCACTATCTTGCTTATCCAATTCTTGATACTTCTTTGTCTAACACTGTAGCTACAAGCCACACAAAGCTATTTATGTTCTCAGTAATTGCAACTACACAAAATTTAAAATACAATTTCTCAATTATATTAGCCACATTTCAAAAGATCAACAGCCACATTTGGCTAGTGGATACCATAATGGAAAGCAATCAATATTTCAATCATTGCAAAAGGTCAGCACTGCTCTAGAAGATACTCTTTCTACTATAAAATGCTCTGCTGAGATCTAGATAGAGCATATTTATATGGCATAATTTATCTGTTTAGTTGTATCAGTCTATTAAGTTAGATTTTTTAAAGCCCATAATTTTATATAAGAGTCACTCTTTGTGTTGCACATTCTACAGATTTTGACAAATGTAGAACTATCATATGTATTCATTATTACAGTCACATTCAAAATAGATTCACTGCATAAAAATACCAGTGCTCCACCAATTCATCCCTTTCTTCTTTCTCTACAATCTCTGCAACCACTGACTTTTTTTTTTCCAAAGTAAAAAGCAGAGAGGAGGCAGACAGACTCCCACCTGTGCCTGACTGGGATCCACCCAGCATGCCCATTAGGGGACAAGATTCTGCCCATCTGGGGTGCTGCCCCATTGCAACTGGAGCCATTCTAGCACCTGAGTTTGATGCTATGGAGCCATCTTCAGCACCCAGGCCAACTTTGCTCCAATGGAGCCTTGGCTGTGGGAGGGGAAGAGAGAGATAGAGAGGAAGGAAAGGAGGAAAGGTGGAGAAGCAGATGGGTGCTTCTTTTGTGTTTCCTGGCTTGTAATCAAACCCAGGACAACCACACACTTGCCCAATGCTCTACTGCTGAGCCAACCAGGGAGGGCAAATACTGATCTTTTTTTACTGTTTCTATTATTTTGTCTTTTCCAGATTGTTGTATAGTTTGGAATCATACAGTAATGAAGTTTTCAAATTGGTTTCTTTCACTTAGCAATATTAACTTATTAGCTCCAAGTGGCTTGATGGCTCTTTTCCTTTTATTACTGAATAATATTTCCTTATATGAAAATACCACAACTTGTCTATCCATTCTCCTACTGAAGGCTATCCTGTTTCCAATTTTGAGCAATCATACCTTCATTTTTTTATTTCATTATATTCTGCTCTCTACATTTATTATCCTATCCATAAAAAATAGAAACAAGTACTATATAGAAACATGTTGAAAAAATACTACTAAGTTGTCCCCTTTTCATATTTCCATTTTTTATTTTTCAGTCTTTCTATAAAACATACCACTTAATCAGAAAATGTTTTATTTTACATAATAGAAACCAGATTTTGATTTACCAATTTTTTTCTTATTTTGCCTCTAAGTACATAAAGCATCACTAACTTAATAAATAAAATAGGTTTTTATACATTTACCATATTTTGAATAAATATCTGAAATTATATAAACAAAAAAATACTTTAACATGTAGACAAATCAGCCAATAACTTAAGTACAAAGACCAAGGATCAGATAATTTAAACCTTATATTCTCTATCAAATTTTATTTCTCAAAGGAAAAGCCCTGTTTATTAAACACAATTTAACTAATTGGGAATCATTCTGACATATAGCATTTTCTAAACTATCTAATCAATAAAAAATTAGTAATTTTAATAATAATTTTTATTTCATAATAGCAATTAAGTGTTTTGGCCCTGGCCAGTTGGCTCAGTGGTAGAGCGTCGGCCTGGTGTGCAGGAGTCCCGGGTTCGATTCCCGACCAGGGCACACAGGAGTAGCGCCCATCTGCTTCTCCACCCCTCCCCCTCTCCTCCTCTCTGTCTCTCTCTTCCCCTCCTGCAGCCGAGGCTCCATTGGAGCAAAGATGGCCCGGGCGCTGAGGATGGCTCTGTGGCCTCTGCATCAGACGCTAGAATGGATCTGGATGCAACAGAGCAATGCCCCAGAGGGGCAGAGCATTGCCCCCTGGTGGGCATGCCGGGTGGATCCCGGTCGGGCACATGCGGGAGTGTATCTGACTGCCTCCCGATTTCCAGCTTCGGAAAAATGCAAAAAAAAAATGTTTTAACTATTTAGTCACTTGAGTTAGTAAGCAAATTCCATAGCTTAATATATAACTCAAACTAGCTAAAAAAGTTGGAAAAGCACTAAGTGCAGGGTGTCCATCTTCTAAGTAGAAGAGGAAGCATTTTGAACTAACCTAGTTAGGAAAAGTAATAGCAGCTTATGCACAGAAATTAAAGTTTTGATTGAGCATTGACATGGCAAGACTTATAAAATGTACCAAATGAGTGAGGTATTATATTTAAAGTAAGTTCATTTTTCTGTACATAAATTTTTTCAGAGAAATAAAATGCATAGCTCTTCATTATACATTTAATATTTCTATGATAATTATTTAATGTTTACTGTAGACTGATAAGGTACATTAAATGTTTAGCCTCCTTCCTTATCAGCACAGAAAATAAAAATCACAATATTTATCAGGAGGCCTTTCTATTTGGGGGATTTTAAAGGCCACTAAACTCTACCTATCCAGAAATTTCTTCACAGAATATTGTACCACACATCAAATTTTCTGGGTATCAGTTATGTATAAAATGCATAAGGAATTAAGTTACAGAACCAGATTTATATAAAATTGGAGACAGAATTAAAAGTACCAAAACAAAATATACATAAATAAGGCTTAAAAATAATATAAGTAACAATGAATTCCTAGTTTGGGTTTTTTGTTTGTTTGTTTCCAGAATCATAAAACTACTTGTAAAGGCTACAGTTGTTATTCTTGTTGAAACAACATAATGGAAAATAATTTTTCATTACCTTGAACAAACCTAAGATTTCAATTATAACCCTAAATAGAAAAACAGATGAGTGTGTATTAGCAACTATTGGGACAGAATAATTACATGTACATTCTATACACTGAATTTAGTGATGCTACTATTTTCTAGTTTTACAATGCTTATATATAGCTAAACCCTTAGCTTGTTATAATAAAAATATAATGATCCTATAAGGATAATAAGTCATTTATCTTTTAAAAAACACTAAAATACAGGTTACTTTTAAATACTTTATAATTTTCTTGAAAATCCCTTCTCTTTTATGCTTAAGATAGGAAGGGAGCCTGTCTTCTTAAAAAAAAATTAGCAATTAAGATGAAAAAGAAAAGACACAAAATTCATGTGTTAATCCACCTCTTTTTCTAAAATAGAAAAAGAGAAAAGCTAACAGATACTTTTAAAAACAAGAAAAAGATGTCCGTGGACCAGAAAATGAAGTCAAATAGGCAAAGCACTTAATAGAACTAAGGTGACCAGCTGGGTTCCAGGTCTGGACTGTAAGGCTAGTTTGACTGGTGTGAGGTAACCTAGATAAAAACTGCTTCAGGACAACCTAGGCGAAATGGATAAATTCCTAGAAATGTATAATCTTCCAAATCTCAATCTGGAAGAATCAGATAACCTAAACAGAATGATTACAACAAATGAAATGAAAACAGTATCAAAGAACTCCCAGCAAACAAAAGACCTGGACCAGATGTCTTCACAGGCAAATTTTTACCAAATATTCAAAGAAGAACTAACACCTGTCCCTCTCAAGCTATTTCAAAAACTTCAAGAGGAGGGAAGATTTCCAAGCTTTTTTTATGAGGCAAGCATTATCCTCATTACATAACCAGGTAAAGACACTACAAAAAAAAAAAAAAAAGCTATAGGCCAATATCTCTGATGAATTTAGATGCAAAATATTAGTAAACCAGACCCAGCAATACATGAAAAATATACATCATGATCAAGTAAGATTTACTCTGGGGAGGCAAAGATGGTACAATATTTTCAAATCAATAAGTATGATCCATCACATAAACAAAAGAAAGGATAAAAATCACATGATAATATCAATAAGTGCAAAAAAAAGCATTTGATAAAATCCAGCATCCATTTAAGATCAAACCTCTCAGCAAAGTGGGAATACAGGAAACATACCTCATAAAGGCCATCTATGACAAACCCATAGCCAACATCATACTCAATGGGCAAAAATTAAAAGCAATCCCCTTAAGATCAGAAACAAGGCAGGGGTGTCCACTTTCACCATTCTTATTCAACATAGTGCTGGAAGTCCTAGTCACAGCATTCTTACAAGAAGAAAAAAGAAAAGGCATCCAAATCGAAAAAAAATTAAAATTATCATCATTTTCTGATGACATGATATGGTAAATAAAAAACCCTAAAGTCTCAGTCAAAAAACTACAGAAAATAATAAAACATTGATAGAAGAAATCAAGGAAGATACAAGGAGTGGAAGCATATACTGTGTTCATGGATAGAAAGAATAAGCATCATTAAAATGTCTATATTACCAAAAACAATCTATAAATTCAATGCAATTCTTATACCAATGGCATACTTTAAAGATATAGAACAAATATTCCAAAACTTTATAAGGAACCAAAAAAGAACACAAATATAGCCTCAGCAATCTTGAAAATAAAGAATAAAGTGGGATGTATCACACTTCCTGATATCTAGTTAAAAGTCTACTGTACTCAAAACAGCTTAAGCCCTGGCCGGTTGGCTCAGTGGTAGAGCATTGGCCTGGCATGCAGGAGTCCTGGGTTCGATTCCCGTCCAGGGCACACAGGAGAAGCGCCCATCTGCTTCTCCACCCCTCCCCCCTCCTTCTTCTCTGTCTCTCTCTTCCCCTCCCGCAGCCAAGGTTCCATTGGAGCAAAGTTGGCCTGGGTGCTGAGGATGGCTCTGTGGCCTCTTCCTCAGGTGCTAGAATGGCCCCGGTTGCAACAGAGCAATGCCCCAGATGGGCAGATCATTGCCCCCTGGTGGGCATGATGGGTGGATCCCGGTCGGGCGCATGCGGGAGTCTGTCTGACTGCCTCCCCGTTTCCAACTTCAGAAAAATACAAAAAAACAAACAAACAAAAAAACAGCTTGTTCCTGCCATAAGAACAGGCATACAGATCAATGAAACAGAACAGAGAACCCAGAAATTAACCCATGCCTTTATGATCAATTGATATTTGACAAAGGAGGTAAGAGAATACAATGGAATAAAGACAGTCTCTTTAATAAATGGTGTTGGGAAAACTGGACAGATACTTGCAAAAAAATGAAAATAGACCACCAACTTACACCATTTACAAAAATAAAGTCAAAATGGATAAAAGAGTTAGATGTAAATTGTGAAACCATAAACATCTTGGAAGAAAACATAGGTAGTAAACTCTCCGATATGTCTCATAGTAATATTTTTGCTGATTTAAAAGCTTTTGCACAGCAAAAGAAACCATGAAGAAAATAAAAAGATAACACACACAACGAGAGAACATATTTGCCAATACATCTGATAAGGGGTAAGTAACCAAAATTTATTTAAAAACTTCTAAAACTCAACACCAGGAAGGTAAAGAATCCAATTAAAATATGGTCAAAGGAACTGAATGGAAACTTCTCCAAAGAGAACCTACAATTGGCCAATAGGCATATGAAAAAATGTTCAATGTCACTAATCATCGGAGAAATGCAAATTAAAACCACAATGAGATACCACCTCACACATGTCAGAATGGCATTCATTAACAAAACAACACACAATAAGTGCTGGTGAGGGTGTGGAGAAAAGTGAACCCTTCTGCACTGCCAGTGGGAATGCAGACTTGTGGAGCCACTGTGGAGAACTGTATGAGGTTTCCTCAAAAAATTAAAATGGAATTAAAATTAAATTTTAAATTAAAATTAAAACTGCCTTTTGACCCAGCTATCCTACCCACCTTTAGAAATATATCCTAAGAATACCAAATCACTGATTCAAAAAAGATATGCACCCCCATGTTTATTGCAACGTTGTTTACAATAGCCAAGATCTGGAAACAGCCCAAATGTTCATCACCGGATGAATGGATTAAAAAGCTGTGGTACATATACACAATGGAATACTATGTGGTGGTGAAAAAGAAGGAAATCTTACCTTTGGTGACAGCATATATGGACCTGGAGATTATTATGCTAAGTAAAATAATCAAGGAGAGAAAGAAAAATATTATATGATCTCACATATATGTGGAATCTAATAGACAAAGTGAACTGAAGAATGAAATTGAGGCAGAGGCAGGGTCACAGGAACAGAGGGACAGCAGTCAGAGGAAAAGGGGATGAGGGGATGGGATCAGAGAAAGTAAAGGGATTAGTGAAACTATATAGATAACACAGATATAGATAACAGGACAGCAAATCCTAGAGGGAAGGGGGGGAGAGAGCTAAGGGGAGGGGGACAAAGGGAATATAAAAAGGTACACAGGGGTGGGGGATGAGGGAGTTATATTCAGTAGGACACTTGAATCCATGTAAACACAATAAATTAAAAATTAATAAAAATTTTAAAAAACAAATATGTTAATGTGTAATAAAATAGAAATATGTATTTAAAAAACTGCTCCATACAATTTGGGAGCTACAGCTAGGCTTATTTGGAAGTCAGGGTATGGGCATGAGAGGGGCTGAAGAAAACAACTACCAAATGATACTTGAGGCCATGGCTTTGTGGAAATCTAAGACAAAAAGAAGAAGAAATCAGAATGGAAGAAGGCAGAAATCAACATCAGCACAAAAATTAAAATTCTAAAATTTATGAAGAAATCTTACATTAAACATGATACTCAACAAAATCTAAAAGGGAACATAAGTTCACTCCAGAAGACAGTAATATGGAATAATGTGACAAAAATTTTATATAATATTATGAAGCTCAAACAAAGGAGTTGCTTATATTAAAGCAAAAGAGGGCCTATAGGAATGCTCTAAACTTTCTGTTATTTCTGTAAACACATTTCTGCTCTAAAGAGTCTATTAATTTTTAAAAAGATGGTATACAATTCAAGAAAAAATAATTATAAAGATATTCTCAAACAAGATGATTATTCTCTTACTGTTATCAGATTTTTTATGAAGTTGATGGATTATCCACTTGTGTTGTAAACAAATATTACCTAATAAAATATCTTATACATAAAGGATATTTAACAAGTATTTGTGAAGAAAACTAATAAGTAACGAAGTGATAATTAATGATCACTATGGAGTTGTTGCCTACCAGCATTAATTACTTGTTCAAAAAATACATCTCTTTTGGAATTTCTTATTGCAATCAATTTTATTTTTCAGACACAATAAATGTCCTAGAGATCACATTACAGGGTGGGGCAAAAGTATGTTTATACTTGTTTATATGTAAAACAATATAATAATTAATAAATAATACAAGAATAAACTGTTTCATGTACTCACAACTGCAAATCTACTTTTCCCCTACCCTGTATATATTTTAGGATATATCAAATGTTATCATGATTGCTATTGATAGCATAAATAAAAACAAGTAGTTTTAAACAGATTAAAGTTTGTTAAGAAGAAACCTTTTTTCATTGTGAAAGAAATACACCTCTTCTAACTAGTTTACTCAGGCTTGTTCCAACCTCTTAAGTAGCTAAAGACTATCAAACTGCCAAATAACTTATTTTAAAAATAATACATGCTACATAAATAAAAGCTGAAATGTGGGAAAAAAGTAAAAACAAAAGCAATGAAACCAAGAGCTGATTGTCTGAGTACAAACCAATCACTCCTCTGACAAAAATGAAGTCTTAAAGAAAAGGCAGATTGAAAGAAAGGAGCAACATAACAAAGAGTAGTGTAATGTTTTTAATAAGAGGACATTATAAATAACATTACAGCAAAAAGCTTGAGTACTCAGATGAAATGGCTAACTTCACAGAAAAATATAATTGATAAACTTGAGGTAAGAAAAGAAAATCTGACTAAACAGTCAACTACTGGAAAATCTTAACTGGTGATCAAAATCTACCCTCCAAAAAGACACCAACACAGATTGTCTCCAAAGCACACTAGTATCAAACTTTCACAAAAGAGATAGTCACTTTCTTATGGAAACTTTTGGAAAACAGAGAGAAAAAAGCTCCAGAGTTTATTATATAAAGCTAGAATAACCTTAGGTATTAAAACAGGATGATTTACAGATTCTAAGTGTAGGATAGAAAAACCATATAATGTACTAGTACATACCCAAGAAAGCCCCAAGAAAAAGTGCAGACATTCTGATTCTAGTAAATTAAAAATACATATATTTCCTTTTTTTTTTTTTTTTTTCACTTTTCTGAAGCTGGAAACAGGGAGAGACAGTCAGACAGACTCCCGCATGCGCCCGACCGGGATCCACCCGGCACGCCCACCAGGGGCGACGTTCTGCCCACCAGGAGGCGATGCTCTGCCCATCCTGGGCGTCACCATGTTGCGACCAGAGCCACTCTAGCGCCTGAGGAAGAGGCCACAGAGCCATCCCCAGTACCCGGGCCATCTTTGCTCCAATGGAGCCTTGGCTGCGGGAGGGGAAGAGAGAGACAGAGAGGAAAGCACGGCGGAGGGGTGGAGAAGCAAATGGGCGCTTCTCCTGTGTGCCCTGGCCGGGAATCGAACCCGGGTCCTCCGCACGCTAGGCCGACGCTCTACCGCTGAGCCAACCGGCCAGGGTCCTTTTTTAATTACAGAAGGTTATCAGTTTCTCTTGCTGAGCAAAAACTTCTTAGTCTGATGTAGTCCCATTCATTAATTTTTGCCTTCACTTCTCTTGCCATTGGAGTCAAATTCATAAAATGCTCTTTAAAACCCAGGTCCATGAGTTGAGTACCTATGTCTTCTTCTATGTACTTAATTGTTTCAGGTCTTATGTTTAGATCTTTGATCCATTTTGAGTTAACTTTTGTACAGGGGGAGAGACTGTAGTCCAGTTTCATTCTTTTGCATGTGGCTTTCCAGCTCTATTATATGTAATAAACAACATACATTATAGTAAGCTGATGGTTACTATATTCAACTTAGGGAACATCTTTTTTGAAATAATAAGCAACTTTAGATTCCCTTGTGAAATAAAAATGAGTGCATATTGAAAACTAAGAATAATGAAATATAATCATAGAAAAAGTTTAAAATTAATTCTGAAAAGGTTTTGAATTAACAGTCCATACTGAACTTAGTATTTAAGTAATTAGATAAAGGACAGTATGTTATTTGTAATACTGTAAATTATTCTTAGTTTGGCTTGTGGCATAAAGAGTTATTAAATATATATATATATTTAAAGTTATTAAATATTTATACATTCCAAAACAAAGTATAAAAAAACATAAAAATGACCATGAAAATTAGGACACCATTTATTTAGCATTTATTTTTCTCTCAAGAAAAAAATGTGCTAAGCAAATCTGCTTTTGAATTGCCAAGAATTTAGATAAATTATATTTTCACAATAATTAATGCTCATTATTTACAGGTACTTAATCTAACACAATAATTTACAATAATTTAACAAAGGTAAAATCAAGGTCACTTACAACTTAATTAAAACTACTAGGAATGTGAACATTATTTATTCTCCATATAGCATAATGATTAAGGTGGGTAGTAAGTAAGGTCAGAACTAAGTACTATTATATATTTAAAAGCTTACTTTACATTTTCATATACATGACAAATTGAAAGCATCCTTGATTTTAAGAAAAAATGTATTGATTTTAATTCTTTAGAGAAAACAAATTTACAACTATTGTGTGTGTGCACATATATGCATATATGAAGCTCAACAAATGTATCAAACTTTAAATATTTAAATTATTATACAGAAATTTCTAAATCTAATAATCAGACTAACTTATGTCTTCAAAATTATCATTAATATCTTAGCCAAAATATATTTTATCTTAAACACTATTAAAACCCAGAAAGGTATCATTTTTTAACTAATAAAATAATAAAATGTTTTATTTCTTTCCCATATCAATAAATTACAAATATCTGTCAATATATGTAACCCATGTGTTCCTCCAAATTAGTCATAATACTCATATCAAACACAATTCTTTTGCCCATTCCTCTTTTGAATGTATGTATGAAAGTTCCAAAAGGAGGACACAAGAAAGCAAGATAATGGGCATGGGTTGGTTAACCTTTGTTAGATTATCTTTTCGTCTCCCCAGACCTAAGGGCACCTGACACACAGAACAGAAAGTATGAATGAATGAGTGCCACAGAGAGAAGAATAAGTCAAATAGTGTAAAATTTAGCAAAACAACTTACTTCTTGAGTGACTATTCCAATTCAGAGCAAAACAATTTGGAATCTGTTATTGCCACAAATTGTAAACAGCAAGTAATTTTAAATCCTCATTTTGAGTTTAACATATCTTTTCTCTCAGGTCTTAAATAAAAAATAAGTCATCAAAATACAACTCTACAAATTCCAACAAAGTGACCTTTTAGCAAATGCAACTAATCCTCAATAAACGATCTCATTACTCACCCAAAGTACTCATATTTAAAGAACTTGTATCTGTACCTGTAGTGTATAAGTTTCCTTATACTTACCATTTTTCCCATCTTATAATACTTTGAAAAACAATGCTTGCTTGTTTTTCCTGAAAAGTTAAAAAGTTTGCTGAGCTGAGAGCTGTCATATACCTTCTAACCTAGAGGTCTTACTGATAATTCTTGGGCTATCCATCTTTCTCATACAGCCCTTCAAATATCATGTTCACTCTCCAATCTCACCATAGCTTACTCCAGGAAAGGATAACCAATTGCAATTTTTTTCAAGTGTTTATCATAAGATACTGTTTTTTATTTTCTTCACTAACTTGATCATACTCCTCTATAGACCCCCAGTAGGAGTCTGTCTCCCTTAAAGTGTGGTGACTAGGTACAGTCTGAAGAGCTGAACTGAATTATCATCACTCAAGTATAAAACTACATATTTCATAATAAAATTTAAAAATAAAATTGTTTGCTAGTTACATAACACTACTCACAATAGACATTACATATAAGCTACTTATTCAATAATTAAATTTAAAAATAAAATAGTTTGCTAGCTATATAACACTGCTTACAATCAATAACCAGTATGTATGGAATACTTAACCATCTGTTAGGCAACATTCTAAGTGTTTTAAAAGCTTTATATCATATCATATAACATATTCACAGCCAAATTATATGGTAAGCCATAAAATGTAATTAAAACAGAGTTACTATTTTCTCTAAACTAAACAAACAAGCACTGTTTTTCAAAGTATGATAAGATGGGGAAAGATGTAAGTACAAAGGACACTCTTATACAATACAGGTACAAATATACACTGGCAGATTCTTTCAAGGAAGTATTGTGTTAGTTATTCTGGGTGTAAAATTTTCACTGATAGAAATATATTCAAGAAAAAATATATAAACAAATATTTAGAATAAGAGTCTTTATTGTAATGTTTTTGTTACTGGGAAAGGCTAGATATAACCTTAAACAGCAGAGTATTAATTTAATAAAGTAGGACATGGTGATAAATGTAATCTCTGTGGACATTACAATTCTGATTGATGAAACAGTGGCAGCAAAAGATGTCTGTACCAATATGAATGGATTCTGATTTAAAAATAACATGGAGTGTTCAAGTTTTATTTGCTTTTGGTAATTAAAATGGGTTCACTTTAACAAATATTTTTAAATTTTCAAAAGTAAATATATCTAAGAGTATTAAAAAAAACCTTAAAAATGCTCTAGCCCAATCACATTTTAAGGCTTAATCTCAATGACTACAGCCTTAACAGAGAAATTACTAGGAGTCAGAGATGAAAAGAAGCCCCAAGGAGAGAACAACTTACAGGTGCAAGGAGAAAAGGAAAAAAAGAAGTTGCTGGGAAACCAGAGTGTGCTGTTTTATTAGCCCAACACCCATTTTAAATGTACTTTAAATGTAACTCCTGCAGAAACATTAAAACTCATCTTTAACAAGGGTCTTAACATTTCATCCTTTGTCTTATTTTGGTCAATTCCATATTTGGAACTCTCTGAAAGGGAAAGGCATTGTTTCTAAAGAAATTGTGGATTAAGAGTCAATGCTGGGCCCTGGCCGGTTGGCTCAGTGGTAGAGCGTCAGCCTGGCGTGCAGAAGTCCTGGGTTCGATTCCCGGCCAGGGCACACAGGAGAGGCGCCCATCTGCTTCTCCACCCCTCCCCCTCTCCTTCCTCTCTGTCTCTGTCTTCCCCTCCTGCAGCCAAGACTCCAATGGAGCAAGAATGGCCCGGGCGCTGGGGATGGCTCCTTGGCCTCTGCTTCAGGTGCTAGAGTGGCTCTGGTTGTGACAGAGCGACGCCCCAGATGGGCAGAGCATCGCCCCCTGGTGGGTGTGCCGGGTGGATCCTGGTCAGGCGCATGCGGGAGTCTGTCTGACTGCCTCCCCGTTTCCAGCTTCAGAAAAATACAAAAAATACAAAAAACAAAAAAACAAAACAAACAAAAAAAAGAGTCAATGCTGAAGATTCCTAAATATATTTAAAATGCTTGATGTTTCTCAGCACCAACTACAAAAAATTTGCATATCTACTCTTGACAAAGTACAATACACATTGGACTTAAAATGTCTTAATTTAAATCCTGGATCCACTACTTAGTAACCTCAAGCAAATTTTTTACACCCCAATAAAATACCTCCAGTGAGCAATAATCTACAAGGCCAACAAAACATTATCTTAAAGTACCATGAAGTAGAGGTACCAATAAATGAGAAAAATTTAAATAATTTGATGTTTGAAAAAGACATCAACTTAGAGGATAGCTCCAAGGTGGGGATGTGAGGCTGAGACCCAGAAGGGCTCTTATTTCAAGGAGAAGAGCAGAAAATATCACTCACAGCCACTTGCCTGGAGACCTGGAAATGAGGTGTGCTGAGAGGGCTGGCTTGTCTTCCATGGTGACCGCAGAGGAATGCCTGGGATGACCTGAGATGCTGACTCATCCAGTGTGGAGGTAGCCATAGCTGAGGGAGGGTTTGATCCCTCCACACAGCACAAGCCCAGAGTGGTTCCACGTGACCTATCTCCAGAAAGCTCTCCAGCTCCAGTCAGCACAACAAGACACAGCTGAAAACAAAAAGTGGGGAGGAAGGCCAGCAACTATGGTCTCCATGGAGATCTAAAATTCACCTCCCCCTACTGAAGAGGAGAAAGCACCCCCCCCCAGAAGCTGGCAGATCAGGCCTTCAGAGTCTCAGGTTATACCTATGCATTCCTGGATACAGTTTCAAATAAGCCCCCTGCTAAGATTCATAAACAAGACTGCCTCCAAGTTCAGAGAACTGAGAAGAAAACAATATGTCATAAAATTAGACAACCTAGGCAAAATGGACAAATTCCTTCAAACATGTAATCTTGATAATCTATCTTTGCAAATATGAAAATTAGAAAATATTAATTAGAAAAGCTAATGTATAAATTGCCTTGATATACCTCTTCTCAACCAGGGTTCTCTGTGTACACTACCTTAAAATTGATAAACATTTTGAAACTTGAGCTGACACTTCAAAGCAATTTTTGTGACACTTGACATTGAATTCCTAATGTTAAACCAGGAAGGACTAAATTAGTGCCATCATAGATGTAGACTTCAAAGTAGAGGCTCAGCCTGTTTATGAGAGTGAGAGCTCTGGTTAGTGGTGAATAGGTAAAACAATAAAAAACAGTTTCTGAGTATATGCCACTTACTATTTTAACAATTACCAAGACTTTGAATAATGTAACACTTTTAATGAAGATCATAGAGACTTCCTCTATCTAGTTCCCTAACCTAGAAACCAGAGTGAAACATTAGTACACCATTAATCTATACAATTTAGGAGTCCTATTGCTTCTTGCATTGATTATACACATTTTTATTATAAGGAATTTTTTATATTTTTCTTCCTTTTTGTTGTACAAGTTATCAACCTCTGTTATCTGACTCAAAATATTTCAGGACTATATTTCTTCTTTAAGGATACAATTGACTGGGGTGAAATATTAATGAATTCCTATTCCTTTGGCTCTTCATCTATATCTAGTGAATCCCTTAGGCTATTCAGGGCTCATCCTGAATTTCTCACTTCCCTAACAACTTACTTCATTGCAGACACACTCCCTCCTAGTCACTGTGCTGTCACCTGCTATACTATCCTCACAACTTTATATACTTATGTGTTTGTTGTTTAATGGCTCTCCCCTTCCAATGCAAGATCCATAAAAACAGAGATCTTGCCTGTCTTGTTTACCAGAACCTCTAAAACAAACCATTTATTGAATGAATGAATGAATGAATGAATGAATAATTGAACTTCAGTTTTATCATCTGAAAAATAAATGTGCCACCTACATTACAGGGTTCTTAAAAAATTATATGAAAAAAGAATGTAAACACATGTAAAACATTCACCATGCCTAGTAAATACTAAAAAAAATAGTGATTGTTGAAGGAAATGTAGACTTATGTTATGTTTTCCAAACACTATCCAAAGAGAAGAGTTGAAATAGCAGGAGGTAAGCATAGTTTTATTTCCTGTGGGACAAGTGAGGGAGGTTGAGATAAAATGGAAAGAGTGATTCAAATGAGTGAATTTAGATTTATATGCAGTTTCTTAGCCTTGGAATAATTGATATGAAAAAGTATCTTGTTTTTCTGATTCTATTTTGCTTGATTTTGGCACAACCTTGGGGTTCCAGGAATCTTTAGGTTTCTATTCAATGGATGGAATCTTTCTGTGTTGTATACACTAATATGACCACCTATGCCTTTCTGAGTATTACATTTGTAAGGATTATCTGGATCAGTATGAATCACTGGGTAATAATAAAAATGTGCAAGGAAGACACCCCTTTTCTGATTTAGTTTCTATGAATACACATACTTATTCCACTTAACATTTGATATATTTTACATTGACAGCCTCATTGGCTGCTGAATTTTATAGAAGATAAATTATAAATGTCTGTGAATAAAATTATAAAGATTTTGCCTGACCTGTGGTGGCGCAGTGGATAAAGTGTCCATCTGGAAATGCTGAGATCGCCGGTTCGAAACCCTGGGCTTGCCTGGTCAAGGCACATATGGGAGTTGATGCTTCCAGCTCCTCCCCACCTTCTTTCTCTGTCTCTCTCTCCTCTCTCTCTCTTCCTTTCTCTCTCCTCTCTAAAATGAATAAATAAAATAAAATTAAAATTATAAAGATTTAAAACAATCTTCAAGATAAAGTTAAGTGCCATGATTAAATCCTCTGACTATATAGTAAATACAATGACAAATATATTTTTCTAAAATCCCACAAAGGAATAATTAAAATCATCCTGAGCTTACATTTTGTCCATCTGTGTCCTTAGTTCCATAATTTTTTTTTACAAAGACAGAGAGAGAGTCAGAGAGAGAGAGAGAGAGAGATAGAGACAGACAGGAACAGAGAGAGATGTGAAGCATCAATCATCATTTTTTTGTTGCGACACTTTATTTGTTCATTGATTGCTTTCTCATATGTGCCTTGACTGTGGGCCTTCAGCAGACTGAATAACCCCTTGCTTGAGCCAGTGACCTCGGGTCCAAGCTGGTGAGCTTTGCTCAAACCAGATGAGCCCACACTCAAGCTGGCGACCTTGGGGTCTCAAACCTGCATCCTCTGCATCCCAGTTTGTCACTCTATTCACTGTGCCACTTCCTGGTCAGACCTTAGTTCCATAATTTGAGATACAAAAATATCATAATTTTAATATAAAATCTGGAATATAATATTCATGGCTATATGCTTATACATGTCCTCTCTAAATATGTTTGTAATATTAACTATCAATATACTACATAAAGTGGTAATTTGTATTGAAGGAGAAAATTGATTTCAAATATCCTTTTCTTGCTTTTAAATCACTTCCTTGGGAAGCCAGTGACTTATATCCAGACCCTGTGAAGCAAAGCACAGAGGTAAAATGTCTTTAATGCTGTGATGAGTTTGAATGTCAAAGGGCACTGTTCATGTCCATATAAGATTAAAAGAAGAAGTGTGTTATATTAGCTTAATAACAATCAGTAAAAGAATTCCCAATTAAGGTGTGAACTCAAAGCATCATAACTAAAAAATTTAGTAGTATTTCCATGTATTCTGGACACACAAATCTGCAACAATTGGCCAAAAATGAATGCTAGCAAGCAGGATATTTTTCTAAAATATAGTAGACTATGGCACTTTACTTGACATTTAGAAAAGCTTTTTATAGTAGTTTTTTTCTATTAATAGTTCTACAGCAATTTGATGCCACGAATGTATTTATCTTGTTTCTCAAATTTCCTTCAACTGCTAATATATGAACTATTATATAAATTATCCCTTAGATAGGTCAGATTAATCACTCCAAATGTCTGAGTAAATTTGCAGCCAGGCTAAAATTAGAACTTTAATCATGATTAGAAATGTAACTGAATGGAGTCAATCATAGAAAAAAAAATGTTTTGCTCCTCAATGCATTAAAGTTTTTTGGGGGGAGAGGAGGCCATAGGATTATAGTTGACTGCTATCACTTGAGATCCTTTTACTTTATGTGTGGTTCATGGACCAGAAGCATCAATAGTAATGCAGACATACAGAATCTCAGAGCTATTGAATCATAACCTGACTTCTATCAAGATCCCAGGGGTCTGTATGCCCAGTAAAGTTGGAGAAGCACTGACTTAGAACATCACTATATACTCCCTTATTTTTTTTCTTGTAAGTAATAGATGTGAGCTACTTACCAAGGTGGACTGCAATAAAACTATTAATGTTATAATAAAATTTCATATATTTGTTATGCTTTTAATATCTATATGAGGTTGAGAAAACCCAATTCTCAGGAGTAAATTATGCAAGATGTATTTTATTTTTTGCTGACAAGGCCAAAATATATTGCTTTTTATAAAGCTTTAAAATAATCTAAATGTTTTGTTCGGGTGACAAAATGCTTATGGGCAATAATGTTTCTGAACTGAATTTTTACTCTTACCACCTCTGAGGGGCACAGTATTCTCATATGTATCCAATATCCTTAACTGAGTAGAAAATTCCTGCTCAAACTTCAGTGTTCAGCAGGACTCTGTTTAAATCTTATTTATAATTTCCTATTGGATTTTATGTCCAGGACTATAATATTTTTTAAAAATTCACATAAAAAACACAATAATTTAATCATTTATATAACCAAAACTTTTTTTCTTCAAATACTTATGTTCCTTATAAAAAATAGAGTTTTTCAAAAGAGTAGGTTTATGTTTATATTAATATTGGGTTGAGCATATAAGCAAAAGTATACTTTAAAAGTATTTGGTAATCAGAGAAAAATAAAACCTTCATTTTTTCATTTTGCAATGAAAACTTGTCACACACACAAAAAAAATAAAAGGAAGCATGGATGCACACCTTTTTCTAAGTGTAGGAGAGAAAATGTCAAAAGAAAGATGGCTAAGTCTAAAAACCCACTATCTTTAAGGTTATGAGACTATTCAATTTGAAAATAAAAATCACACCAATATTCTACTTAGAGTCATGTTTTCTGGCATCACTGTTGCTTGTATGCATGGAAAGAACCTCTTGACCTTTTCTGTTTTAAATTTTATAACTCATGTGAATGCTGCTTTCTTAAGGACATTAAATAGTGCTTATGCTTTCTCAGTGATTCAGAATGCTAATTTCCTTCAGGTAATTGGATTAACAGAGATCCAAGTCAATAGGATTTTTTAAACAAATATTTAATGTTAAACATTCTACTTAATAAAAATAAATAGATAAATTATTCAAATAACTAGTATATCAAAAGAAAGAGACTGAGCTTTGTCATCTTCCAGATGGTCTATTAGGCTAAATAGATATTGAGTAAAAAATGATAAAAATCAGTTTCTTTTCATTGAAGCTGTTGGACATTTTTATCTCAGCTACTTCTCAGTCTTAGTCTGCTCAGTGAGCAACTATTTATTACTAGCCTCTGTACTGATGTTTAAACTATCTCTTTGGTAATCAGGATATTTCAATTTTGTTTCTAATGACTATAACTATAAATAAGCAAACTTTGGCCACATATGTGACAGAAAAAGTTAAACTTTCTAATCCTGTCTTTTAAAATATCTGTCTTGGAGCAAAGAAAACACTTAGCTGTGCTTTGTTCCCTTGTCCTCTATTTTCTAAAAGTAAAAATGGGATCAGGTAAAGTACATAGTACCTTAAAAAACCTTAAGCTTGATTTAAAGAATGCTGCTTTCTTTTATGTTAGAGTAAGTTAAAATTAGAAACTTTTTTCAGCTGTCAGATGAAGTTTATTGCTTTCAAAATAAGCTTTATTCTTAGTGAAATGAACTTTCCTTTTTCTTTCTCATATTAAAACACAAAGAAATATCTAATTCATTTTACAATAGGGACACAGACAGCTCAGTGCAGCCAAGGTTCTGCTGCAGAGGGTGTTAGCAGTGGCTTTCCAGAGCACAGCAGGTTCCAGACCTCACAGTTCTAGCACTTTTACCTTTCAGGGACAGTGTCCATCCAGCCAAATGATCCACCCAGAGATGAGAGCGTGACGGGAGGCTGGGTGTTCCTCCACCTGGGAGGACAGGGACACTGGCTCTCTACAGCCTCCACACGTTGGGGCTGCTGCACAAGCAGGAGATGGCAGCGCACTCAGCCACACAGTGTCCAGAGGAAAGAGCAAAGCTTTTCAGACTCTGACAGGCCAGTGTCCACATTCCACTCTCTGTGAGAAGGGAGAGGAGGACGTGCGAGAGTCCATTACCATCACAGCGTGGTGGGGGGAGGTGCGGTTAGCAATGTGTGGGGTCCAGAAACCACAGAACAGGGCAGGAATATGGACCTGCAGGATGTTGGGAGAGCAGGGAGAAAATCGGTCCAGTCTCCAAAATACATCGGTGATGACATGATGTTTGTACAGTGACTACACCTTTTAACTAAAAGGGAAATCGTCACCCTGAGAAGGAATCAAGAAACAAAACAAACCAGTTGCTTCTTATCACAACCTGCCCATGAATTTTTCATCCCCTCATTGAAAAATACAGAATTGGGTTAAAGTAAGTGAAATATTAGTTCTCTTACATTGGGCATGTCTCAGTAAAGGCCTGTTGTGTCTTTAGCTGAGAGAGGACTAGTGTTGGGCAGATAAAATATATTATGCTCACTTTGTTATAGATGGTGCTGCCCACATGGAAGCCCATCGCCCATGTGATATTATTGTGTGTTGGGGGCAGGCTGTGGGAAGACTGGATCCTTGTAGCCTGGGGCTTGGTTTTAGGACTAAGCCTTTCCCAACCTTTTTAATGTGGGGTGGTGCGCTCTCATGAGGAATCTCATTATGCCTCAGATAAGTGACTTTCTATCAGAGACTTTCTTGTTTGTATATTGGATTAAAGGTTTTTTATTTCTTCACTATAAAACGGGGCAGACCAGGAACTTGCTCTCTTTGTTCCTGAGATTAGCATTATAGAGGAGAGCAGAGAAAGGCCACGTGGATGAGGCCAAAAGAAGCAGCCAAGATGGTGGAGTGCTGAGTGAAAGGCCAGTTTGTGCAGAGTTTGTGTAGGGAGAAGGAAGGAGATGGAGAACAGAAGTGAATAAGTCTGATGAGCTAGAAATCTTTGATTCTAGGAAACTTGGATAAGTCAGTAGCTTTGTAAGCACTGAATGAGTGAGTTTTTAAGCCCAGTGTGTGTTTTACTTGCCTGCCAGGTGCAAGCTAGGATTAAGGATAATGGCCCACCAGTTCTTGGCTCTGTTGTTTCATAACCATCTGTCTAAATCCAATGCGAACCTGCATGGGCCAGTTGGCTGTGGTGGTGGCCGTGGATACTGGCTTTATAACTAACACTGTTGTAAACTACTGTACTTCACTTCTGCGGGTTTATGTAGAACACTGTAAAGCCAATATCCATGGTCACCATCACAGCCACCTGGCCCGTGCAGGTTCACATTTGATTTGGACAGATGGTAATAAAACAACAAATCCAAGAACTGGTAGGCCATTAGCTCTAATCCTAGCTTGCACCCAGCAGGCAAGAAATACACACAGTGGGGAAAAGCTTCTCTTTCTATTCAGGGGTTACAAAGCCACTGACTTATCCAAGTTTCCTAGAATCAAAGATATCTACCTCACCAGCATTATTCACCTCTATTCTCCATCTCCTCTCTGCACAAACAAATTGGCTTCTCCTTCAACACTCCACCATCTTGGCTGCTGTCCTCTCCTCTACATTGCTATCCTCTGCTCTCTTTTATAATGTAGAAATTAAAACTTTTAATCCAATATACAAACAAGGAAGTGTCTAATACAAAGCCAATTATCTGAGGCATAATGGGATTCTTCTTAAGAGTGCACTACCTCCTATCATGCAACAGTCAAGGGTGTGGGGAAAACTAAGCCTTAGGCTATAAGAATCCTGCCTGCTTACAGCCTGTCCCCCACACTCAATGCAAATTATAAGTGAAAAAACATATATATTATATTTATAAACTTATTTGACCAACAGACACTGTTGGGCAGATAAAATATATTATGCTCACTTTGTTAAAGATGGCGCTGCCCACGTGAAAGCTGTTGCCCAGGTGATATTAATGTGTGTCTCTGTGGGCTGTGGGCAGGCAGGATCCTTGTAGCCTGGGGCTTGGTTTTAGGATTAAGCCTTTCCCACCCATTTTGATGTGGGGTGGTACAATCCAAACATGCCTAGAGAAGTGACTTTGTATTAGAGACTTCCCTATTTTGTATATTGGATTAAAGGTTTTGAATCTACACTATAAAATAGGGGCAGAACAGGAGCTTGCGCTCTTGGTTCCTGAGATTATCATTATAGGAGAGAGCAAAGAGGAGAGCAGAAAGAGGCCATGTGGCCAGGAGAAGCAGCCAAGATGGCGGAGTGTTGAGTGAGAGAAGGAAGGAGATGGGGAACAGAGGTGAATAAGTCTGGTGAGCTAGAAACCTTTGATTCTAGGAAACTCGGATAAGTCAGTAGCTTTGTGAGCACTGAATGTGAGTGGGTTTTGGAGCCCAGTGTGTGTTTTTACTTGCCCGCCGGGTGCAAGCTAGGATTAAAGATGCTGGCCCATCAGTTTTTGGCTCTGTTGTTTCTTTACCAACTGTCCGAATCCAATGCGAACTTTCATGGGCTAGGCTGCTGTGATAGTAGCCCTGGCTACTGGCTTTACATTGATACCAAGTCCAGATAAATTTTGAAGGTTTTTATTAAAAGAAGATTAATTAATATGCTGGCCACATATGACTAACATGGGGCATATCTGACCCATACTGTGCAGCCTCAAGTATATTTCAGAGGCTGGTTATATACCCTTTGACCACATACAGGTTGGGAAGAGCATGACATCATGGCATAAACATTAAAACGCTTATAACATTTGTGTAGGGGATCCATTAAAAACATGAAAACTTTCAAGGTAATACAATCAAAAACATTCACAAATCTTTTAGTGTCTATCTCCCCTCCTTTGCCTAGAGGTATGTTACTCCAGGATTCCAGGGAGGGAGGGAGAGCCAAAATCAGTATAGGTTGGCATGTAAATTTTGTCTCCTATTGAAAGGCAAAGGAAGTACTTTGAATAACTTTAATCCTTTCAGAGAACTAAAGCTAAATGACCCAGTTGTCCTTGTAAGTCTGGAGACTTTCATATCCTTCTCCCTCTATTTTCCAAAGAAAGGACAGGACAGAAAGCCTGACTTTTCCTCTTTAAAATGGCATTGCCAATGCTAAGTTTTACAGTTCTCTGGCACATTACCACAGCACATGCAGGTGAGGAAACTACCAAAGACTGGGACAGAACCACATGGAGGGACCCACGGGAACAACTCTGGATTCACACTGGGCTGAAAATGTCTTCTGTTGTCACAAGCTGCAGTAAGAAGCAATCGCATGGGATGATGTGAAGGTTTTACTCTATAAGCCCCAAAAAGACTCAAAGAAAAAGTCAGAAAAAGCACCCACACAGAGGGAACCACGGGAACAACCCCGGGTTCACACTGGGCTGAAAATATCTTCTGTTGTCACCAGCTGCAGTAAGAAGCAATCACGTGGGATGCTGCAAAGGTTTTACTCTCTAAGTCCAAAAAAGACTCAAAGCAAAAGTCAGAAAGAGCACATAGTTTGAAAACGTCTTAACTGCAAACCAAAATAAGACACATGTAATTACAGAATTAAATAATTTTAACATCTGTGAAGACAAAATTAATAAAGTCTAGCTCCACATGCCAAAAAAGCAGGGAGATGTTTCCCGTAATAAGGAAGACAGCGACCCACAGAGAGTGGCCCAGGCCTCCCATGGGTGAGCGTTGGTGGAGAATGTAACTGTGCTGTAATGGAGACACGTGTTCAAATACAGAGGGAGACGGATGTGCTCTGCTTCCTTCTCGTTCACTCCACCGTGGGCATCACAGATACCCCCTCTCCCCCCTCAACTTGAGTGGCTCATGTCCAGCCCCACCCACAGCCATACCCTGTGACTGTTACCTATACCCCAGCTGACACGCCCAGGGAAGGTTATATGTCACAATCGGCTTGTGGTCTGGTTGGGTAGTAGGGACCCGCCTTCACTGCAGACCCTGCCTTTCTCCATTCCTGTTGATGGTTGTACCCAAGCAGAGCATGAGGCTGGCTGAGGACTTGGTCCCCCTGTGGGCAGCCTCCTTGCTACCAGTGCTTTGGGTGGTATTGTCTCCAGTCCAGGGTTTTCAAAGTCGACCATTATGGTACTACATCTCTGAGGTGGTGGTGCTACATCTCTGAGGTGGTGATTACCCAGAAGCAAGTACACCATGGAAAAGGCACTCAGGTGCCCGGCTGGCTCTCCTACAGCCTGAGGTTTGGGGGCCAGAGACACGTTATCTACCTGCGGTACAAGAAACTGTTTTTGTCCAGAGACGTGCTGCTGATTACTCAGGATGACCAAGGAGCCTTACAGATGGAGCATCCTTTTGTCCCCCTTGACTGCTACTACCTTGGCTACCTAGAGGGGGTTCCTCTTTCCATGGTCACTGTGGACACATGCTATGGGGGCCTAGAAGGTATTATAAAGGCGGATATCTTTGCCTATGAAATCAAACCCCTCAAAAAATCCTGAACCTTTGAACACGTGGTTTCTCAGATAGTGGGAAATAGGACCCATGTACTCCCTGGGGTGCAAGGAAGAGAGGCACCCACTGTTCTCTCCAGAGAATGTCAGTGCAGCGCCCAGGGTCAGTAGCAAGCTTTATTCATCACACAAAAGAAATATAAAAGGTTGTGTAATAAGTTCTAGATCAATGTATACTCTATTCAACAATGTGTCACAATGTGCCCAGTATCTGATATGTATAGTTAGCATAGTTGATGCCATACTCCAAGGTCTTGATATGAGATACCATGTCAGCATAATGATCATTTATAATAGAGCAGATCCAGCTGCAATGGACAATTATAGGGTGCCAGGGAGTCCCTTTTATGATTATTATTCAAGGGACATTTATAGGAGTTTCAGTGCATACTCAGCTGTAATTGTGATTAAAGATGGACCCAAAGACATTCCATTTCAGCCTCACCTATATGGAATGTGCAGGGACCGTGGTCTTATTATGGTGGGTCAACTAGGCAGACATTATTTATTGATATCTATTATAGCTATGCAATATATTGCTAGAAGTTATGGTCTCTATTATGATGTGGACTATTGTGTTTGCCAAAGAAGGATGGCCTGCATCACATCCAGATTTCCTGTACTGACAGATGCCTTCAATAACTGTTCCTTTGCACATGCACAAAATGCACTTTTTAAATATGGAAGTTGCATATCTGAAACCAATGTAATCTATCACAATAAAAGCCTGACACATGCTTGGTGTGGAAACTCTGTGGTGGACAAAGGTGAGCACCATGACTGTGGATCCTTCAAGCAGTGTTATCACAACCTCTGCTGCAATGCTGACTGTACCTTTATGCCCAGAAACACGTGTAACACAGGCAGATGCTGCACAAACTGCACCTACTCACCCAGAGGAATGCTCTGCAGACCAATTCAGAACATCTGTGACCTTCCAGAGTAATGCCTTGGGGACACCTTTACATGCCCTGATGACATTTATCTGCAAGATGGAATCCCGTGCACCGAGGAAGGCTACTGCTACCATGGGAACTGAAATGACCGCAACATGCACTTCAAGGAGATCTTTGGTGAAGGTGCACAGAATGCTCCAGATGCCTGCCATGTGATCAATAGAAGGGGCCATAGGTTTGGACACTGTGGAACTCATGTTCAGTCCAAACCTGTAACTTGTGCTCAAGAAGACATTCAATATGGACGCCTACAGTGTACCAATGTCACTCATCTGCCGAAGCTGCAAGGACATGTTGGATTCCATCAGAGTGTGTTAAGGGGGTCTTTGTGTTTTGGAGTGGGGTCACACTGAGGGACAGGAAGGACTAATGTTGGTGCTGTGAGACCTGGTACCCCCTGTGGTGGTGGAAAATTTTGTCTGAATAATTGCTGCAATGATACTGTGGCTAAAATAAATTACAACTGGCCTCCAAATAAATGCAATCTGAGGGGAGTTTGCAACAATAAAGGGCACTGTCATTGCTGTGTAGGCTGGGACCCTCCACAGTGTATAAACAAAGGAGCCAGAGGGAGTGTGGACAGTGGACCCCCTCCAAGAAGAATGCGGTCAGTAACACAGAGTGACCTGTCAGTTCTGTATCTGAGAGTGGTCTTTGGTTGAATATATGCCTTCATAGATTTACTCCTCATTGCAGTGGCCATGAATGTGAGAACTGTCAGGTTGACCACAGTCACAGAAGTGTCAGTTGAAAACTAAAGAACAAATTAGCCTTTTGACCCCTGTACAAGTATAGACAATATAGAAGGACATCTGTAAGAAAACAAGCATCACCAGGTGGCCGAGCCCAAGCCCACATTTCTGGACATTGCAGGGGTTCGTTCATACATCATGAGGCAGCTAGAGGTGTGGGCGTTTTCACACCAGCTGACTCTGACATGTCGCTGGCCAGCACCCTCAAATATAGCTTGAAAACCAGATGATGGCGTCCTGTATTGTTTTTGTAAGTCTTTAAGAGCCTAAACTGAGACCGAGTCTCTGGCTTGCAGAGGAGACCTGGTCAGTAGCTGCTCTTGACCTGTGGGCACTTGTCCCAGAATTAGTGAAAGTTGCCACAGGGTCTTTTAGGGCCAGTTTGTGACACTTCCCCACAACACTGCTCTTGATCATGGAGTGTCATCTCAGTGTTAGGTGATCTCTTTTTCTCTTTGCAAATTGTTTCAGGACAATGGTGTGCTACTCACAACCAAGCCTGCCCATGTCACAGTGGTGTGGCTTTGGGGTGTGAATGAGACTGAGGGTCACGGTCTGCCTGGTAATCCCTGTGCCACACTGGAGAGCAGATTCCCCTGGTGAAGGCTGTGGTCCAGGGACATTTGGTCAGAAAATGAGGTAGAAGTGGCCATCCCTGATGTTGGCCTTCAGAGGGGGTCTTTGTATGCTAGTTCCCCTTCCTCTTCACTGTGCATTTCAGAGAAGGGCCAAGGAGTTGCCCCCTGGGTTGTGGTGTAGATCAGACACCATCTCTACAACAAACCATGGGGCTAAAAAACCAGGCCACCACTGTATCTATAGAGCTTGCAATAAAGTGTTTCATAAGGTAATGCCCAATTAATAAAATTTTTATTTCACACCAATGTATACAATTTATAGTACCACCTCTCAATACAGGCACACCACATGGATTTGAAAGCAAAAAAATCCCCAAATTCAAGGACCTCGAGTGTCCATGATGAACAGACATGCTAGGTGGATATTAGGAGATGGAGTTGGGAGACATGAATGTCTATATATACAGTGATTGCCTATTTGGGGGCTGCTTGGAAGATTGAGCAGGAATCCAGGCCCATAAAACTCAGGGTTCATGTCAGGTTTAGTGAGCATTAGACCTACTGGTGAAAGCAGATGATGTTGGCATGGATTTTCTAATCCACCCCAGTGAATGAGGAGCAAGGGAAAAAGGTGTGGTGGGGAAGACAGAGACCTGTGGGTGGAGGTCCTGGGGGAGGATTCTTATCACAGCTAAGAGAAGACCAGATCCACGTGGAGATGGAAGGAAGAGAGCTGAGCTTAGCACACAGGTGCCTGACTGCACTGGGGTTTCGTGAGAGATACGTTTCCCAAACACAGGGAACACCAGAGCGAGAAAGAAAGAAAGAAAGAAAGAAAGAAAGAAAGAAAGAAAGAAAGAAAGAAAGAAAGAAAGAAAGAAAGAAAGAAAGAAAGAAAGGGGACACATAGGGTTGTGTGGAGAATAGGCCTCAGGCATGGTGGTATCTCATCTGCCCACTGTCAGTGTCACCGTCATTTGTTGTCTGCAGTGAGAATATGAAAAATTAGAGCCACAGAGAAACAGAAACAAAGGCCACTGGATGCAGCTGAGAGCTTTGAAAGGAAACCCTGCTCCCACAGAAAGCCCCTTTCTTCCCCACCTCCCTCTGCACCTGCTCCTGGGGCTGGTCTCGGGTTCCGTGGGGTCCAGAGCGCTCCCTGGTGTCCTAAACGCTCACTGCAGCCCAGCCCTCCCATTCCCGCAGGGAGGTTTGTGTCTGGGCTCACACTGACTTCCTCTTGCTGTGTCCGCACAGTAACACACGACAATGTCCTCGGTTCTCAAGCTGCTCATTTGCAGATAGACAGTGCTTTTGGAATCATCTCTTGAGATGGAGAATCTGCCTTTTACAGATGCACGTGTATTCTGTTGTGTGACTTTGTTTCTAATATAACCTATCCACTCCAGTCTCTGTCCTGGAGTCTGGCCGATCCAGGTGGTTATATAATAGTCACTGATCATGAACCTCGATGAGCCTTGGCAGGAGAGTTTCAGAGACCCTCCCCCACCCCAAGGCTGTCAAAGCTCACCCTCAGATTCTATCAGCTGCACCTCACAATGGATACCTGGTGTCAAGACAGATTGTTGTTAGGAGAGAGTACACACACACACACACACACACACACACACGAGTCTCCAAGTTCTCTGTAGAGTTACAATGTAAAAGGGTGAAAACAAGAGCCCAGTTCAACCCCAACTTCATGGTGCTTCCTCTGGCTTAGCTCCTGGGGTAAATGGAATCAGCAGAATCTCTGGGTCTGGGGCTGCTCTCCCAGAGGTGCAGGGGCTGCGCTGGGCTGGAACTATAAGAGCACGGAGCTCTCCATTTGCATGTGCTCCTCTCCTTAGGGACAGAGGAGTGGAGTCCCTGGCTGAGACTGCCCCTTCATCTCAGAGGGACATGTACCCTATAGTGAGAATGGAGATTTTTATAAGGTTCTGGTTTATCCACAAGCTGTAGATTTACCATTGTTGTTGCTGCTAAATACTACCATCAGTCAGCTAAACACAATTTAATTTACATGTTGTTCTACATCCACAGTGTTTCATGCTTCTCCATCCCATAATAAATTCTCTGTGTGTCTTTGTTCCATGTGTCGATACACACAGGGAGAACTTACCATCTTCAGTAACCTGGGACTGGAGGTTGGTGGGGTCAGCACAGGCTGCTCTTTTGTGTTTTCAAGAAAGATTCCCTGCCCATTGTCCTTCTGTGCACTGGGACTCCACCAGAGGGAGAGGAGAGGAAAGAAGACAAACACACACTTGGAGAACTTTCACTGCCTTCAGTGCTCTCTTGGGGGCAGCCTTCTCATCCCTCCTCCCCCAGTGGTTACCAACCTCCTGTCAAGTGACTGAGGTGCACACAGCACACAAGTCATTAGTCAGCCCTCTTTAAGATGGTCCTGAGATTCAGGCACCAACTTGAAAACTCTGAAAACTGACACTTGGCCTGGAAATGTAGACTCCCCCCCCAATGTAGTGAGTTAACTTTTGAGGCTTGAGGACTAATCTAGAATGTTATCCATTGATGAATATGGGGGACTTCAGTGCTTTCTGTGTTCTTCATGTCTCAGTGTACTGTTATGGGGAAAATATTTGATTACATTCTGAGGTTTACAGTCAGGACATGTTGACTGAGTCAGCTCTGGAATGACCATCTCTTCGTTTGGTTGAATGTGAAACTTCCCCATCAACTTACCCAATGGCCAGGTGAGATCGAGAGCAAGGAAAAGGTGTAGGGTCTCTGAGGGAGCTCGGTTTTTTCACATAGCCTGCTATGAGCAGGTAGTTATTGTCCTCCAAGTGAGTGTAGACCTGGTGAGTGCATGGGGTGGAACAAGAGAGGAAGATGAGGAAATCCAGTCTGTAGCAGAATAGCTGTTCTCCCAGCTGTTTTATACACTTTGGATGGGGTCTTTCTTAGTACAATAGATATAGGCTCTATTTCTGTTCACATATCAGAATCCCAATGTGAAGTGAGCAATGTGGTCCAGGGGATATTAGGTAAGTGGAGGGGATTGAAGTGAGTGAGAGTGGGGAACAGCTACAGGCAGCTTATGAGGACCCAAAAAGAGTTCCCAGACTATTTCTGAGGTACATGCCTCATGTCCCAAATTAGATGAGCTATTTCCATGGGACCACTTTTTGTGAGCCCCTCCCGTAGAGTACAGAGCAGATTCGGAAGCACACTACTGTGGCCCCAGTTTATTGAGCATGGCAAGGTCTAACTTCACAGGCTTCCAGGCATCAGAGCCAAGTCCAGAGACCCTGAGGGAATTGTTCCCTGGATCCACATGTCTGATATCTGTTGTCCTGGGGTGAGGGGAGGCAGACTTTCTATCCTAATTCCCAGCAGCCATAGAGGAGATAAGGGGATATCTGGAGAAGAATGCAGCTAACCTTGTGCAAGTTTTCCACAGAGGCTTGAGGTCAGTGTGTGAGGGCAGAGTAGATGTTTTAGCTAAGGGATGAGGAGAGACCTGGAGATGAATATTTATCTGCTCTGCGTAAATCTATTGGAGGGGGTCATGGGAAAATGAGCAAGGAGAGACTGCTGGTGAATTCTTCCTCCTTACGCGGGCCAGGGTGTGAAAAGCACAGTGGTTCTTCATTTCACTGGCCAGGAAAGACTGTGAGTAGGATTCTGCACCCCAGCTCCAGCAGCTTGTGTGGTGAAAGGGGTCATCTGGAGTGGACTTTCCATCCCTGCTTTAGCCAAAATGATGGGCAGGAGGAATTTCTGTAGGAAGGGGCCAGGAGAGACCTGGAAGAAAATTGTTTCTCCTGACTCCAGCCTAGCATCTCATGGGCAGCTGGAGCCTCTGGAAGCAGGTGACAGGGGTAGTGTAGGTGGAGGTGGAAGCAGGGGTGCAACTTTGGGGCTGAAGAAACCCAGGGTGACAAGGGAAGGGTCTGTGTCCTGTGGCTGGAGGAGGACGGGGCTGGTGTGAGGGGCGCTATGAAGAGGTGGGCAAGGGAGAGGAGGGGTGCGTGCCTATGGTAGAGTATGGGTGCAGTAAGAGAGGACTGAGGCTTTCAGAACACAGAGCCTGGGTGTGACGAGGTCATGGAGAGAGAGAGAGGGAGATAGAGAGAGAGAGAGAGAGAGAGAGAGAGAGAGAGAGAGAGAGAGATTTGTTGTTCCATTTACATAAGCATTTATTGGTCACCGCAGTTGGAGGACTCGGATGTGACATGACAGTACCCCCTAGTCTCAGGTGGGACCACTGTACCCAATCACAGGGTCAGATATGATATGTCAGGGCTCTGTAATCCCTCAGGGAAGACCCCTGGGCACACTCAGAGGAGGCAGAGCTGATGTGACTGGACTCTCCACGCTGTCTGAGCGGAACCCCGCGCACGGTCGGGTGTACCCGGCCAAGAAACACTCTTCTCTGCTGCCATCTAGTGTGCACTGTGGGAACAGCACCCATTTACGGAGCATCTGCAGTTATGTTGCAGGGACACAGTAAATGTTTAAGGCGCCTCCCATCACCTCCAGCTCCGGATGTCTGTGTCTCCATAACGGTAGGAACTAAAGTGTGTGGGAGAAAGCTCACCACTCTGTCAGGTGGGACTCCTCTCCAGGTAGACAAAATCCAAAGCTCACATGACCCCTCCTAGGTGGGACCCCTCACCACAGTCAGAAGACCCAGCCCTGCTGTACCATGACTTCTGTGGTAGGACTCCCTTCTTACATCACAGGATCCAGAGCCGATGTGATTGAACCCAGACCCTCTACTCTCTGTTATGACCCCTCTACACCGTCAAATGACACAGAGCTGATGTGACAGGATGCCCTAAGCCAGGGGTCTCAAACTCAACTCAGTATGTGGGCCGCAGAGCAAGATCACAGCCATTCGGCGGGCCACACTAGGTCTACAAAAGGCAACTGTTATGCAACACTTTTCTCACTGCAGTTGAAAACAAAAAAAATCAGTACAACAAGCACAATCATACATGCAGTTTACTCAGTGTCACAAAACGACCAGAAACTGTAGTTCGCATAACAACTGCTGTTAAGTAAGCTAATATCTAGCTAGGATGCTAGAGAAATGAAAAATACAAGTAGGCCCCTAGGCTTACTTAATTTTATCCAAAATATTTTGAACTTCGTGGATTAGTCTGCGGGCCTCACAAAATTGTTCAGCGGGCTGCATGCGGCCTGCAGGCCGCGAGTTTGAGACCCCTGCCCTAAGCCAAGGGTCGGGAACCATTTTGGCTGAGAAAGCCATGAATGCCACATATTTTAAAATGTAATTCCGTGAGAGCCATACAACAACCCATGTACCTTATGCATTATCCAATAAAAATTTGGTGTTGTCCTGGAGGACAGCTGTGATTGGCTCCAGCCACCTGCAACCAGTAACATGAGTGGTAGAAAATGAATGGATTGTAATACATGAGAATGTTTTATATTTTTAATGTTATTATGTTTTTATTAAAGATTAGTCTGTGAGCCAGATGCAGCCATCAAAAGAGCCACATCTGGCTCGCAAGCCATAGGTTCCAGACCCCTGCCCTAAGGTCTCAGGAAAAGACCTTTCCTTGCATTCACATGAATCAAAAATGAGGTGACACCCTTCTTGCTCTCTCAGGGAAGGATCTCTCCTCACACCCACAGATTCCAGAGCTGATGTGACAAGACCCCATTCTCTCTAGTGCAGGGGTCTCAAACTTGCGGCCCGCCCACCAATTTTGTGCAGCCCGCAGACTAATCAAACTTCGTGAATTAGTCTGCGGGCCAGTCTGCAGCCGCACAAAATTGGTGGGCGGGCCGCGAGTTTGAGACCCCTGCTCTAGTGGGTCTATTTTCTATGCTCACAGGGAAAAGAACCAATTAAACAGGACTCCCTGTGTCAAGCGAGACCCCTTCCACAATGACTGGACCCAGAGCTTATGGGCACGACCCCTTTCACAAGGCAGAGCCTTCTTCCTTTCTTCCTGTGAGAGGACCCCTGTTACTTCACTGTCTTGTATAAATGTGAATTCACGTTGAGCATGTATTTTATGTTCAGTATCTCTTGTTCATCTGATTATTACCACAGCTGCTGGAACTTACAAGGTACAAAGAAAATGTGTTTGTCTGCTTTTATGCCCCACACTATGGATAAGCTGAACCTTTGAAGATAAAGGCAAAAAAAAAATGACTTCAGGAAAGTGCAGCAGCTGAGACGTGGACATTTGCCAGCTGGGGTTACTGTTATGTTTGTTCGCTGTCAGCTATTTGAGTTCATTTTTGTAGGGTTTGGTGAAATTCTGTAGTGCTCCCTCATTTAGCAGCATGAAAACACATCTGAGAAACTAGCTGCTTGGACTCAGAGTCATGAGTTTTCTGTATTGAGTTCCGGCTGTGTTTACATTGTGAGGATCTAGTTCAGCTCCTGCATCTGTCATGTGGAAACTTGGGTCTGTTGTCTTGTTCCATGTCTGGAAATTGGCTGTGGGATCTTAGTTACAGATGTGGATTCAGACTCTGGGGTCTGAGATTGAATCTATATTGAGTTGTGTGGGGTTCCTCTGTGTATGTCTCCATGTCCTGGTTTCCAGTGTAGGGCCCATGCACAGCTCTAGCCATAAGATGCAATGCGGGGCATCTGGTGTCCAAGTTCTAGTGTCAGTCTCTGGTGTCTGGCATTTGGGTTCCAGGGTCTGACTTGGATCTGGAGAACAGTGTTTCATTCGGTGCCTGGGGCCCAGAGTCCTCCTTTTGGTTTGGGTTCTGTTGTTTAGGTGGAGGAACATAGGGTCTATGTCTGGGGTCCTGAGTCTCTCTGTGGCCAGTGTCTGTCAAGTAATGGTTGTTGTGTTTACATAGACAGGTAGCTGGCTATCGATGGAGAAAGAGAGGTAAGGAAATTGCACATTATATTTTATAAATCTAGAAAAGCCTATTTCAGGAAGAAGCTTCAGCATTCCATTTAGCTTAATCAGCATGAAAGCTCAAGTATTTCTAGGCTTAATGGCCCATTTTAGGAATTCACTGTGTCCTCAGAAGTTTATTGTTCTTTGCGTTCCAGTCGGGCAGGAGTGAGTGAAGGAGGCCCAGGATATCACACACTGGAAGATGTCCCAGTTCTTAGCCGTGGACACAGATAAGCCACATTGGCATATTGAGAGCTAACTTACAAAATGAATAGGGTGGGTCCTGGCTGATTACCTCAGTGGGTTACAGTCCTAACAACATGTCAAGGTTGTGGGTTTAATTCCTGGTCAGTACACATGTCAGAAGCAACCATTGAATGCTTAAATAAGTGGAACAACAAATCAATGTTTCTCTCTTTCACCCTCTGTCTGTCCCCCCCACTCCCCTTCCTCTTGCTCTCTAAAATCAATAAAAAGCCTGCCCTGTGGTGGTGCAGTGAAGAAAGCATCAAGCTGGAATGTTGAAGTTGCTGGTTAGAAACCCCAAACTTTGCTGGCCCAGGCACATAGGAGAAGCAACTACCAGTCGATGCTTCCCGCTTCTCCCCACCTTTCTGTCTTCTTTCTCTAAGATTAATAAATAAAAACTTTTAAAATTAATTAATTTTAAAAAAATGTATAGGTTGGATAGTCCCATCTTTACAGGAACCCCAGTAAGGCCATATGAACTACTGCTGCAGCTTGAGGATCTCACATTAGATGCCAGGAAGGAGTTTAGGGAAAACAGTCCAGCGGCCTGTGGGTCTGGCCCCTCTGTGCCATAGCTGCTCTGCTTCTGGAGAAGGCCAAGAGCAAGTCACAATAATGGTGGCGGTTATGGGCACTAAGTCTTTCTGCTCTTTTCCTCTGGATGCCTTCCCTTTTCAGGTGGCCCCTCAGTGTTCCTTCTCAGACTGTAGTCTCCAAGGAATGAAGAGGTTGTGGGAGTGCCAGGACTGGGAAGGTGTCCCCGGCTAAGCCTGGGCTTCCAGGTGCTCAGTCACATCAGTTTATTATTGGCCTGGACATCAGGTGGGAATGGCAAGGACAGAGTACAGGAGTGCCATCCTGAGCTCCAAGGTCTCACATGTCATGTAGTGATGGCTGCAGAGAGGAGGGGACTGATAGGAACGTCATATGGGACATGGACCAAAAAGGACAGAGTGAGAGAGATTGCTGGTCACACGATTGGCAGGAGCTAACACGCACCACTTTCCTGAATCCTCACAGCCATCCAAGAGGGAGTGGTTCTCCTCTTTTAACATATGAGGAGACTGAGTTTTCATTTCTTTGCTTGTAGGTGGTGAAGCCAGAAGTCAGCTCTATGTAGTGGAATAATAACCCATTGCATTGCCTTGGATGGGAACACAGCCAACAAGAAAAGAATGTTTTGCCAAGAGAATTGTTTTGTGACTTGAAGGTGGGTCACTGAAACAGGTCCATGTGACTGAAGGCAGTTGCTGGGCTTTTTCTCAGTAAAACATTCTCATAAGATTTTTGTTCTTTTCAAGGTTATTCCTTGAGATAAAGACAGAAATGTTGTGGGAACCATAGAAGCAATAGCAATTAATGCCTTTTGATATTATATTGTTATTAAGCTATCATGCAGGTGTATTCCATGTATCCTTAAGTAAAAGTTATGCTTGATGCTATGCCAATTTCTCAGTAAACAAGCTTTTTGAAATCTTGTGAATAAAAATAGGACACAGCACAAACTCGGGGCCATTTGCCTGAGCCAGCGGTGGTCCTTTGCTAGTCCATGATGATTTCATCTGATGATCTCTCTCTCTCTGCGCCCCCGACTCACAACAACAGCTCTAGTTCATTCCAAGCCTGTAGGAAGCTCCTGTCAGGTGAGGTCTCAGAGGAAGGACAGATGGGTAGAAGCAGACTGGTGTTCTGGACTGAAGAACAGATTTTAAAGTGCCTTCAGACAGGAAGGGAATAGAAGTGGGGAGGACACTCTTTTTTATTTATTTATTCATTTTAGAGAGGAGAGAGAGAGGGAGAGACAGAGAGAGAGGAGAGAGAGACAGGGGGAGGAGCTGGAAGCATCAACTCCCATATGTGCCTTGACCAGGCAAGCCCAGGGTTTCGAACCGGCGACTTCAGCATTTCCCGGTCGATGCTTTATCCACTGCGCCACCACAGGTCAGGCCATGAGGGCACTCTTAAAGGAATCTGTTGTTGGTTAGCACCTGGGAAGGGTCAGGGTACTTCCTCCCTTCCCACCTATCCTATCTCATTCCCTGACTAAGTTCCACCTCTAACACCATGTTGGGTGAGAACATGGCAAGCTGGACCATCAGGTTATGTGCAGGTTTTCTTAGAAACATTTAAAAATTTTTTAAAAAGTACAATATTCAACACAAGGCTGCAAGGAGTACTTGGATTGCTCGATTTGTCCAAGATACTGTGAGTGTGCAGTCTTCTACAATTGTCCTTGTCTCATTTGGCAAATGGGAGCTACAGGTAAAGTAAGGCATGTGAGGGTCTTAAAATAAGAATTATTACCAGGTCTGGATTCTCATTTAATGCAGTGGGCAGGGCTGTTGCTTAATTTTTATATTTCTGTCTTTTTTTCTTTTTAATTGAATCCAGAGAGGGGTAGGGGGAGAGAGGGAGACAGAAGCATCAATCTGTTTCTGTATGTGCCCCAGCCTAGGACTGAACCAGCCACTTCTGCATCTCAGCACGATGCTCCAACAAACCCAGCCATCCAGCCAGGGCGTTTGCTGTTCTGTTTTGCACATATTTAGATCAACATCACAGTGGATCCATCTAGGAAAAAAACAAACATTTTTGCTGCCATCTGGTGGACATCCTGAGAATAACAGCTAAGTAAAAGAGTTTTCCTCTGCTGCTATCTGGTGTACATTTTGAAATTAAAAGCAGAGTGCATGTAATCAGAAACTGTCAAACTACTTTTGTACCACTTATGTGTCTTTTCACATTTTTTCACTTTGAATCTCTTTGCATGCTTATATTTTAGGGAACTCCATGTTTTACGTCAATGTTGGTGAAAAAAAAAATTTTAATAAATGAAGATGTGAACCTGAAAGCTCAGGGAAAGCCTACACAGTGACCTAGCAAACTCAGAAAACTAAGGTAAACACAGGATGGCTTAATCAAACCTTTCTAACTAAAAGCAGTTTATGGTGACTAGTCATGTCCTAGGGAAGAACTTTCTCTAAACAGAGATCAATGCTTGCTTTCACTCAAGTCAGTCTGCTGTCTCTTGCAGTTATGATAATGCACCTGATAACATGCCTGTGGAATGTAAGGGCTTCGCCTTCCTTTTCCTATCAACCTGGACATCCCACCAGAGCAGAAGCCAATAGACCCCATTGTTACTGTGATGCGAACCATTAACTGTTAACAGTCCTGTTCCCGCCTATGTAAAGAAGTTTCAGCACATACACTTTTACTTTTTACCCAGTCCCAGAGATCCCCCTACTTTGCCCTCTCCTACCTCCCTAATCTACCATCAATCCATTTCATGTAACCCCCTTAGTGTTCCCCTTTGATTTTAATGAATAAATTAAGTGGCGAAACCGCCCTTTGCCTGAGCATTTTCTCAACCGGTAGAGACTTTGCTTCCCAGCAATTGTCGATCAACAGTTTGGCTCAAATAAACTCATAAAAATTCTTACAGCCTTGGATTTTTTTTTGTTGTTGTTGTTGTTCATTGACATTACTTGGCCTAATGCGGCAGGATTCTAAAGAAGCGCTCCCAAGACCAGCTTGCAGGATTGGACCCGTGCTTCAGTACCAGCACAGCCCATTGAGCCCCAATGGATTCTCGTCTTAACTTTGTTGAACTTGGGTTTCTCTTGGAATTATGGACCTCCCTGTTTTAAGGTAAGAGGTCCTGACTTTATTTGAGCTGTTCTTGAAAATCCTCGAGGTGAACGTAAAGGTTAAGGTTTGAGAATCTAGGTTAAGGCAGGGAAGGGGGATAAATAAAGGGCGGCTGTTTTTGTTTTGTTTTGTTTTAATTTTGGCCTTTTCCAGTTGGAACAACTTAACTGCGAGCAGAGGTAGATTTAACGGCGGGCGCACCAGGTGCGCGTCCTAGGCCCCGACTCCTGAAGCTTTAGCTCTAGGCCTCCAAACAGCTTTTTGCAAGACAGACGTTCCAGATCATTCGTGTCTGCTCCTGACAGCATTCTGTTCTTTTCCTGCATAGTAGTTGCCTGACATACAGTGGCATCTCTATTTTTTTATCGCCCGCTTAGCTAGGTAAGCCAAGAGCACAAAATATCATGTGTGTTGTGTGCCCATCAACCCGGTACCTACATTATTTACTGTTAAACAAAATATTGGCAAGCGAAGAACCTCCCTCAGAAGGGCTCCGAATATAAAATCCTTAAAGAAACAGAAGTGTCGTCAGCCCGTTCTAAAGTAACTTGGGGGACCGTCCTTCTCGAACTGCCCGGTGGAATCTCCCCGCACCCCCGGGACGCTGTAGCCAGGTAGACCTCGCCAGCCAGACTCCCCGGCCGAGGACGCCGGCAGTAGCTGGCAGGGTGGGGGCGCTCCTCTGGACCGCTGCCCCTCCCGCGTTCCTCTCCCCTCGCAGCGCGAGTTCCGGAGCGCAGCTTGGACGCATCTACACGCCAGCGTTGCCGGGCGGGAGTCGGGAGGGTGAGGCGCCCGACAGCGCGGCTGGGGAGGGGGCACTCGTCGGGAGGGCACGGTGACCTGCAGCGCTAGCACCTGAGGAGAAGGCAGCAGGTTTGTGACAGGTGACCGCGAGGCGGAGGAGGAGGGGAAGCCCCGGGAAGAGGGAGAAAGGGCCCGGCCGCGCCAGGGGAGGGTGGTGAGGAAGGCGGCGTCGAACGTGGCTGTGAACCGAGCAGGTTGGGGCGAGAGGCGCCCAGGCTGAGAGGTGAGGGTGCCGGGCCGCAGCCGGAGTCGGACTGGACTGTCCTCTGGGGGCCAGGAAGAGGGGTGTCGGTGAGAGGTTCTGAGCGAGGAGCTCAGGGAGGAGGTTTGCGGAGCGTGCGCTCAGAGGCGAGAGGGGTCGGGGCGGACGGGGGGGGGCGACTGGCGCGGAATGAGAGAGAGCCGAGTCGTTTGTGCGGGACGTGGGCCCGAGGAGGAGGTGTGGACGGGACACGGGACCTGGTAGGTTTTGGGTTGGAGGGTTTCTCTTATGTCGGTGGAAAGTCTGAGGGAGCAGAACGGAGCGCGCTGGGTCACAGGTGAGTCTAATATCCAGTCCTGCAGCTTCTCACGGGGCCGGTGGGAGGAGGACGCAGTCAGGCGCAGGCGGGGAGTCGGCGTCCACAGCGGCAGGGGCTCAGAGAGGGTGCGCCGCGAGAGGCTCCTGGCTCATCTCCGCTTCAGTTACCTCGTCCTCCAGCGTCCTGGGGGCGAGAAAGGAAGAAAGCAGTTTTCTTGTTCAGAGCAGCGTGGAAACAGTGACCCAGGTCCTGTGGGTGGGAGCCACATGTATTACCGCGGAGGGTCCAGAGGTCCGAGGAAGGGAGCAGACAGGACCTGACTGCACGCAGGGCTGGAGGTTTATAAAACAAGCCTTTTAATTCTTACACCATCGCTGTCCAGATGCTGCTGGTGGGAAGGGACCATATGCATCAAACAAAAAGTGTCTTCGTTGCTACGTTTATGTCTTACTGGGTGTCACTTCATTAGAGATGTAGTTTTCTGTGTTTCCAAGGAAAAAGAAAGGCCTGAGAAGACTCTGGGTAGTTGTGGTTCGGTCCCTGAAGTGAGAGACCTGACGAGTGGTGTTTGGATGCAGCAGGAGTCTCAGGTATGTCTTCTAGAGAGCTGAGGAATGGGTAAGGGATGCCACACCAGAAATAGTTTTTTCCGCTGCTGTTTGCATTTAGGAGCGTTGTCGGCATTAGTACAGAATTTTGACACCATTCAAGTAGGCATTTTTCTTTTTTGCAAGGTCATCTTGTATAAGTGCACAGTATAGGGTTTTCCCTAGCCCTTTAATTTTAGCAGAGGTGAGTCATGAGGGGACACTGTTTTCATTTCCCAGGGTTTATAGGTACAGTAACTTGAGGTTCAAGGCGGTGGTGAGGGACGAGATCCTGAGTTCTCTAACAAAGAGGAACTAGCCTGTCTGGGGCGGTAGGTCCTAGTGAACAGGCAGGATATGGAAGAACAAGTGGGGGTCCCGTGAGCCGCGTGTTCCCAGTCACCTCACATGCACGTGGCCTTGTTGCGCTTCTGTCAGAGACCCCGCCGTGGCGTACCGCCCTGGTCTGCCCCACGTGCTCAGCCTGACGCCATTCCTGCGCAGGGGAACCCCCCTCAGTACACTGAGACGCACAGGCCGTGAAGCGCGTTGTCGGAGTAGGGAGTACACACACGCCCCTCGGGAGCGCTCCTCTGTGACGCCCTGTACCCGAGTTTTGCTGTATTTCACAGGATCCCATGCCGTGATCTCTGCGTGCAGGGAGTGTCTCCTGTTCTCCTAATTCTTAGGTCAGTCGTATATCACCAGAGTGGTATCATGACGAGATGGGCCTGTTTGCATAATTCCTAGGACTCTGGGCTCTTGGGAAAGGATGCTGGTTCTCTGGAAAGAGCGACAGCTTATGTGACAGGGCTGTGTCATTTCTGAGGTTATTCTTTTACAAATCCTGCTAGGAAAGAGAGGTCCTGTTTCAGGATCCTCCATTCTCTCCCACTGAGAAATTTTCCTGAGCTCAGTTCTGCTGTGCTCCTCAGGGTCTCCAGCTGAGTGGCTGATTCCTAAAAAAATGTTTTAAAAATTTAATTTGGTGCTCTCTTGTGGATGTCTTGAACATATCACATTTTATAGGGGCCACCTCTTTCAGTCTCTCTTTTTTTAATTTTTTAAAAATATTTTATTTATTAATTTTTGGAGAGAGAGAGAGGGGAGAGGAGCAGGAAGCATCAACTCCCACATGTGCCTTGACCAGGCAAGCCCAAGGTTTCAAACCGGCAACCTCAGTGTTCCAGGTCAACGCTTTACCCCACTGTGCCACCACAGGTCAGGCCTCTTTCAGTCTCTTGGCATCAGTATGTGAGTACACCCATAAGCCCTGAAGGTTTTCTACAGGATCGCTGTCTGAAAATGATGTCAGTACGTCAAAATTCATTATGTTGGGCTGCCCTGTGGTGGCGCTGTGGAGAGAGTCGACTTGGAACTTTGAGGTTGCTGGTTCAAAACCCTGCACTTGTCTGGTCAAGGCACCTATGGGAGTTGAAGTTGATGCTTTCTGCTCTTCCCCTTTCTCTCTCTCTCTCTCTCTCTCTCTCTCTCTCTCCCCCCCCCTCTGTATAATTAATAAATAAATATTTTAAATTTTTAATATGTTAAGATCCCATGTCCTTTGCTCAGAAGAGAACAGTGCTGAGGAGAAACATCACTCCTGATTCCTCATCGGAGGTAGGAAGGAGAGAGTTTAATGAAGACTCAAAGGTGCAATATTTTTACTTCACTCAAGTGGTGTGATAGAGACATGGAGGCAATGTTTCTTGGAATGAAAGGGAAGGAATGTTTTGGTTCATTCTGTTTTCCTTTTCGATTTGGCAATGCACACAGTAATGGAGCTGAGAGATTTTGTTAGTTTTGTCACTTTCTTCTGTGTAAGTATGAGTTTGGACATATGTTCTCAGATTTGGCTGGTTAATACCTCGGTGTGTGTGCTACTTTTTCTGCTATGTATGTTGTTCAAATACTGAGCTGTCGATTCTTTGAATAGGTTTAATTAATTAATTTTTTACCTTGCTTATTTATTTCCCTATTTTTTTCAGTCATGTACACAATAAATCATCTCATTCTTTTCCTACGTAAATTATTTTAAAATTTATTTATTACTCTTGTTTCTTTTTTATTTCTGGTTTAGGGTTATCTTTCTTTTTTTACTTCTGTGTTTGCTCTTATGTACATATGCATACATATAAGTTTATACGTTTACCCATTTGCTTTCATTGGTCTGCCCATTCACTTATTATTAAATTAGTCAATGGTACTTTTGCTTCCAGTGTGTGAGTGTGCCCTTGAAGTGCTGCATGTGTCCTCTGCAGTCTTTTGTTTAGTTCCAAATCTTCCCTGTGCCTCTGGCTTTCTGGGTGTAAAGCTCACCTCTGTGCCCAGTGCACAGAATGGCCAGACACAGCTCAGTGAGGGCAAAGAGAAGCCTTTTGGCAAAGAAGTGATCTGCTGAAGGTTTGAGTTCCCACCTCGACCTGTTCAATTTGGAAATTTCTATCGGATCAGGAGGAGGAACCATTCCACTGAACCCTTTCTTGTCCACACTGTGTTCTTCGACCTGGTGTCTGTTTAGATACAAATTCATTTTCAGTGCGGCTGTTTGTTTTAGAGTGCTATGTGAGAATTGATCAGAAATGCATTGTAGTTTTCTCGGTTTATGGAACAGAAATGTTTCATCCAGTAAATGGTGAGTAAAGATGTTCTCTCCCTTTCTGGCTTGTGTTTTTATTATGTGAATAGTTTTTTTAAAAGAGTTGATTCTAATTGTATAAAGTCCTGGGCTTTTTCTATTTTGATGGGTCCCTGGAAACCTAGAACAGTGAGAGGCGTGGCGGGTCCCAAGGCCACAGGCGCGCCAGAAGAAGGCAGGAGGAGGGGAGAGGCAGGTGCGGGGCAGGCTCAGGCACCGAGCAGTCCCCACCCGCGGTGAGAAGAGGCATTGGGACCACAGCCCGGGAAGCGGTCGCCAAGGCGGCGTGAGGTGAAATGCATTCGATGTATTAATTTAACGTAGGTTCTGAAGGGAAGTGAGAATGTGGGGGACCATCAGGTTTTCTTTATTGCTCATCTTTGCAGGGAAGACTGTTCAAGTTTCCTGTGTATCGGTGCGCGGTGTTTTTATTATGTTTCAGTTCCAATGGCATTGTAACCGCCAGTTTAATGTATTTTGTGGGTTGTTGAGAAGTGCATTTGATAACTTGTAGCCATAAGGGCTCTGTAGTTACTTTTTGTTGCGGATTTCTAGAGGAATCGCCAGGAGGGGAAGATACATCGTGTTTATTCTAATGCGGTTCTTTTCAATCATGCCGTCAGCGCAATACCCTGGCGCCCTCGTGTGGGCATCTTGGGGAATGACACTGTAACGCAGGAAGGGGCACAGTACGGCGGATCCTCTACGAAGGCGGAATCTACTCTGCCATTCAGGTAAGGTTTTTTCTGTCCTTATCGATTTTGTTTTTGAAGTGGGGTGTTTATCATTTTGAAGGAGTGATGGTTCGTCTCTGAATGAGAGAGGTGTGTTGAATATATTTCAATTATAATTTTTCTTCCTTTTTTTGTAACTGTGTTGTAAGTGGGAGTTTATTTTACAGAGTTTATATTAAGTACAGGAAAAGTTGGAATTACCGAGTGAATAAAGCGTATCTATAGGAAGCGCTACTGTTTGCAGTGATGGTTTTTGCCCTCAATCATAACAACAGCTGTATAATATCTATTTGTATAACGTTTGCCTAATACAGGAGGGCTCCAGAGTAGATTTTCCGTTGTGACTGTGAGAAAGAATTAATAGTTGTATTCATATTTACTATTATTTTCAGTAGAATGACTGTCACCCTTTATTTGCCCCACCCTGTAGAACTTATGCCACCGTTTCCTTGCAATCTGCGTGTCCCTTTACGGATATAGAATTTCAGAATGTCTCCTGTGATGTGGGTCCTGTTTATGTTTTATAAAGGCCTTTTTCATGGTAGTTTGTAGTTTTAGAAAGTGTCAATGAATTTATTTTGCTAAGGTAAACGTGAATGATGGTACCTGGTTCCTGGCTGTTTTCATGTAAATGAGCCATTGTAAACTAAAGTGGTGTGTGATCTGCAGGGCCTGTCTCGAGGCCTAAGGTAAGACGGAGATGCGGGGCGGGGCCGGGACGAGAAAAATTAGGCCGCGCGGGCCGGTGGGCAAGTTCCAGATAAGGCGAAGGGGACGAGGCAACAAGCGGGAGATAACAGGGGAGGAGATGCAGATGGGATGAGAGAGAGCGAGAGGTTGGGGAGTAGGTGCAGCCGGCCGCAAGGAGAGAAGAGCTCCGGGACTGTTAGTAGGGCAGAAGCTTCTGCGCCCCATGTAAGATCAGCAAACCAACCTGCTGTTTGTATTTATGTTACTCTTCATTATGTTTTTTTTTGTGGGGTAGAGTTTGTCTTCTGAGTACTATTGAGCTTTGGGGCAGGATCATTGTGTGTCCTGGGGGAATGTCCTGTGCATTGTAGGTGCTTGTGAGGAGCTGTTACTTGTACTCACTGCCTGGAATTAACACCTAGCCAGATTCCCGTGCTCTTGATAATATAAAACAGAGCCACTTAGGCCAAATGTGCCCCCAGGGCATATTCACCTTTGGTCCAGAAAGCACAGCCCTGGAAGCTTTGAGCAATCTGGCCTTGGAAATAGTATTTTCATAATCGTTCCTTTGAAATTATTTTGTAAGGCTAGCATTGATTTAATTTTGTATTTTTTTATGTTCATTTGATAACATGTCTATGTAATGATAGACATCACCTTTTCTAAAGGGTTCTAGATGGAGGGTCAGAAGAGCTATAAAGAAAGTTCATGAAACATGAGTTTATTGAAATGTGTAGGAAGGTGGCCTATCATCCAATAGGGTCAGTTTTTAAAAAGTGGCAAGCATTCTTGCAAGCATGGTAGATTTGGATATTTGCAGTATGGCGGAGTAGTTATGTTTATGGAATGTTATGTGCCACTTAGGTTATTATTATTATTATTATTATTTACAGATTATTTTGTTGCACGCCTCATTTTCAAAAGCTATGCTCTATTGCTGATTAAGAGAGTTGTGTTCAATTGCCTTTTTACAAATATTTGTATTTTATCTTTTAGGTGTGTGTTATTTGAGTTTGTTATGAATTGCATGTGAATGTAGATACTCCCAGTCTACTGAACCTATTAAAAGGATTTTGTGTTTTTATAGGGCCACTTTTTGCCTTAAAATCTACTGTATGTTACCCAAATATTTTTGGTGGTTATTTTTAGTTCTCTTAATGTCTTGCTGCCTTATGTTGTAGGCAGCTCCAGGGTTTTCTATTAGTTGCGGGTAGCTATTAACTTCCAGAAGGAAGTGCTTTCAGTGGATGTCAGGATGTAGTGGTACAATATATTTTTTCACATGTTTGTTTTGATACCAGTTATTATATCATGATAAATTTTTCTTTCATGTAAAGAGAAACCTTTGTCATATATAATATGTGTCTGAATTTTCATCCATTAATGTGTGCCAATAATTAGGCTATTTATGTTTATTGATAAGGAGTTAGCCCAGCAGTTCATTTTAGTAGCTGTATGCCACAAGGAAATTATTCAATGTAGTCATGCTTTCTTCTATTCACTGCTTTTTGTATACTTTCCTTATATTTTGTATTTTAATAGGTGAAGTGAAACTAAGGGAATAGCATTATTAAAAGTGTGGGCAATGTTTTCATGTGTGACATTATGTTTCATGTATAGACATCTTTGGGAAGGCCTGATCTATGTAGAGCTTGGGCTCTACTGGGACAGGACCAGTTTTGCAATGTACCATACATTGTGTAAATTTAATTTGGTTCCTATTTCTACGAGCTCGTGATTTAAGGAGAAGTCTTTAGTCTACAAAAATTTTATATAAATTTACATTTATCACCACATCTTCGCTTTGTGCAAATTGTGTATTTAGAAGGTTGCCAAGTACTGTTTTATTTCATTAGCTATAGAATACAAGGAAGTGTTGTGCATTTTCAGGCTTTCTTCCACAGATGGACTTTTCCAAAATCATCCTTTATGTTTTAGTTCATAAAGTGAGCATAAGGCAATAGGATAATTAAAAATGTGGTCAATGTTTTAAATTGTATTGTAATACAGTTATAGACATGTTTTGGAAATTGGCATAAGTATGTAAAACTTTTTAAATTTGTTTTAACTGGAATAATTCATAGAATATTAACAGAGTCCTTAGCATTCTAAATGTGGGAAGGGTCTGGATGCAAGGCATCCTAGAAAGGGGAAGTATTATGTATGTGACATCGTGTCCCCCTTCAGGTCTGCTGAGAGACTCACACATTGGCAATTGTCCACAGTTTGGTAAGGTGTATTACAGAACAAGCATGAAATGGGCATGTAGGAGCCATGAGAAAGCAATGGAGGCCAGATACCCACAGTGATTCATGAAGTGATTTTGTGTCTTACAATGGCAGATCTTCTTTTTCCCTGGCAGGCAGGCAGGCAGGGGGTTTTGCAGTTGCCTCTTCAACCTTATGGCACTCACGCCTGGGCCTCCCTGGCATCAGTGTTAAGTGAATGCCCAGGATAGCTTTGCTCAGTCAGGACGTGTGCCAGAGACAGTGGTCATTTCAGATGATTTTATTTTGATGAGGCAGGTGAACAGTGTCCTGGCTGCTCAGGAGTGCTCTCCATGGTCCTGAGAGGAAAAGCACTGAGTTTACTGATGGATACAGGGAAAAAAGTTAAGTGGTTATCAGGGGTAGGGGTTTGGAGAGGGAGGGAGAGAAAAATGGAGAGGGTGGTACGAGCTTGTGTTGTTTAACTTAGGTGCTCTAAGTAGTTGTGCGCTTTTGCAGTGTCCTGACAGTGGTGGTGGTGGGGGCATCACAGGTCGAATCCACCATGTTTTGCATGGTCGATGTTGACTACATCAGGCCACCCAAGCAGGGCTGTAAAATGTATAATGTTTGACTGTAATATACGTGAAGAGATTAGGAATATTGCTAGTATGTTTTTGTTGCAAGTGATCACCTTGGAGAGTTGGAATATTAGTGGTCCTAAAACCTAATTTTCAAAGGCATAATATTCTGAAAAAGATGTTTTCCATTGAAAATTATATTTGTCATACATGTGTTGTAAATGGTGGGTCATGTGCAGTTTCAGGGAAAAGGTGCACATGACTTTTTCAGGTGTCTCCTGAGCCTATGTCACCTGTAGGCAGTCTTTTGAAGATGGCAGGTTTTGTGTTTGTTGTTGTTCTTTTGGTTTCAGACTCCATGTCATCCTGGAGGAGAGGAATCCTTTGAGGGGTAGGATGCCAAAGGACATACGGTTTGTGTGGTCATGGGCTCTTCATTTTGTTTTCCATAAAGTAGCACTTGTGTTTTCAGTAATATAGATGTTTTTGCCCGGCACTTTTAGATGGGGGTGAAGGCTCTCTGCACAATAGGTGCTCAGCAGCACCTGTTAGTGTGTGCACTGCTTGCCAGTAACCCTCACCCTCTCTGTAATGTGAAAGGCCACCATCTTGGCTGAATATGCTCTGGGGGTAAATTTGACTTATAGAAAGTTGAAATGTAACATTTTTATCATTTTATTACATTTTAACTGTAGTAGTGATTTATTTGGGGGGTTGTTTTAGAATTTTATTTGAAATCATGTTAATGGCATGGGTATCACCATTTCCTTGCCTCACAGGTTTCCAAATCAATGACCATGAGAGGGGAAAATGGAATTTTCTATCAGATCATGAGACGAACCCTATCCACAGAACCCTTTTTTGTCCACACTGTGTTACCAGGCTAGATTTGTGTTTAGCTAGAAAGCCATTTTTCAGTGTGGTTATTTGATTTAGAGAGCCATGTGAATTTTGATGAGAAAAGTCATTGTTATTGTCTTTGTGTCACTGTATGAAGCAGAAATGTTTGATTAGATATGTGGTGAGCAAAGATCTGGTCTGTGTTCGTGATTCATCTTTGTATTATTGGATAATTTCTTTAAAGAGTCATTTTTAATTTTATCTCCTGTATCATAATAACCTATTTTTTAGATGAGAGGAGGGGAGATAATGATGTAAACTTCCCCATCAGAAGCCATGTATCAACCCCATCTGGGCAGATGCTCCAGTACAGAGCTGTTTTCAGATCCTGAGGCTGACAGCACTGGGGCCATGCTTTATTGTTCGAGAGGGAGAGAAAGGAATGGGGAGAAGCAGATGGCCCTTTCTCCATCTGCCTTGACCCAGAATGGAACCTCGGTTGTCCATATGCTGGGCAGTCTATCCACTGAATGAACTGGCCAGGGCTATCTTTATGATTTTTGTTCAATAAACTTTAGGTCCACAATTCTGATTGGGTTCTGGCACTTTCTAACTGGATGCGTCCCTGAAAGATAATGAACGAATGAGGGCTGTGGAGGGTCTGGAGGACAGAGGTGTGTGGGGAGGAGTGGAGAGGATGGGAGAGGTGAGGTGTGGGGCTGGAGGACTCAGGTGCAGTGCAGTCCAGAGCTGTGGTGAGAAGGGACCTGGGGACCTAGGATCGGGCTCCAGGTGTTGCCATTGTCCAGGCCACATGAAGATGAGGTGCCATGGGGTTACTTTCAATGGCGGTGAAGAAAAGTGGAAAAGTAATAAAGTGTCAGGTTTTCTTCTTTGCTCATGGGTGCAGGTAAGACAGTTAGAATTTCCTGTATTTTGGTGCATAATGTTATTAGGTTTCAGTTGCAATTATATTGTAAGTGCCCTTGTTATTGTTCTTGGGGTTTATCTAAAAGTATTTTACAAATTACAAGTATATGAACTGTGCAGTTAATGTTTGTTACAGATTTCTAAAGGAACTGTAAGGAGAGGAAGATACATAGTTTCTGTGTGTCACTGCAGGTGTGGAGCAGAACACAGTCGCCTTTACAGCCGCTGTTTGTGCGATGCCCTGGCACCCTTGTGTGGGCATCTGGGGAAATGACACCTTACACAGGTGCGTAGAGAAGGTCCTGCAGAACAGGTCCTCTACCAAGGAGGAATCTACTTTGCTATTCACGTTAAGTGTTTTCTCTCCTTACTGATTATATTTGAAGAAGATGGCAGAGGTGTCCTCTTGTTTCTGAAGAAGAAAGGTGTGATTCATCTATTTCGATGATAAACTTTTTTGGTTTTTTTTTGCAGTTCTGCTGTATGTCATTGGGAGCTTCTGTTTTCAAGTTCTATGCAGTGCATGGAAAGCAGGAACTCCCGGGTCCATCCATCTCAGTGGTAAAAAGCGTTGTTCTTTGTAGTCATGGTTTTTGCTCTCAGCCATACTAACTGTTGTATAATGTCCATTTGTATAACGTTTGCATAACACAGGTGAGTTCCAAAGTAGGTTTACAGTGGTGAGTAGGAGAAGGAATTAATTGTACTCTTCCTATTTATTAGTTAATTAATGTAATATTTTTCATAAAAAAATCAACCTTTATTCGGTGCACCTCATAGAAATTTTCCCACCATTTCCCTTGGAATTTGCACATTCCCTTACTGTTTTTGCATTTCAGAATGTCTCCTTGTGGTGGTACGAGTTTTGATTTTGAAAAGAATATGTCTTTTCTATTGTAGTTTTAAATTTTATGAAGTGTAAATGAATTTATTTTGCTAAGATAAACATGCATGAGTGTCCCTGGTTCCTGAGTGTTTTCATGTGAATGAGCCAGAAAAAACTAAAGTCAGGTATGAGCGGCAGGGCCCATCCCCCAGAGGCTGACCAGCCAGAGAGGAGAAGTGGGGTCAAGAGAAAGGTACCAAGCTGGACTGGAAAGAAATGGGGCCCAGACCCAAGGTGAGGACTTTGCATGGGAAGAGGGAGGATGTCGGTGGATGTGAGGCCAGGTACTGCCAGGCAGGGGCCATTCTCTCTGGGTCAGTGGTGTAGAGGTGAGAGGATCCCTGGAACCTGGGATGTCAGGAGGGGCGGAGGAACAGGAGGGAGGAGTTGGGGCAGGAAGAGCAGCAGCCAGTTGTGAGGAACAGAGAAGAATCCCCTGACAGTTTGTGGGGCATATGTCCCACTTCCAGTGTAAGTGAGAACTTCCAGTGGGAGCAATTTTTTTTTCAATGTGGATGATGTTGAGAAAACAATATAAATCTTTTTCTAAAAAGATTTTATTTACTGATTTTAGAGAGGAGAGAGAGGAGCGGGGAAATATTCATCCACTGTAGTCACCCCGGATGCGCTTTGATCAGGCAAACCTGCTGTTTCTTTTCTTTTTTTTTTTTTAATTATAATTTTATTTTTTTAATGGGGCGACATCAATAAATCAGGTTACATATATTCAAAGATCAACAAGTCCAGGTTATCTTGTCTTTCAATTATGTTGCATACCCATCACCCAAAGTCTGATTGTCCTCTGTCACCTTCTATCTAGTTTTCTTTGTGCCTCTCCCCCTCCCCCTTTCTCTCTCCCTTTCCTCCCTCCCCCCGTAACCACCACACTCTTATCAATGTCTCTTAGTTTCACTTTTATGTCCCACCTACGTATAGAATAATGCAGTTCCTGTTTTTTCTGATTTATTTATTTCACTTCGTATAATGTTATCAAGATCCCACCATTTTGCTGTAAATGATCCGATGTCATCATTTCTTATGGCTGAGTAGTATTCCATAGTGTACATGTGCCACATCTTCTTTATCCAGTCATCTATTGACGGGCTTTTTGGTTGTTTCCATGTCCTGGCCACTGTGAACAATGCTGTAATGAACATGGGGCTGCATGTGTCTTTACGTATCAATGTTTCTGAGTTTTGGGGGTATATACCCAGTAGAGGGATTGCTGGGTCATAAGGTAGTTCTATTTTCAGTTTTTTGAGGAACCACCATACTTTCTTCCATAATGGTTGTACTACTTTACATTCCCACCAACAGTGTATGAGGGTTCCTTTTTCTCCACAGCCTCTACAACATTTGCTATTACCTGTCTTGTTAATAATAGCTAATCTAACAGGTGTGAGGTGGTATCTCATTGCAGTTTTGATTTGCATTTCTCTAATAGCTAAAGAAGATGAGCATCTTTTCATATATCTGTTGGCCATTTGTACTTCCTCCTGGGAGAAGTGTCTGTTCATGTCCTCTTCCCATTTTTTTATTGGATTGTTTGATTGTTTGTTGTTGAGTTTTATGAGTTCTTTGTATATTTTGGATATTAGGCCCTTATCTGAGCTGTTGTTTGAAAATATCATTTCCCATTTAGTTGGCTTTCTGTTTATTTTCTTATCAGTTTCTCTTGCTGAGCAAAAACTTCTTAGTCTGTTGTAGTCCCATTCATTAATTTTTGCCTTCACTTCTCTTGCCATTGGAGTCAAATTCATAAAATGCTCTTTAAAACCCAGGTCCATGAGTTTAGTACCTATGTCTTCTTCTATGTACTTTATTGTTTCAGGTCTTATGTTTAGATCTTTGATCCATTTTGAGTTAATTTTAGTACAGGGGGACAAACTGTAGTCCAGTTTCATTCTTTTGCATGTGGCTTTCCAGTTTCCCCAGCACCATTTATTGAAGAGGCTTTCTTTTCTCCATTGTATGTTCTTGGCCCCTTTATCAAAAATTATTTGACTATATATATGTGCTTTTATTTCTGGGTTTTCTATTCTGTTCCATTGGTCTGAGTGTCTATTTTTCTGCCAATACCATGCTGTTTTGATTGTCGTGGCCCTATAATATAGTTTGAATTCAGGTATTGTAATGCCCCCAGCTTCATTCTTTTTCTTTAGGATTGCTTTGGCTATTCGGGGTTTTTTATAGTTCCATATAAATCTGATGATTTTTTGCTCTATTTCTTTAAAAAATGTCATTGGAATTTTGATGGGAATTGCATTAAATTTGTATATTGCTTTGGGTAATATAGCCATCTTGATTATATTTATTCTTCCTAACCAAGAACAAGGAATATTCTTCCATCTCATTATATCTTTCTCAATTTCTCTTAACAATGGTTTATAGTTTTCATTATATAAGTCCTTTACATTCTTTGTTATGTTTATTCCTAAGTATTTTATTTTTTTGTTGCAATTGTGAAGGGGATTATTCTTTTGAGTTCATTCTCAATTGTTTCATTGTTGGCATATAGAAAGGCTATTGACTTCTGTATGTTAATTTTGTATCCTGCGACCTTACTGTATTGGCTTATTGTTTCTAGTAGTCTTTTTGTGGATTCTTTGGGGTTTTCGATGTATAGGATCATATCATCTGCAAAAAGTGATACCTTTACTTCTTCTTTTCCGATATGGATGCCTTTTATTTCTTTGTCTTGTCTGATTGCTCTGGATAGAACCTCTAGTACCACATTAAATAACAGTGGAGAGAGTGGACAACACTGTCTTGTTCCTGATTTAAGGGGGAAAGCCTTCAGATGTGTGCCATTTAATATGATGTTAGCTGATGGTTTATCATATATGGCCTTTATCATGTTGAGATATTTTCCTTCTATACCCATTTTGTTGAGAGTCTTAAACATAAAATTGTGTTGTATTTTATCGAAAGCCTTTTCTGCGTCTATTGATAAGATCATGTGGTTTTTGTTCTTTGTTTTGTTGATATGGTGTATTATGTTAACCGTTTTACGTAAGTTGAACCATCCTTGAGATTCTGGGATGAATCCCACTTGATCGTGATGTATTATTTTTTTAATATATTGTTGTATTCGATTTGCTAGTATTTTGTTTAGAATTTTAGCATCTGTATTCATTAGAGGTATTGGTCTGTAGTTTTCTTTTTTTGTGCCATCCTTGCCTGGTTTTGGTATGAGGGTTATGTTGGCCTCATAAAATATGTTTGGAAGTATTGCTTCTTCTTCAATTTTTTGGAAGACTTTGAGTAGAATAGGAACCAAGTCTTCTTTGAATGTTTGATAAAATTCACTGGTATAGCCGTCAGGTCCTGGACTTTTATTTTTGGGGAGGTTTTTAATGTTTTTTTCTATTTCTTCTCTACTAATAGGTCTGTTTAGGCTTTCTGCTTCTTCTTGACTCAGTCTAGGAAGATTGTATTGTTCTAGGAATTTATCCATTTCTTCTAGGTTGTTGAATTTAGTGGCATAAAGTTTTTCATAGTATTCTACAATAATTCTTTGTATATCTACGGTGTCCGTGGTGATTTCTCCTCTTTCATTTTGGATTTTGTTTATATGAATTCTTTCTCTTTTTTGCTTGGTAAGTCTTGCCAAGGGTTTGTCAATTTTATTGATCTTTTCAAAGAACCAGCTCTTTGTTCTATTAATTTTTTCTATAGTTTTACTGTTCTCTATTTCATTTATTTCTGCTCTGATTTTTATTATCTCCTTTCTTCGGCTAGTTTTGGGTTGTTTTTTTTCTTCTTTTTCTAGTTCCTTAAGGTGTGAAGTTAAGTGGTTCACTTGGGCTGTCTCTTGTTTGTTCATATATGCCTGAAGTGATATGAACTTCCCTCTTATCACTGCTTTTGCTGCATCCCATAGATTCTGATATGTCGTATTGTCATTTTCATTTGTCTGTATATATATTTTGATCTCTGCACTTATTTCTTCTTTGACCCATTCATTTTTTAAAAGTATGTTGTTTAGTTTCCACATTTTTGTGGGATTTTTTTCCTCCTTTTTGCAGTTGAATTCTAGTTTCAAGGCTTTATGATCAGAAAATATGCTTGGTACAACTTCAGTTTTTCTGAATTTGCTGATGTTGTTTTTGTGGCCCAACATATGGTCAATTCTTGAGAATGATCCATGTACACTGGAGAAAAATGTATACTCAGTCACTTTGGGATGAAATGTCCTGTAGATGTCTATCATATCCAGGTGCTCTAGTGTTTTGTTTAAGGCCACTATATCTTTGTTGATTCTCTGTTTGGATGACCAATCTAGAGCAGTTAGCGGTGTATTGAGGTCTCCAAGTATGATTGTATTTTTGTCAGTTTTTGTTTTAAGGTCAATAAGTAGCTGTCTTATATATTTTGGTGCTCCTTGGTTTGGTGCGTATATATTAAGAATTGTTATGTCTTCTTGATTCAGTGTTTCCTTAGCCATTATGAAATGGCCATTTTTGTCTCTGAGTACTTTTGTTGTCTTGTAGTCAGCATTATCAGATATGAGTATTTCTACGCCTGTTTTTTTTGGATGTTATTTGCTTGGAGTATTGTTTTCCAGCCTTTCACTTTGAGTTTGTTTTTATCCTTGTTACTTAGATGAGTTTCCTGTAGGCAGCATACAGTTGGATTTTCTTTTTTAATCCATTCTGCTACTCTGTGTCTTTTTATTGGTGAGTTTAATCCGTTTACATTTAGTGTAATTATTGACACTTGTGAGTTCCCTATTGCCATTTTATAGATTGCTTTCTGTTAGTTTTGTGTCTTGTTTGATCCTTCTCTTTCGTTTTTTTATCTTTTGTTTTTATTTGGTTGTATTCCATACATCTTTCCACTGTTGCTATCTTTTTTATCTCATGTGCTTCTGTGGTGGTTTTTTCAATGGTGGTTAACTTTAGGTAATGAAAAGGGTTCCTACCCTGTTCATTGTAGCGCACTATTTTGTGAGTACTTTTGCACTCCATCGTCCTTTGCTACTGTTAATCTCCATCCTCTCCCCCCTTTCTTTTTGTTGTTTTCACAGTTTAAATTTGGTTTTATTGTGTTCTTCTTGGAGTTTTACTTGTGGCTTTATTTTTTTTTTGTTCTTTGTATCTGATTGGAGAACCCCCTTTAATAATTCCTGGAGTGGGGGTTTTCTGATGATAAATTCCCTCATCTTTTCTGTATCTGTGAATGTTTTTATTTCTCCTTCATATTTGAAGGATAGCTTTGATGGGTATAGTATTTGTGGCTGAAAGTTCCTCTCTTTCAGGACTTTAAATATTGGGGTCCACTCTCTTCTAGCTTGTAGATTTTCTGCTGAGAAATCTGATGATAATCTAATGGGCCTTCCTTTATATGTTGTATTCTTCTTTTCCCTGGCTGCCTTCAGAATTTTTTCTTTGCCATTGGTTTGTGCCAATTTCATTATGATATGCCTTGGAGTAGGTTTGTTGGGGTTAAGAAAACTCGGAGTTCTGTTTGCTTCATGAATTTGAGGCTTTAGTTCTTTCCAGAAGCTTGGGAAGTTCTCATCTATTATTTGTTTGAGTATGTTCTCCATTCCATTTTCTCTCTCTTCTCCCTCTTATATACCTATTATTCTTATGTTATTCTTTCTGATGGAGTCAGATAATTCTTGTAGGGCTATCTCTTTTTTTTTAATTTTTGAATCTTTTTCTTCCTCTCTCTGTTGTGCCTCAAGTTGCTTGTCTTCTATTTCACTAATCCTCTCTTCTATCTGGCCTGTTCTATTAGCCAAGCTTGTTACCTCGTTTTTTCAGCTCGTGAATTGAGTTTTTCATCTCTGTTTGATTTGTTTTTATAGTTTCAATTTCCTTGGACATATATTCTTTGTGTTCATTGAGTTGTTTTCTGAGCTCCCTAATTTGCCTTTTTGTGTTTCTTGTATATCTCTGAGTATTTTTAGGATTTCTATCTTGAATTCTCTGTCATTTAACTCCAAGGTTTCCAATATATTAAATTTTTTCTCTATAGATTTTTCCTCTTCTATCTGTGTTACCTCTCTTTCTTTTGTATCCATGATATTCAATTTTCTCTTCCTTCATGGCATCTGAGGGTGGTTTTGTTGATAGTATTAATGAGATTTAACAAAAAATAAAAAGTTAAAAAAATAAAAAATTGAAAAAAGGTTTTTTTAAAAAAATTAATAATGAAATAAAGAAAAATAAAATAAAATAAAAATTAAAAAAAGGAAATTATTCCCCCCTCCTTTTTTTCTCTCCCCTCCTCTCAAACCTGCTGTTTCTAAGGCAACATCAGCATTCCAGGTCTGTGCTTCATCCAGCATGCCATCCCAGGTCAGGCTAATTATTGTTATCATTAATATTAATATTATTATTACTATCATGTAATTATTATTAAAGAGCATGAAAATACTGCATGTCTTTGGGTAGCATTTTATAATTTCATTAGTATAGATCAACGCTGTTCTTGTGAAGCAGATTCCCAGGCATTTTACCTGTTTTACTATTAATCAGATTTAAAGTAATGTATTATTTACTCAAGAGAGTTTTTTGTGTCAGTGGAATATTTATGTATGACTGTTATTTCTCCTCCAGTGTAGTAAAAATTTTTGTTTGTAATAAATGTTTGGTGAATGCCATGAGTCATCCAGGCCCATAAGCTAGTATGTAATCATGATCAGTAGTTGATGTAGGTGCAAATCATGTGAAAATTGTCAAAGCTTGAAAGGTAAGAGGTAGAAGTGAGGTAATGTGAGGAGTTGGCAAAAATAGTTTTGTGAGTTAAAAGTACACTGATGAGTCAGTAAAATAGTAACATCCATCTTATTGTTTGAAATGAGTGTAGGTCTGGGATGCACGCTGTGGTAGTAACCCTAAGTATGGTTAGTCATTAACCATGCTCCACGTAGAGTTTCTGGGGAATATATACTATGGTCAAAGTCTTCATTTTTGAGGAGGAAAACTTTAGATGGTAAATTCTGGAATCTATAGAAGATGAAGGATAGGAAGTGATCATACACAGGTATGAAAGTGATTTCTGTGACATGAAAAGAAGCGCTGATGGTAAAATGCTTAGTCTGGTCTGTCCCTGAGTGATTCAGTCTCATAGCATGTGAGATTTCCACTAGTCCTGAGTGTTTTGGGGTGTCTTATCACACCAAGGCAGTCGATTGCAAACATGGCAAGATGGGAGGTTTTCTGTTTGTTGTTGTTCAGCTTTGGTTTTGAGTACCTATGGTGATATTTTTTTATTAATTTTAATGGGGTGACATGATAAATCAGGGTACATATATTCAGAGAAAACCTCTCCAGATTATTTTGACATTTGATTATGTTTCATAACCCTCCCTCAAACTCAAATTGTCTTCTGTCACCTTCTATCTGTTTTTTGTGCACCTCCTCTCCCCCACTCCTTCTGTCTCCTTCCCTCCCCTCAACCATTATACTCTTGTCCATGTCTCTGAGACTCATTTTTACATCCCATCTATGTATGGAATCATATAGTTCTTAGTTTTTTCTGATTTACTTATTTTACTCAGTATCATGTTATCAAGATCCATCCATGTTATTGTAAATGATCCAATGTCATCATTTCTTATGGCTGAGTAGTTTTCCATAGTATATATGTACCAAAGCTTTTTAATCCACTCATCCTCTGACAGATACTTGGGCTGTTTCCAGATCTTCACTATTGTGAATAATGCTGCCATAAACATGGGTGTGTATTTCTAATTTTGGAACAGTTCTATGGTGCTCTTAGGGTATATTCCTAAAAGTGGAATAGCTGGGTCAAAAGGCAGTTTGATTTTTAATTTTTTGAGGAATCTCCATATTGTTTTCCACAGTTGCTGCACCAGTCTGAATTCCCACCAGCAGTGTAGGAGGGTTCCCTTTTCTTCACATCCTCGCCAGCACTTATTCTGTGTTGTTGTTCTGAATGCCATTCTGACTGGTGTGAGGTGATATCTCATTGTGGTTTTAATTTGCATTTCTCTAATGATTAGTGATGTTGAGCATTTTTTCATATGCTTATTGGCCATCTGTATGTCCTCTTTGGAGAAGTGTCTATTCATATCTTTTGCCCAGTTTTTTTATTAGATTGTTTGTCTTCCTGGTGTTGAGTGATATTTAAAGAGAAAAATTGTATTTCAGAATTAGGATTTAAAATGACCTGTTTGTATTCTAGTTTAGACTTCTTGTTGTTCTATGTAGGTGAGGGTCTTTGTTTTGAACAGGATGGATCTTTTGGGCCAAGTCCATTTTTGTTTCAGGTGCATTGTAGGTGCTTACGTGCTTCTGTTTTTTCTAATCAGTGCTTACAAACAACACCCAGCCCTCAACACTCCTTAGAATACAAAATTGCACTATCATAATCGTTGGATCAGAAATCTAACATAGGTATCACATTTCTGGAGAGCAGGATGATAGAAACACAGCAGTTTTCTTATTTCTCCATTGAAAGTATTTTGTAACTGTACCAGTAATTTATGTTAAGTTTTTTTTTGTGTTTGTGTATGTGTGTCTAATATGTGTCTTTGAAAAGATTTGTAAACATGATGATACTGTTCTTACTTTTACTTACAGGTTTCTAAATGGATGGTGTGGTGAGGCCTAAAGAGAGCATATGTAGTTGAAGTGCATTGAAATGTCTAGGACGGTGGTTTATTGTTCAGTAGGGTCAGTTTTTTAAAGAGTTATAAGCATTCTTGAAAATTATTTTAGATATATTGTTTGGGATGATGGGATAGTTATTGTGAGGTCAATAGGCAATGGGGAAAGGTCATGTGAGAAACCGAGCCAGGGGACTTTGGCTAGAACCGCCCACACCCATGCTCACCAAAAGAAACTTCCCAGGAGCCCTTTGAAAAAGAACCACTGTCTTGTCACCCAATTAAATTTTGCCATGTCATATCAACCCACCCACCCTACCAAAGCTATAAATTACCCCCAAATAGGGAAGGTGGTGCGAAGACTAGAACCTCATCCAGGATGCACTCTACTAAATAAAGCTTTTGCTATTCCACACTTTGTGGCTATGCCCTTCTTCCTTCCTCAGTGGGGAAAATACCTTAGAGTTACGTATCTTGAAATTTGGCAATTATAGGTTTTTTTGTATCCTTAGAGATTATTTTTTGGGGGGTCTGCATTGGTTTTTAAAAGTTACCATATCCCTGAATGAGAGAGGTGTATAAAGTCACTTTTTATAATTATGAATTTTTCTCTTTTTCATTTTAGGTCCATGATTTATTATTTGAGTTTTATTATTCTAGTTTGTTATTTATTGCATTGAAGTTAGATATTCAGTTATTGGAATGTATTGAAATGAATTTCTGTCCATAATTTATAGGACCACTTTTTGCTTTTCAATGTAGTGCATGGTATCCAAATATGTTTTGGTTTTGTTTCCTTTTTTTTTATTTCTTGCTGTGTTATGGTGTAGGTGATTCCAGCATTTTATATGAGTTGTGTATGTCTGTTAACATCCACAGAAAGTAATTTTTGCAGATAGTAGGATGTAGGGGTGTCCATTTTTTTTCTCATATGGCTGCTGTGACACCAGTTACTTTATGAAGAAAATATTTCCTATGATATACAGAGAAACCTTTATGGTATAAGAAGAGATATGAGTTTGCATCTAGTACTGGATGTTTTGTTCCAAGAACTAGGCTACGTATCTCTATCGGTAAGAAAAAATGTTTTGTTCTTTTTTTATTTTAAAAGTGATGTAGCATAGTTTGAAGTAGGTTGAAGATCAGGGTTCCAGAATATAGGTTTCTTTGTTGTTCGCTTTATATTGTAGAGGAACTGAAGCTATGTGAAACTGGTAGATAGCCGTGTTCTGTGGTCTCTTAAGAAAATTGTTTTAAGAAGAAGTGTATTTTTAGATAGAAATTCATGTTTAATTTTACCAAAGCAAAAGAATATTAGTTTAGAGGGTGAATGCTAGCTTGTAGAAAAATTGGAAAAAAGATTGTTAGTGACATTCTGAAACAGTTGTGAAAGATTGAATATAGTTGAGTCATGAGAAGTAGAGATCCTGATATGACCAGTCTGGTTTATCAGAGAGTGATTCATTGTCCAAGTTGTGAGATGTTCCTTACCTCTTGGGTTTTCTGGGGCATCATCTTAGGCTAAAATTCCATTCAGCAATTTTTGAAAATGGATTAAAATTGTTTTTTTCTCAGGTGTCTGCTTCCAGGTGGGTAGGTCAATTAAGAGAGTCAGCATTTTTGATGTAGAATTTCAATTGACATGCTGTGTGTGTTCCACATTTTATGTGATGCCATTTAGAGTAGGTGTGAGTTCTGAGTAGCATTGATCTTTTGGGCTGGATCATTCTTTGTCTTGAGCGAAGATCCTCTGTCTCAAAGGTGTTAGGGGCATGTGTTCAATCTATGCACTGCTGACAAGTAATGCTCATCTTCACCCCCCTCAACCCCTTAGTGGAGAATGTGAAGATCTGCTATCTTGGCCAAACATGTCCTCAGGGCAAATTCACATTTGGTCCATAAAAGAAAAAGCACTGAAACTGAAGCCTTTACCACTTGTGGAATCAGAATTCTTTATGATTTTTGTTACTTTTCTGTTGAAAAGATTTTCTAACTGTAGTAGTGATTTATTTTGAGGCCTTTGTTTTTAGACTTTGATTTGAAAACACATTAGTATGATGATACTGTAATGACCTTGTCTTACAGGTTTGTAGGTGGAACGTGATGATAGATACCAAGACAGTCCATGGAACTTTGGGGAATCTTCATCAGTAGGACCTTGTTTTATCATACTGTGCAGTTTTTTAAAAAGTTTTACATGTTTTTGAACATCAGCATTAATGTTTAGTTTTAGGGTTCTAGTGAAGCATTTATGTACATGGAATATTCCAAATGAGACATGGCTGCAGGAGGGAAAGAGAGAGAGAGAGAGAGAGAGAGGGAGAGGGAGAAAAGTGATAGTGGGAGGGGTGGAGAAGAGAGATGGGCGCTTCTTATCTGTGCCCTGGACAGGAATCCAATTCAGGATATACACACACTGAGCTGATATTTCAGCACTGAGAAAATGGGCCAGGGCCCATTCCCATATGTGTCTTAACAGGGTGGACAAAGCCAGGGGGTTCAAAACTGGGACCTCAGAATTCTAGGTGGATGGATTATCAAGTGTGCCACTATCAATCAGGTCCCCCCATCCCTACCCCAATAAAGCCTGAGACATCAACACTGTGGCTGCACTGTATCCACTGAGCCAACCTGGCAGGGCGCAGTTGATATTTTTGTATCTAGATAGGAAAGATAGTTATGTATGGATGTTATTTCTCCTGTACATAATTTTTTAATTTGCAGTAGATTTCAGGTGATTCTCATGTCATAAAGATATATGACATGCAATAACGATTGTTTCATGGTTGTAGCTATGGAAGAGATGAAAAAATCGTTAGTTTGGAAGGTAAAAGGAAGAAATAAGGTCATGTGAGGTGTTGGCAACTTCCTGTTTTGTAAGTTATAAGTTCAATAATGATGAAATAAAGTAGTGACACCTATGTTTTAAATTTCAATGAGTTTAAGGAAGATGGCAGTGGAGTAGGCGGACGCACAGACGCCCAGCTCTCAACACCAAACTGGAATACAAATCAATTTAGGAAAAATCAGCATGAAAAACCAACACTGAACTGCAAGAACAGCTCTCAAAAACCAAGGAGCAAAGAGGAAGCCACAATAAACCTGGTAAGGAGTGCCTGAATCTCCTCTGCTTACAGGAACGGCAGGAAGGGGGTGAGGCTGAGAGCCCAGAGAGGATTTCACAGAGGAAAAAGAGCAGAAACTACTGCTCACAGCCACTTACCTGGTGACCAGGGAGCAAGGTGGGTTGAAAAGACCAGCTTATTTCCCAAGTGGAAAGGACAAGGAGAGGGACAGACTGTGAGGGGCTAAGGTATGCAAGAAACAAAATAAAAAAGCTGACTCATTCGTGCTGGAGGCGGCCATAGCTGGGGGAGGGACTGAACCTTTCACAAAACAGAGCTGAAGTGCTTCTGGATCAGAGATCTCCGGACATCTATCCAGCTCCAATCAGCGCAACAAGACACAGCTGAAAACAAGAAGTGGGGAGGAGGGGCAGTAACTCAGGTCTCCATGGAGATCTGAGATACACCTCCCCCTACTGAAGCTGAGAAAAAACCCTGCCCCCAGTGAGATTAGTTGGTGGAAGAGACCTTCAGCGTCTCAGGTTACACCCACAGCATTCCTGGTTACAGTTTCAAGGAAGCCCCCTGCTGAGATCAGTTAACAAGACTATCACCTGTTAAGAAAACAAACAAATCAAGACTTCAAAGCTGCCCAAATCCGAAAGTGGATTACAAATAATAGCTGATACCAACCCAAGAAGACCTAGAAATAACACAACTGAAAACAGGAGGCAGAAAACACCAAGCCTAGACTCAAGCAACTCTACAAATAAAACACCATTATGAGAAGACAAAGGAGTGAAACCCAAACGAAACCACAAGAGATACCCTTGAGAGATGAGCTGAGTGATATGGAAATAATAAAACTTCCAGATGCGGAGTTCAAAATAATGATGGTAAGGATGCTTAGGGATCTTAGAACAACAATGGAGGGGCAGTTTGAAAACCTAAATAAAGAAATAGCAAGTATAAAAAAGGATATTGAAATATTAAAAAAGAATCAGTCAGAGATGACAAATACAATATCAGAAATGAAGACCACAATGGAAGGAATTAAAAACAGGATGGATACAGCAGAGGATCGAATCAGCGAGTTGGAGGACAACTGGAATGAAGGCATGAAAGCAGAGAAGAAAAGAGATAAGAGACTCAAAAAGTCAGAGGAAACACTTAGAGAGCTCTGTGACAACATGAAGAGAAATAACATCCGCATCATAGGGGTTCCTGAAGAAGAAGAAAAAGAACAAGGGATAGAGACTTTGTTCAATTATATCATAACTGAAAACTTCCCTAAATTAATGCAAGAGAAACTCTTACAAGTCCAAGAAGCACAGAGAACTCCATTAAAGAGAAACCCAAAGAAACCTAAATCAAGACACATCATAATTAAAATACCAAAGCTAAGTGATAAAAAGAAAATATTAAAAGCTGCAAGAGAAAAAAAGTTATCACCTGCAAAGGAGCCCACATAAGGATGACATCCGACTTCTCAACAGAAACACTTGAGGCCAGAAGGGAATGGCAAGAAATATTCAAAGTAATGCAGAACAAGAACCTACAACCAAGACTACTTTATCCAGCAAGGCTATCGTTTAAAATTGAAGGAGAAATAAAAAGCTTCCCAGACAAAAAATAACTCAAGGAATTCATTACAACCAAACCAACGCTGAAAGAAATGTTAAGGGGCCTGTTGTAAACAGATCAAAGTTGGAAAAGAATATAGAAAAAAAAGGACTACAGCTTTAAAGAAGAAAATGGCAATAAACAACTACATATCAATAATAACCTTAAATGTAAATGGATTAAATGATCCAATCAAAAGACATAGGGTAGCTGCGTGGATAAGAAAACAGGACCCATACATATGTTGTCTACAAGAGACACACCTTAGAACAAAAGACACACACAGATTGAAGGTAAAAGGATGGAAAAAAACGTTTCATGCAAACGGAAATGAAAAAAAAGCTGGGGTAGCAATACTTATATCAGACAAATTGGACTTTAAAACAAAGGATATAGTAAGAGATAAAGAAGGCCACTACATAATGATAAAGGGAGTAATCCAACAGAAAGATATAACTATTATAAATATCTATGCACCTAATATAGAAGCACCCAAATATATAAAAGAGACTTTGATGGATTTAAAGGGCGAGATCAACAGAAATACTAAAATAGTAGGGGATATCAATACCCCACTAACATCACTAGATAGATCCTCAAGAAAGAAAATTAACAAAGAAACAGCAGACTTATTGGAAACACTAGATCAACTCGATTTAATAGATATCTTCAGATCCTTTCACCCTAAAGCAGCAGAATATACATTCTTTTCAAGTGCTAATGGTACATTCTCTAGGATAGACCACATGTTAGGGCACAAAAGTGCTCTCAACAAATTTAAGAAGACTGAAATCATATCAAGCACCTTCTCCGATCACAATGGCATGAAACTAGAAATGAATCACAGCAGAAAAGCTCAAAAATTCTCAAACACATGGAAACTAAATAGCAGGGTGCTAAATAATGAATGGATTAAGAATGAGATCAAAGAAGAAATAAAAAAATTCCTAGAAACAAATGACAATGAGCATACAACAACTCAAAATTTATGGGACACAGCAAAAGCAGTGCTGAGAGGGAAGTTCATAGCACTACAGGCACACTTTCAGAAGCTAGAAAAAGCTCAAATAAACAACTTAATGCTGCATCTAAAAGAATTAGAAAAAGAACAGCAAGTAAAGCCCAAATGTAGTAGAAGGAAGGAAATAATAAAGATCAGAGCAGAAATAAATGACATAGAGGCTAAAGAAACAATACAGAGGATCAATGAAACTAGGAGCTGGTTCTTTGAAAAGGTAAACAAGATTGATGAACCTTTAACTAGACTCACCAAGAAAAAGAGAGAGAGGACTCAAATAAATAAAATTAGAAATGAGAGAGGAGAAATAACAACTGACACAACAGAAATACAAAATATTGTAAGAAAATACTATGAAGAACTGTATGCCACAAAACGAGACAACCTAGATGAAATGGACAAATTCCTTGAAACATACAATCTTCCAAAAATCAATCTGGAAGAATCAGAAAACCTAAAGAGACCAATTACACCAAATGAGATCGAAACAGTTATCAAAAAACTCCCAACAAAGAAAAGTCCGGGGCCCGATGGCTTCACAACGGAATTCTACCAAATATTCAAAGAAGAACTAACTCCTATCCTTCTCAAACTATTTCAAAAAATTCAAGAGGAAGGAAGACTTCCAAGCTCCTTTTATGAGGCGAGCATAATTCAGATTCCAAAACCAGGCAAAGACAACACAAAGAAAGAAAATTATAGGTCAATATCTCTGATGAATATAGATGCTAAAATCCTCAACAAAATATTAGCAAACCGGATCCAACAATATATGGAAAAAATCATACACCATGATCAAGTGGGATTTATCCTGGGGAGGCAAGGCTGGTACAATATTCATAAATCAATCTATGTGATTCATCACATAAACAAAAAGAAGGAGAAAAACCATATGATAATTTCAATAGATGCAGAAAAAGCATTTGATAAAATCCAGCACCCATTCATGATCAAAACTCTCAGCAAAGTGGGAATACAGGGAACATACCTCAACATGATAAAAGCCATCTATGACAAACCCACAGCCAACATCATACTCAATGGGAAAAAATTAAAAGCAATACCCTTAAGATCAGGAACAAGGCAGGGGTGCCCCCTTTCACCACTCTTATTTAACATAGTCCTGGAAGTCCTAGCCATAGCAATCAGACAAGAAGAAGAAATAAAAGGCATTCAAGTTGGAAAAGAAGAAGTAAAACTATCATTATTTGCAGATGATATGATATTGTATATAGAAAACCCTAAAGTCTCAGTCAAAAAACTACTGGACCTGATAAATAAATTCAGCAAAGTGGCAGGATATAAAATCAATACTCAGAAATCAGAAGCATTTTTATACACCAACAATGAACAGTCAGAAAGAGAAATTAAGGAAACAATCCCCTTCACAATTACAACCAAAAAAATAAAGTACCTAGGAGTAAACTTAACCAAGGAGACTAAAGACTTGTACTTGGAAAATTACAAAGCATTGATAAAAGAAATCAAGGAAGATACAAACAAGTGGAAGTATATACGGTGCTCATGGTTAGGAAGAATAAACATCATTAAAATGTCTATATTACCCAAAGCAATCTATAAATTCAATGCAATACCAGTTAAAATACCAATGACATACTTCAAAGATATAGAACACATATTCCAAAAATTTATATGGAACCAAAAGAGGACACAAATAGCCTCAGCAATCTTAAAAAAGAAGAATAAAGTGGGAGGTATCATACTTCCTGATATCAAGTTATACTACAAGGCTGTTGTACTCAAAACAGCCTGTTACTGGCATAAGAACAGGCATATAGATCAATGGAACAGAACAGAGAACCCAGAAATAAACCCACAGTTCTATGGACAACTGATATTTGAAAAAGGAGGTAAGGAAATACAATGGAGTAAAGACAGCCTCTTTAACAAATGGTGTTGGGAAAGTTGGACAGCTACCTGCAAAAAAATGAAACTAGATCACCAGCTTACACCACTCACAAAAATAAACTCAAAATGGATAAAAGACTTAAATGTAGGCCGTGAAACCATAAGCATCTTAGAAGAAAACATAGGCAGTAAACTCTCCGACATCTCTCAGAGCAATATATTTGCTGATTTATCTCCACGGGCAAGTAAAATAAAAGACAGGATAAACAAATGGGACTATATCAAACTAAAAAGCTTTTGCACAGCTAAAGACAACAAGAACAGAATAAAAAGACAAACTACACAATGGGAGAATATATTTGACAATACGTCTGATAAGGGGTTAATAACCAAAATTTATAAAGAACTTGTAAAACTCAACACCAGGAAGACAAACAACCCAATCCAAAAATGGGCAAAAGAGATGAATAGACACTTCTCCAAAGAGGACATACAGATGGCCAATAGGCATATGAAAAAATGCTCAACATCACTAATCATTAGAGAAATGCAAATTAAAACCACAATGAGATATCACCTCACACCAGTCAGAATGGCGCTTATCAACAAAACAACACAGAATAAGTGCTGGCGAGGATGTGTAGAAAAGGGAACCCTTCTGCACTGCTGGTGGGAATGCAGACTGGTGCAGCCACTGTGGAAAACAGTATGGAGATTCCTCAAAAATCTGAAAATTGAACTGCCTTTTGACCCAGCTATCCCACTTTTAGGAATATACCCCAAGGACACCATAGAATGGCTCGAAAAGGAGAAATGCACCTGCATGTTTTTGGCAGCATTGTTCACAATAGCGAAGTTCTGGAAACAGCCCAAGTGTCCGTCAGAGGACGAGTGGATTAAAAAGCTTTGGTACATATATACTATGGAATACTGCTCAGCCATAAGAAAGGATGACATCGGATCATTTACAATAACATGGATGGACCTTGACAACATTATACGGAGTGAAATAAGTAAATCAGAAAAAAAAAAAAAAAAACTAAGATGAATCCATACATAGAAGGGACATAAAAATGAGACTCAGAGACATGAACAAGAATGTGATGGCAACAGGGGCGGGAGGTTGGGAGAGGGTGGAGGGGGTGAAGGAGAGAGGGGTTAGGGGAGGGGAGGGGCACAGAGAAAACCAGATAGAAGATGACAGAAGACAATTTAACTTTGGGGGAGGGGTATACAGCACAATCAAATGTCAAAATAATCTAGAGATATTTTCCCTCAACCTATGTACCCTGATTTATCAATGTCACTGCATTAAATTTAATAAAAAAAATAAAAAATAAAAATTTCAATGAGTTTAGAGCAGGGATGCAAAGTGTCATGGAAATTCTAAAGACTGTAAGTCATTATAGGCTTTGTGGAGGTCATGGGGGGTGGGCTTACATTCTGGTCAGAGTCTTTCTTTTCAATGAGGGAAAGATTAGAGGGTCCAATGTGGACTGTAAAAGAAGAGGAGGAAAGAGTTGAAGTGATGTTAATAAACAGTGACAAATGAATGATTTATGATTTATAAAAAGAAGCAGAGATGTGGACATGCGCAGTGTGGTTTATCACAGTGGGATTAAGTGTCCTCAGTTGTGAGGTCCTCCTCACCCCTTCTGAGTGTTCTCAGCCTGGGACATGGTGCTTCAGGTATTGCAAGATAAATTTTTGTATTTATTGTTATTGTGTTTCAGCTTTCATGTGGGTCATTGAAAAGAGGTATGTTAATTGAGATCTAGGATCAGCAACATGACCTTGTCTTTGTATTTTATGTTAGTTATGCTTTATCCAGTTTAATGTAGAGTAGGGTTTGTTTGTCTTCTGGTTACTATTGAGCTTTAAGGACAGGAACATGTGTGTCCTGAGTGAACATCCTGTGCATTGTAGGTATTCCTGAGCAGATGTTTCTTGTATCCACTGCTTGGAAGTAACACCCAGGAGAAACCCCACTCTCTTAAAAGTATTTTGTACCACCATGTTGGCCAAATATGCCCTTTGGTCCTGAAAATACTGCCAAGGAAAGGTTCAACCATCTGGGCTTGGAAATAGAATTTCCATCATCATTCCTTTGAAATTATTTTCTAAGGAGGTGGCCCTGAGTTATTTGGGGTTTAGGATTTCTTTTGATGTTCATGTTTATGCAATGATATAGTCAGCTTTCTTTACAGGGGTCTACATGGAGAGTCATCAGAGTTATAGAAAAAGTTCATGTAATTTTAGTGTATTGAAATGTGTAGAGTTTTTAAAAAGTTGCAAGCATTCTTGTGAAGTGTTGTAGATTCAAATATTTAGGGTATGGTGGAGCAGTTATGTATATGGAATGTTATGGGCTATTTAGGTTCTTTATTTCTTTTGACCCTGTTACAGAATTTTTTATTGCTTGTATCAGTTTTGAAAGCAATGCTCCATTTCAGATGCAAAGAGGTGTGTTGAATCTCCTGTGAAAGCTGTGAATATTTCAGTTTTGCTTTCTAGGCTGGTGGGGGTATGATTTGACTTTGTTAGGAATTGCAATGTAAATGTAGATATTCCTGATGTACTAAATTTATTAGAGTAAATTGGTGTTTTTTATTTGTAGGTTCATTTTTTGCCTTAGAATCCACTGTTTGTCATCTAAAATGTAAACTTTTCTGTAAACTTTAAATTATCATTAAATTCTTTGAATGTCTTGCTCCTTTTCATTGTAGGCAATTCCAGGTTTTTTATTAGTTGAGGGTGGATATTAACATTCAGAAGGAAGTGATTTTAGTGAATGGCAGGATGTAGGGGTGCCATTTATTTTCTCCTATAGTTGTTCTTTTTTATTTTATTTTCATTTTTTTGTGACAGAGACAGAGAGGGACAGACAGATCAGAAGGCAGAGAGACAAGAAGCATCAATTCTTCATTGCAGCATCTCAGTTCTCATTGACTACTTTTTGATATCTGCATTGACCAGGGGGCTACAGCAGACTGAGTGAGCCTAATGTTCTGAGCAACATTAGGCTCAAGGTGGTGAGCTTTGCTCAAACCGGATGAGCCCACATTCAAGCTGGCGATGTCGGGGTTTCAACCTGGGTCCACCAAATCTCAGTGCGACACTCTATCTACTGCCCTACCACCTGGTCAGGTCCTATGGTTGTTCTGATACCAGTTATTATAATTTTTTTCTTTCGTGTAAAGAGAACTTGTTGTCATATATATTGTGTGTTTGAATTTGCATCCATTAATGTTACCCACCAAGTAGGCTGTTTAGGTTTATTGATGAGTAGTTAGCACAGCAGTGTATTTTGGTAGCTAAATGCTACAAGGAATTTTTCAATGTAGTCTGGGTTTATTCCATTTTTTGCTTTTTGTATACTTTACCTCTACTTGGTATTTTATTTTAATATTTTTTTACAGAGACAGAGAGAGTCAGAGAGAGGGATAGATAGGGACAGACAGGAACAGAGAGAGAGATAAGAAGCATCAATCATTAGTTTTTTGTTGTGACACCTTAGTTGTTCATTGATTACTTTTTCATATGTGCCTTGATTGTGGGGCTACAGAAGACTGAGTAACCCCTTGCTCAATCCAGCAACCATAGGTCCAAGCTGGTGAGCTTTACTCAAACCAGATGAGCTCGCACTCAAGCTGGCAACCTCAGGGTCTCAAACCTGGGTCCTCAGCATCCCAGTTTAATGCTCTATCCACTGCACCACTGCCTAGTCAGGCTCTACTTTGTATTTTAATAAGTAAAGTGAAACTAAGGCAATAACACTATTAAAACTCTGGGTGTGGTTTTCACGTGTGACAGAATGAGTTTATAGACATGTTTGAGAAGGGATTTTATGTAAAATTGTTTTTAAGTTAAGAAAGAAAATAGGATGAGTGTTGTTAGTATTGAAAATGAAAGGTCTAGAAGAAAAGAGTTCTAGGAACAGGAAGTATTTTGCAGTAAAGTACAGTTCCATTTAGGTCAACTGGCAGTTGTGCAAAAATTGAAAGAGGAACCCATAGATGGTGGAGGTAGGAAAGTAAAAAACTAGGGTGATCAATGATCGGTTAAATTATTGAAGCCCTGTTACAGAGCTTGTCATGAGTCATGAGAAAGCAAGGATGCTTTGAAATGTCCTGTGGTTCACATGTGATCCAATGTTCATCCTAATGTGTTTCACAGTCTTTGTCCTGAGCAGGCAAGCTGGTGGGTTCTAAGTGGCCTCTGTGATGTATGTGATGCTCGTCCCTTGGCCCCATGGTCTGGAAGTGCACCTGAAGGCCAGGATAGGTCTACCTTTTCAGGATGTGTTCCAGAGACACTTCTTGGTGCTGCAGATAATCCCATGTCACTGAGAGAGTTGTGTGTACTTCAGCATCCACTCGGGAAGAAAAGTTGAGGCAGCGTGTCTTTGAGCAACAAAATAGAAGATGCTGTAGTAGGAAATAGCTGGTGTAGTAGGAAAAAGGATTTTTTTGTAAACTTTAAACTATATCATGTGCTGTGGTATAGTTTGAGTGAGGGTGAGAATAAAGGTTTCAGAATATAGAGATTTTTTTATGCTTTGGTTTAGTATGTAGTGCAAATGAAGGTCTTTGAGAGTAGTAGCAAACTTTGATTTTGGGTATATTAAGAGTTTTACCAAGAAGAAGTGTATTTGTAGAGAGTAGTTTGTTCATGATTTTAGCAAAGGAAAATAATATAAGTTTATAGAGTGAATGCTAAAATGCAAATGAGTAGGAATACATATTCTATGTGACATGAAGAAAAAGTTATTAAAGACTGGATGATGGTTCTTGAGAAGAAGCAGTGATATTGAGAGACCCAGTCTGGCTCATGAACGTGATATTTAGTGTCTGAAGTTGAAAGATGTTCCGTGAGTCTATAATTCAATGGGGTGTCTTCTCAGCCTAGGGCTCTCCTCTCAAATTGTTGAAGACAGGTGGTTTTGTCTGTGTTGTTCTGTCTGTATGAGCTCCCATTTGGCTAGTTGAGAGGCAGCATTTTTGATCCAGGATACAAAATGACCAGGTGTTTGTATTGTACTTGACTGTTCCTATTTCATGGAAAGTAGGGTTTTTCTTGATGTAATATTGACCTTTTGGGCCAGATTATTCTGTTTCCTGGTTGTCTGTGTCATCTGGGCTCAGGAGCACCTGTTTTTTGTCTCCACTGCATGGTCAGCTCCACTGTGTTCACAATATGAAATGCCACCATCTTGGCCTCATATGCCCTGGGGGGCATAAGTCACCTTCAGAGCAGAAACCAGTGAGGCAGAAGTTTGGAATCTTTCTGGACCCTGAAAGGATTTTAATGCAATATCTTGGAATATTTTCATTGTAATTGTTTTCTAATTATACCTGTTTGCACAGGTGTGGATAAGAAGAAGTTCCCTTTTAAACTCACCATCCACGCGATGCTCTGGTGTCCTAGTGTGGACATCTCTGGGAAGACACTTTAGCGCAGGTGCACAGATAATGTTCAGTAGAGTGGATCCTCTATGAAGGCAACATTCAGTCTTCTGTTCAAGTAAAGTGTTTTCTCTCATGGCCAAGTATTTTGAAGGGGAGAGGATTTTCTATCATTTCTGTAGAAGTGACTTCTGTGAATGCGAGAGGTGCAATTCACTGAGTTTAATGATAAATTTTTGTAATTTTTGTTGTAGGTCTGATTCATGTCATGGGGAGTTTCTGTTACAGAGTTTATGTGAAATGTGTGAAAAGTAGGAATTCCTGGGTCCATTCAAATAAATGGTAGGAAACGCTGTTCGCTATAGTCATTGTTTTTGGCCTCTGGCATTGTAAGTGTTGTATAGGGTACATTTATATGAAGTTTGCATCATACAGGTGGGTTTTGAAGCAGGTTTTCAGTGGTGAGTAAGAAAAAATTAATTGTCTTATTTCTATTTATCAATTGGTGTATTATTTTCCATAGAATTACCGATGACCTTTATTTAGCTCACCCCATAGAAATTTTCCAACCATTTCTTTTGGAAGCTGTGTATCCCATTTTCAGGTTTTGCATTTCAAAATGTCTCCCATGCAGTGGCTCATGTTTTTATTTTGTGAAGAGTTGTTGTCCATCATTGTTTTTAGGTTTATGAAGTGTCAATAAATTTACTTTGGTAAGGTAAACTAATGGTAACTTAATTGCCTTTGATCCTGTTAATGAGATTCTCATTTTTTGATAAAGGATAGTTTTTCATGTTTTAATCTGACATGATAAAATGGATTGTTTAGAAAAGATAATGATTCCGCAACATGAAGAAACCAGATGCCGCAGCTCACTTCTACACAGGCAGAAACACTTGTGAACAGAAACAAAATTTCCATTCCCACTTTCTGAAGGTAACTCCTGCCCTTTCCCTAACCAATGGACAAATAACAAAACATTCATCCCCAGGCTCATGTTTATGTGTGTACAAGAAAGAGAGTGAGTGCTGGAGAGAAAAAGAGACAGTGATGGAGAGAAAGGATAGTAAAGTCAGAGGGCTGAAATACAGAGAAAAAACAAAAGGTAAAAAGGATAGCAAAAGAGAGGTACAGCTATTTATAGCTTATTTTATGACCCTCTAGTACCTGTCTAGCTCTGACTACTGTTACAGTTATGCTTTACGAAGAAATACATCCTTAAGAAATACTTTAAGGATTTAGCTTTCTTTTACAGTTGCAATATTCAAAATAAGGCTGGTAATTGGGTCATCTTATTAGTAAGCAGCTGTCACTAAGGAGTTCTGAGAGCTTTACAGTTACTCCCTCGTCAATCCTTGCAACACACTCAGGAGTAATGAGAGGGCACAGACTAGAAATTATTAGTCTGCTTTTATTCTATCTTTAGTGGGCTTAAATTCCACTGGGACAAGCAATGTCTCTTTTCACAGATTGGAGACTTAAGAGTCAGGTATAACAGTGAGCACATTAGTTTTCATTAAATATTTTCTCTTACCTTTTTCACTCCTAGCTTCATATATGGCAAGAATTTCTTAGAATTTATCTGGAATAGGCAGGAAAAGCCTATGCTATTTTATGCCTGAGTTCAGAAAATGAGTGTCCAGTAGACAGTTTCAATTATGTGGGTGCTAATTAGCCAAGGTTAGGAATTATCATAAGTGGGAGAGGTCAGCTTAAGACACAAGCAGGAAGATAAAGGAAATGGGGAGATGAGTCAGGGAAAAGGCAAAAGAGAGAAGAGGGGGAGGGAGGAAGTCAGGCATCTGTGTGGAAATTTTTATTGCAATATCCATGGTCCTTTACGAGTGCTCCATGCAGTGCACTCGATGTTATGGAACACACTGCTAACTCTCTAAGGAAACTGAGCTTTGCTTAGAAACCCAAGCTCTGCAGGGCAAAAGGTGAGTTGCAAAGCAGGGCCAGGGTACTACCAGTAGGTCCCTGGCACGAGACTATGGGTGCCAGTCCCTCCTATACTGAGACTGAATAGCTTTTGTCACTTTAGCCAGAACCATGGGCAAATAATTCCAGGCAGAACTTAGCCTGCGGGTTATTGACTCATTTAGCCATTAGCATGGATGTTGAAGATGCTGGATATTTTTATTTGGAGGTTCAGTAATTGTTATCTTTGCTACCAGGATACAGACAGAAAGCAGCGGCCTTTTATTTGCCTTTTCACAGTGTTGTTTTTTTTTCTGAAGTGAGAAGTGGGGAGGCAGAGAGAGAGACTCCCACATGTGCCCAACCCAGATCCACCTGGCATGCCCACCAGGCGGCATGCTCGGCCCTTCTGGGGCATTGCTCCACTGCAACCAGAGACATTCTAGAATCTGAGGCAGAGGTCACTGAGCCATACTCAGTGCTTGGGCCAACTTTGCTCCCATGGATCCTTGGCTGCAGGAGGGGAAGAGAGACACAGAGATAAAGAAGAAGGGGAAGGGTGGGGAAGCAGATGGGCACTTCTCCTGTGTGCCCTGGCCAGGAATTGAACCCAGGACTTCTGCACGCCAGACCAATGCTTTACAACTGAGCCAGTCGGCCAGGGCCTTGACAGCATTTTCTTATTGAGCACTGCTAGTCAGTCATTGGAGGACTTCTCCCAGCACCACAGGTGTTGACTGTGAAGTCTTTAAGGGTTCACCCTAAGGGGAGAGGTGGAAGATTTCTCTCACCCCCTATCTTCAGACCCAGGATGGTGGTGGGGTATTACTGAGTGGATACTTAATAATAAATTTATCCTAGAAAGAGAGAGATACTTGACAAGCTATACATATTTAGAATCGGGTTAGGCTGGTGCCTCAGCAAAATCTCCATTTCCAGGTAGACAGGGAGATTAGAGCTGAATAAACAAATCCATCTATCAAAGAATGTAACTAATCTAAAAAGTAAAAACATAGTTCTTTGAATATTCCACTTAAAACTTCTCCATAAAGGCTCCTAGCTGTTTATAGTATATGATCTAAATGTCCTATCTAGGTATACAGGACCACCAATATGCTACCAAGTATTCTTTCTTTACTAAACTTCCCATTAATTTTCGAGACTGTATACTTTTTCCATTCAAATGGGTAAACTACTTATCCTTTGCGACCCTCTTTAAATAACACTTCCTGGGACTCCTCCAGTTAGCGTCACAATTTCTCTCTCTAATTTGATTTCCAAGTATTTTACATAAGAAGTCAGCCTTAAACTCAACTTCTACTATTCAGGCTGAACATTCCAGACTCTTTGAGGACAGAGGAGAAGCATATGTGTATTACTACTGTAGTCTCAATTTAGTGCTTTGCACATGAAAGGCGTTCAGTAAGAGTCCAATAACTTATTCAAAAAGAAAATAAATTGGCTTTATAATAAAATAAGCCAAATAAAAATCTGGAAAATAAATATATAAAAATAAAAAAGTAAATATTTTTGAAAAGTTATTTTATATGAATTCCATATTGATAGCTCTTTTAATGTTGGCACAAAATCTTGCATCAAAAAGGAGAAACAGATATTATAATAAGTTACCATAACATACAGACTACAAAGCCACTCAGGTTTTGTTATTTACTCTTCTCCGTATTTTATAGGATAACAGTAATTTGCAATGGTAGTTAGGCATTTTCTAGAATGATTTCTGCATGTTATTACAAGGTATTATAAACAAAAAATATGGTAGAGTAGTGTTTGTAATAAAGCAATTTTTGGAAATGTGAGGCTAGGGATGTTTCTTTATTTTTGTTGTTTTGATTTATTTTTTTTACTTTCTGCTTCCTCGGAGCTTTTAGCATACTAATGTGTACCGGGAGTGGGACTCTGTGAGAAGAGGCATCGAACACAGCAGGGCCCAAATGCACTGTCCACGGAACCTGTTTTAAGGAGCATCTCAAATGACGGGTGTTCACACATAACATACCCGAGGAGGCACTGTCCTAGTTTCTTAGATACCATTCTTAGTCACTTTGAGAGGCACTTAGAAATGAATACACTAGTTGTCATGAGGCCAAAACACACAGAAGCAAAAATTTAAAATGACACTTACATAAATGTTGCTTCAAAATGATGAAACAGGTAGCCTTGTTTCATCAAAACAGCATAATATAGTGGGAAAAGCATAGGCTAAGACATTCCTGCATAATTTTGGGCAAAACATTTCTCAGAAGAGAAAGTTAGAATTTCTGAACCATAAATCCACAGGGATACACAGTCTTAAAGGGTTTAGGTGATGCTCTCAGTATATACAAAACTGTCCTTTGCCCTCCTAAGCTCCTGTAGCACCTGCTCCCCTCCTACTTCTTTGAGAAACTTGAGGTCACCAGGCATGCTGATCAGTTTCTTATCTCATTCCCTAATATAGTCACACTGTCCCTCACCTCTTTCCCTACACTTCAGAGGAGGAGGACTTCTTTCTAGTCTGTCCCTACTCCATGCCACTTCACTCTGTGCTCCAGCATTGTCCTCAGTTACCCAAAGCTTTTCCTGAAACGTCAGGATTCTTCCTCTACTGGCTCCTCCCCCTCTGACCACATACATGTTCAAGTACCTCCAATCCTAAAACAAGCACTCAAACTAAAACACCCCTGTTTCTTCCCCATGTCCTCTAAAAACACTAAGTCACATTTGCTACATCCATTTGTTCACATCTCATTTACGTTTGAACCATTAAAATTTGGTTTCTCCTCAAGTATCAGTGTCCTCCTAACTGTTGAGTCTGGTGGAAAATTCTTACCTTAATACCTATCAGGCATCCCCAAACCATGGCCTGCTGGCTGCATGCAGCCCCCTGAGGCCATTTTTCAGCCCCCCCCCCACTGCACTTCCAGAAGGGGCACCTCTTTCATTGGTGGTTAGTGAGAGAAGCACTGTATGTAGCGGCCCTCCAACTGTCTGAGGGACAGTGAACTAGACCCCTGTGTAAAAAGTTTGGGGACCCCTGATTTATTTATTTATTTATTTATTTATTTATTTATTTATTTATTTATTTCTGAAGTGAGAAATGGGGAAGTAGAGAGACAGACTACTGCACATGCCCCACTGGGATCCACCCGGCATGCCCACTAGGGGCATTGTTCTGCCCATCTGAGGTGTTGCTCTTTTGCTCAGGAACTGAGCTCTTCTTAGTGCCTGAGGTGCATGCCACGGAGCCATCCTCAGCATCCCAGGGCCAACTCACTCCAGTCAAGCCATGGCTTCAGGAGGGGAAGAGAGAAAGAGAGAGAAATGAGAGGTGGAGGGGTGGAGAAGTATATGGATGCTTTTTCTGTGTTCCCTGACTGGGAATCAAATCCAGGCCATCTACACGCTGGGCTGACACTACCACTAAGCCAACTGGCCAGGGCTTTTACTATCTCCTTATTGTATTTGATAAAGCTGGTCACTCTCTCCTCTTCAAAGACCCAGCTTTCTGCACTCCCCTAATTTCCCTCATATTTTATGGTCTTTGTTTCCTTCTAGAGATCTGGCACCTGGATTAACTTTTTTTTTTTGATAGAGAGAAAGAAAAACAAACATTTAGCTACTCCTGTATGTGCCCTGACCAAGGAATTGAACCAGAAACCTCTGTACTCTGGGATGATGCTCCACCCAACTGAGCTATCCTACCAGGACTTAATTTTTTTATTCACTGATAGAGAAAGAAAGAGAGAGATGGAGAAGAAGAGAATGGAAAGCATTCATTTGTTATTCCACTCAGTCATTCATTCATTGGTTGCTTCTTGTTTGTGCCCTGACTGGGGAGTCAAACCTGTAACTTTGTCATTTTGAGATACTGCTCTTAACTGACAGAACTAATAGGCCAGGACCAGGACTGACTTTTTAAAAGCTGTTTCTCCCCCAGGCCTGAGCCCATTTCTCAGCTGACTTAGGTTTTCAGAATGATCTTGTCCACCTATATGTGTATGATATCCACATTTCTATATGCCCAACCAAACTTCTTTCCTAAGCTTCAGACTTATCTATGCAACTAGTTATTGAACATGTTTACTTAGAAGTCCCTTAAGTCCCTGAAATTTTAACAGGATCAAATAGAATTTGTTTGTATATTCCACTGTTTCATTGGTAGAAGTAGTATGCATTGTAATTAGAAGAGAATGCGAGTTCAAATTGCAGCTTCAGCACTTTCTAGGTGTAACCTTGGGTAATTATCTAACCACTTTAACCCTAATCTCATCTGAAAGAAAGGGAGATGATCAGAGTCCAATGCCCAAGAGCTACTTGAAGAATTAAATGAGTATCCAGGGCCAGTGATTAAGTTATCAATGGGAGCAACTACCATCATCACTTCCCACACTCAATGATTTACTTCTGAACTCGCTGAAGTCTTTCTTGCATTTAGAAGTGCTAGGATCTATCATCCTAGTTACACAAGGCCACCACTCTTTCTTCCCTCTTACTGTATGCAGATTGCCAATCTAAAGACCTGTAGATGGTGTCTTCTAAATACTTCTCACATCAGCTCCTCTTTTCTCTTTCTACCACTGCTGCCCTGATCAGGGGTCTTGTCCTCACTCCTGTGAGCACCTCCTATCCAGCCTGGAACCCATGACTGACAATGGCTGAGGTCACTGCCATCTTTAAGACACATCAGAGCCTACCTCTCTAGTCAGTTTTTGATAAATACTATTCAAGAAATGAGTGAAATAAAAGCATTGAAATGTTGAGGATATGTCAGTGTTTTATAGGGCCAATACTGCAGGGCATGTGCAATTGGCAAGGTCCTGTAAGTTTTTGAGCACAGAACAGCTGTGGCCATGAGCTGCATAGCCCACTACATAAGAGCTGCACCTTTTGACTCGCAGGATGGCAAAGATGGAAGGAACTTGTGGCACACACCCTGGGTGTCTCCTACCATTCATGCTTAGCTGCCCCTGCCCTCCCCTCTGAAGAGACTGGGAAAAGGAAACACTTTCTTACAGGTAAGGGCAGTAATGAGACAGGAATAGCTTGCCTAGAGCTCCTGGGAAAGTTTTTGTTCTAAGAGGAGCAGGCTTTGCTAATGCAATTCTTCCCTTCTTCCTTCTGTTGCAACAAAAAAATGTGAACTGTGAAGCTGTCGGCAAAATCTCCAAGGTGCTGACCTTGACTCCCTTGGTCTCTTGTGATTGGAGTCCAGGGAAAAAGAAACTTGCTCACATACTGCACCATGTTGTTAACTTTGGAGGGCCTACAGGGTGGGGTAACATCTTCTGCTTTGAGGAGGAGAGCTGGTAAAAAATGCAGCTGAGAATTCTTTCCTTACAATAAGCTCCCTCAACATAGTATCCTAGAAAGAGGGGGCCCATGTTAAAGTGTTAACAAATTAACACCACAGCTGTTCTGATCTTTTCACAGCTCACGCTACAGGTTAGCAAAACCTATAATTAATGCTTTGCTCCATACCTTACATGACTTGCTGAGGCAGCAGGCTCATAATTGAAAGAGACAAAAGACTCCACAGACTACCAGGCACATTTTTCAGCCACAACCACCTCCTCAAATTTATTAACACCTCCCACCTACTTCACAGTGATGTCTGTGCTCTGCCAGAAGCTAATGAATGCAGTTCTCAAACCCTTGAAACCACGTACAGAGCATGCTCCCCTGTCCACCTTTCTTAAACAGAGAGCTGAGCACACAGTGGATTTACCAGGAACCACCTGAGAGAGGAAATGAAATATTTAAAATGAGAGAAAGAAACCTGATTTGAAGGCAAACTCATGTACAAATAAATTTCATGATCTGGGTTCTGAGGACAAAAACAAAAGGAAACTTCAGTGTATTCACACATGCCAGCTCATCTTATACAAAGTCACAGGAAAGAGAAAAAACACCACAATAAAATACTAAATAAAAACATAAAAAATTAAGTTATTTTTTCTCTGTGTGTGTTTTGTTGTTTGTTTGTTTTTGTTTTTATTAAATAAGAGGCAGGGAGGCAGAGAGACAAACTCCTACATGCACTTGACTGGGATCCACCCAACAAGCCTCCTATAGGGTCATGTTCTGCCTATCTGGGGCCGCTGCTCTGTTGCTCGGTAACCGAGCTATTTCAGTACCTGAAGTGAGGCCATGGAAACATCCTCGGGACCAACTTGCTAGAACCATTCTAGCCATGGCTGTGAGAGAGGAAGAGAGAGAGAGAGAGAGGGAGAAGGGGGGGATGGAGAAGCAGATGATTGCTTCTCCTGTGTGCCTTGACTAGGAATCAAACCTGGGATTTCCACACACTGGGCCAATGTTTACTGGTGAGCCAAATGGCTAGTACTTTTTCTGTATTTTTAAGTAAAATGATTGTAGTTATATTTTTTAAATAATGCATATAGTGATCTTTGCTGATAAATCTAATGTTATATAAACTCTAAAAGAAAGATTTGAAGAGATTGTTTGCTGTGTTTTACTTTTTTATGAAGTATTCTCTTTTCTGTTTCAAAATCACTCTTTTTGCATTCTAGATTTCTTAAAATTGAGGTACACCTGCATATACAAACTTTTACACTTAATTTTATTTTCTGTTTATATTCGATACTTGTCTCCTCATTACAACAATTACTTTTAAAATTAAAGTATCAGTTTTCTGGAAAGCCACATGCAAAAGAATGAAACTGGACTGCAGTTTGTCCCCCTGTACTAAAATTAACTCAAAATGGATGAAAGATCTAAACATAAGACCTGAAACAATAAAGTACATAGAAGAAGACATAGGTACTAAACTCATGGACCTGGGCTTTAAAGAACATTTTATGAATTTGACTCCACAGGCAAGAGAAGTGAAGGCAAAAATTAAAAATTAATGAATGGGACTACATCAGACTAAAAAGTTTTTGCTCAGCAAGAGAAACTGATAACAAGATAAACAGACAGCCAACTAATTGGGAAATGATATTTTCAAACAACTGCTCAGATAAGGGCCTAATATCCAAGATATACAAAGAACTCCTAAAATTCAACAACAAACAAACAAAAAAAAACAATCCAATAAAAAAATGGGAAGAGGATATGAACAGACACTTCTCTCAGGAAGAAATACAAATGGCCAACAGATATATGAAAAGATGCTCATCTTCTTTAGTTATTAGAGAAATGCAAATCAAACCTGCAATGAGATACCACCTCACACCTGTTAGATTAGCTATTATTAACAAGACAGGTAATAGCAAATGTTGGAGAGGTTGTGGAGAAAAAGGAACCCTCATCCACTGTTGGTGGGAATGTAAAGTAGTACAACCATTATGGAAGAAAGTATGGTGGTTCCTCAAAGAACTGAAAATAGAACTACCTTATGACCCAGCAATCCCTCTACTGGGTATATCCCCCCAAAACTCAGAATCATTGATACGTAAAGACACATGCAGCCCCATGTTCATTGCAGCATTGTTCACAGTGGCCAGGACATGGAAACAACCAAAAATCCCATCAGTAGATGACTGGATAAAGAAGATGTGGCACATATACACTATGGAATACTACTCAGCCATAAGAAATGATGACATTGGACCATTTACAGCAAAATGGTGGGATTTTGATAACATTATACGGAGTGAAATAAGTAAATCAGAAAAAAACAGGAACTGCATTATTCCATACGTAGATGGGACATAAAAGTGAGACCAAGAGACATTGATAAGAGTGTGGTGGTTACAGGGGGAGGGGGGAGAGGGAGAGGGAAGGGGGGAGGGGGCAGGGCACAAAGAGAACTAGATAGAAGGTGACAGAGGACAATCTGACTTTGGATGATGGGTATGCAACATAATTAAATGAGAAGATAACCTGGACATGTTATCTTTGAATATATGTATCCTGATTTACTGATGTCACCCCATTAAAATAAATAAATAAATAAAATTTAATCTAAATAAATAAATAAATAAAATCAAAGTACTGCTTTTTAAGAGAATTATTTCTGAGCTCCAGTAAGTGTCCAACACTGTTTTATTTATTTCGTCTTAGGCCTGCTGAGTTGGTGAAGCCTGTGTTTGTGTGTCACCCCCCTGAGTGACATGAGATGCAGGAAAGACACTGCCCAGGACAAAGTCATTATCATTGGGCCTTGAAGGCCTTTTAGAACTTTGCTTGATTTCTCAGACACTAAATAGTCAAAGGTAGAATTTTGTCATTTTTCTATTCTTGTTTCTACAATAAATTTGAAAATAGAAAGTTCTCAGGTGTACAGCAGGTCCTCAAATGCACTTCATTCAGTGTCATTTTGTTATAACATTGAGGAGAAAAATATTGATTCTCAGCCGGGCAACTGTCTATGGACTGATAGACTGTGCATATTCTTCCCATGTCTGCATGGGATTTCTTCAGACTGACTTCTTCTCACATCTCAGAGATTGCAGGTGAGGTGAATGTGTGTGTCTACATTGTCCCCCAGTCTGCGTGAGTGAGTGGATGTGTGCGCACACATGTATGCCATGGTCCTGTCCAGAGTGGGTCCCATCTCCTGCCCTAAGCTGCTGGGATAAACTCTAGACACTCATGACCCTGAACTGACATTAGAGTGTTGGAAAGTCAAGATTCTACTTGTTTTTATTTATCTTTCGTAAGTGTATGCATACCTTACATTTATTTCAATATTAATTGGAAGTGATTTGGGTCTTTATTTAGACGTCTGGTGATTTTTTGTGTGTAACCAGAAATATGCGTAGGAACTTAACTCTTATTCATATCAATTAGCCTATGGTAAAATTAGTTTTATTATACATCATTTTGCTTAAAGTGGCAATTTCCAAGAAGGTGTAGACCAGTGGTTTTCCACCATTTTACAAAATGGGACCAGTAAAAATAAGATAATTACTTCGGGGACCACTAAGGCAGAAATCAGCTTGAACATAAGCAAATGCAACCAAGATCATTGAAACTATAATATTAAACAACATCAAGGTGGTTAACTCTTTTGGAAAATGGCATGAAATTTCTGGTGTACCAGTCTGTGAACCAGTGCTTAGAAAACACTGCTCTAGAGGACAGTAAGTAAGGGCTTACTCTAATAATGCTTGTAATGGACTATGCATGTTGGAACACAGCTTAACTCCTTTGTGGTCTCTAAGAAGGGTTTTAAATACATGTTGGTTTTTAAAATATATAAATTTTTATCTCAAAGGCAAATTTGCTATGCTTCTCTTCCCCCACATTTTCACTGAAAACACTAAAATTATCATTGCCTTCTGTAAAAAAAAAGACTTGGGATGCTCAGTATAGAAGATGTTATGGTATAGCGTCCAGACCTTTCATATCCAGGGTGAAAGCATCAGTGCTCCGGCACTGAGTGTTGGTGGCTCACAGCTCCCATCCAACTGTAATCAGGGGCTTGCCCTCAGCCACAGACAATCCACTACAGGTACGACCCTCTCCCTGTGGGTAGCTTGTAGTCAATGTCTAGTCCATGATAGAGAAAAAGATCCTGTGTCATTGTCTCAAGACTGAACAACTCTGGAGATTCAATTCAGTTCCAGAACCCACCATGGGCTCCACAGGGGCCTCTGCTGATGGAAGTTCAACTTCTCTCCTGACTCCTTCACTGCCTCACAGATGCTGATCTTAAGAGTGCTCCCAGTTAATGTTTTTCCACATGAATTGTCTTCTCGGAGTTTATTTCTTGAGAGACCGATCTAAGACACTCATCTCATCATTTTTATTATAATTATTTTCTGAACAGTTGGTGGGAGGAGGTCTCAGACTTCAGAGAAGTCCAACTCAGGGGCAAAGCTTCCTTACCCTGTTCTCATTGCCCTACTATTTGGCTAAAGAAAGAGATAAAAATTACTGTGAAGTTGCAGCAAAACTGTGGACAGAGTTTCTATTGGGTGTTTCTTTTATTATTATTATAATTATTTCATTTATTTTTTCCTGGATGACTTATTTTTTTATTAAATTTATTGGGGTGAAATTGATTTAAAAATTATATAGGTGTCAGGTGTACAATGCTATAATAGATCACCTATACATTATACTCTGTGTCCACCACTTCCTTCTTGACCTTCATGAAGTGATCATTCCACTATAAATGTGGCAATGGCAGTATAGTCACATCTAATCCAAACAAGTATGTGTATGAACACACATAGGAGAGAGATAAATAAACTTAGGGAAAGAAATAAAAACAAAATCCCATCAGATTTTAAAATATTATTAAAAATACTAGCTGTAGATTCCTTTCTCAACTAAAGTACCCATTATTAAAAAATAGTAACAATAATAGTCTCTTCCTTAAACATAGTTAAATTGTGATTATTTTATTTTCCCTAACACAAAAACAGTAACTTAGTTTCCCCTCTCTTATCCCACAACTGGGATGACAAACAATTCTGATTAGAAGCCAGGTATCACACTGAAGCTGTTTATTCTGACCCAGGAGTCTCTTTTTTCCTCTCCCACTTCTACTCGGGCTTCCACCAATTTTCCCACATTAATATAGAAATTTTTACTATAAATGCAAATAAGCACAAGCCATATTACTAAAGTAGTAAGGGGGTCACAAATCTTTTTCTAAGGAAGTATTTGTAGTTCTAATATAATTATTGTTAATTTTCTTAACTATACTCCCACATAAATAAGTCATTTTCCATAGATGCTTTTATGTAATAATAATCATTCTTTTTTTTCTATCTGTCCCTTTCTTTCTTAGCTCCCCTTCCTTTTGCTTCTCCTATTGTGGCTGCACTCTCACAAAGAAACCCATGTCAACACTTATGTGTGTTTTGTATTCTTTTGTGTGCTTGATACTATAAAGACTATTCACATAGTCACACACATAGAAGATCTAATGTTCTCTCTTCCACGTTTTGTTTCTCACTTACTACCTCTCTTGAAGTCCTCTGCTATAGATCTAATTTATTTTTTTTCTAAAAAATTACAATCTAGCATGTGAATATTTCACAGTATTTTTAAACATTTAGCTACTGAGAAGCATTTATTTTTAGGTGTTTTAATTGCCACTATAAACAATGCTGCAACAAATAATACCTACCTTTATAAAATGAATTTTTTATATATTTTGAGTTGTCTTTCTTTTTATTATTGTAATTTCTCATATTTTAGATATAAACAATAGTCATATATATCACACAACTAAATTCTACTCATTTCGTGAGTTTTCTTACTTTCTCAATAGTTTTTTAAAATTATTTTCTTTTATTAATTTTAATGGGGTGACATTGATAAATCAGCATACATATGTTCAGAGAAAACTTCTCAAGATTCTTTTGACATTTTATTATGTTGCATACCCCTTACCCAAAGTCAAATTGTCTTTCATCACCTTCTATCTGGTTTTCTTTGTGTCACTCTCCTACCCCCACCTTCGCCCTCTCCTTCCTCTCCCCCTCCCCGGTTACCATCACATTCTTGTCTATGACTCTGAGTCTTATTTTTATGTCCCATCTATGTATGGAATATTATACTTCTAAGTTTTTTTTTTCTGATTTGCTTATTTCACTCAGTATAATATTATCAGTGTTATTGTAAATGACTCAATTCATCATTTCTTATGGCTGAGTAGTATTCCATAGTATATATGTACCAAAGTTTTTTAATCCACTTGTTTACTGACAAACACTTGGACTGTTTCCAGATCTTCACTATTGTGAACAATGCTACCTTAAACATGGCGGTGCATTTCTCCTTTTGAAACAGTGCTATGGTGTTCTTAGGGTATATTCCTAAAAGTGGGATAGCTGGCTCAAAAGGTAGTTCAATTTTTAATTTTTTGAGGAATCTCCATACTGTTTTCCACAGTGGCTGCACCAGACTGCATTCCCACCAGCAGTGCTGAAGGGTTCCCTTTTCTCCACAACCTAACCAGCACTTATTCTGTGCTGTTTTTTGAGCGCTATTCTGACTGGTGTGAGGTGATATCTCATTGTGGTTTTAATTAGCATTTCTCTAGTGATTAGTGATGTTGAGTATTTTTTTTCATATGCATATTGGCCATCTGTATATCCTCTTTGGAGAAGTGTCTATTCATTTTTTTTGCCCATTTTCTGATTGGATTGTTTGTCTTCCTGGTGTTGAGTTTTACAAGTTCTTTATAAATTTTGGTTATTAACCATTCATCAGATGTATTGTAGAATATGTTCTCCCATTGTGTAGTTTGTCTTTTTATTCTGTTCTTATTGTCTTTAGCTGTGCAAAACCTTTTTAGTTTGATATAGTCTGATTTGTTTAACCTGACTTTTATTTCACTTGCCCGTGGAGATAAATCAGCAAATATATTGCTGCAAGAGATGTTGGAGAGCTTACTGCCTATGTTTTCTTCTAAGATGCTTATGGTTTCACAGCTTACATTTAAGTCTTTTATCCATTTTGAGTTTATTTTTGTGAATGGTATAAACTGGTGGTCTAGTTTCATTTTTTTGCAGGTATTTGTCCAATCTTCCCTACGCCATTTATTAAAGAGGCTGTCTTTATACCATTGTATGCTCTTATCTCCTTTGTCAAATATCAGTTGCCATAAAGCTGTGGGTTTATTTCTGGGTTCTCTGTTCTATTCCATTGATCTATATACCTGTTCTTATGCCAGTACCAGCTGTTTTGAGTACAAAGGCCTTGTAGTATAACTTGTTATTGGGAAGTGTGATACCTTCTGCTTTATTCTTTTTTTTTTCTAGATTGCTGAGGCTATGCTTGTTTGTTTTTTGTTTTTTTGGTTCCATATAAATTTTTGGAATATGTGTTCTATATCTTTGAAGTATGTCATTGGTATTTTAATTGGTATTACATTGAATTTATAAATTGTTTTGGATAATATAGATATTTTAATGATGTTTATTCTTTCTAACTGTGAGCACGGTATATGCTTCTACTTGTTTGTATCTTCCTTGATTTCTTTTATCAATGTTTTATAATTTTTCAAGTACAAGTCTTTAAACCCCTTGGTTAAGTTTAATCCAAGGTACTTTATTTATTTATTTTTTTGGTTGCAATACTGAAGGAGATTGTTTCCTTAATTTCTCTTTCTGACAGTTTACTGTTGGTGTATAAAAATGCCTCTGATTTCTGAGTATTAATGTTATATCCTGTCACCTTGCTGAATTCATTTATCATGTCCAGTAGTTTTTTGACTGAGACTTTACGGTTTTCTATATACAATATCATATCATCTACAAATAATGATAGTTTTACTTCTTTTTTTCAAATTTGGATGCTATTTTTTTTCTTGTCTGATTGCTGTGCCTAGGACTTCCAAAACTAGGTTGAATAAGAGTGGTGAAAGGGGACACCCCTGCCTTGTTCCTGATCTTAAGGGGATTGCTTTAAATTTTTGCCCATTGAGTATGATGTTGGCTGTGGGTTTGTCATAGATGGCCTTTATCATGTTGAGGTATGTTCCCTGTATTCCCACTTTGCTGAGAGTTTTGATCATGAATGGGTTCTGGATTTTATCAAATGCTTTTTCTGCATCTGTTGAAATTATGATGTGGTTTTAGTCCTTCCTTTTGTTTATGTGATGAATCACATTGATTGATTTGCAAATATTTTACCAGCCTTGCCTCCCCAGAATAAATCCCACTTGATCATGGTGTATGATTTTTTTCATATATCGCTGGATCTGTTTTGCTAATATTGAGGATTTTAGCATCTATAATCATCAGGGATATTGGCTTATAATTTTCTTCGTGTTGTCTTTGCGTGGTTTTGGAATCAGAATTATGCTCGCCACATAAAAGGAACTTGGAAGTCTTCCTTCCTCTTGAATTTTTTGAAATAGCTTGAGAAGGATAAGAGTTATTTCTTCTTTGAATGTTTGGAAGAATTCACCTGTGAAGCCATCAGGCCCAGGAATTTTCTTTTTTGGGAGTATTTTGATAGCTGTTTTGATCTCATTTATTGTAATTGGTCTGTTTAGGTTTTCTGATTCTTTCAGATTGATTTTTGGAAGATTGTATGTTTCCAGGGATTTGTGCATTTTATCTAGGTTGTCTAGTTTTTTGGGATACAATTCATCATAGCATTTTCTTACAATATTTTGTATTTCTATTGTGTCAGTTGTTATTTCTCCACTCTCATTTCTAATTTTATTTATTTGAATCCTCTCTCTTTTTTCTTGGAGAGTCTAGTTAAAGGTTCATTGATCTGGTTTACCTTTCCAAAGAACCAGATCCTGGTTTCATTGATCCTCTATATTGTTTTTTTAGCCTCTATGTCATTTATTTTTATTTTGATCTTTATTATTTACTTTCTTCTACTACATTTGGGCTTTACTTGCTCTTCTTATTCCAGTTCTTTTAGATGCAGGGATAAGTTGTTTATTTAAGCTTTTGTTTAGCTTCTTAAAGTATGCCTGTAGTGCTATGAAATTTCCTCTCAATGCTGCTTTTGCTGTGTCCCATAAATTTTGAGTTGTTGTATGCTCATTATCATTCATTTTTAGAAAATTTTTTATTTCTTCTTTGATCTCATTGTTAACCCATTCGTTATTTAATAACATGCTATTTAGTTTCCATGTGTTTGAGAATTTTTCAGTTTTTCTGTTGTGGTTGATTTCTGTTTCCTGCCATTGTGGTCAGAGAAAGTACCTGATATGATTTCAATATTCTTAAATTTTTTGAGACCACTTTTGTTCCCTAATATGTGGTCTATCAGAGAATGTACCATGAGCACTTTAAAAGAATGTATATTCTGGTGCTTTAGAGTGAAAGGTTCTAAAAATATCTATTAAATCTAATTGATCGAGTGTGTTCCTTAAGTCTGCTGTTTCTTTGTTAATTTTCTGTCTTGAGGATTTATCTAGTGATGTTATTGGGGTACTGAAATTTTTTACTATTATAGTATTGCTCTTGATATTGCCCTTTATATTCATCAAAATCTGCTTTATATATCTAGGTGCTCCTATGTTAGGTGCGTAGATATTTATAATGGCTATATCTTCCTCTTGGATTGCTCCCTTTATCATTATGTAGTAGCCTTCTTTATCTCTTACTATATGTTTTGTTTTAAAGCCTATATTTTCTGATATAAGTATTGCTACCCCAGCTATTTTTTTTATTTCCATTTGCATGAAATATTTTTTTCATCCTTTTACCTTCAGTCTATGTACATCTTTTGTTTTAAGGTGTGTCTCTTGTAGACAGTATATGTATGGGTGTTGTTTTCTTATTCAAGCAGCTACCCTGTGTCTTTTGATTGGATCATTTAATCCATTTACATTTAAAGTTATTGTTGATATGTAGTTTTTATTGCCATTTTATTCTTTAAAGCTGTATTCCTCTTTTGCTATATTCTTTTCCCACTTTGATCTGTTTACAACAGGCTCCTTAACATTTCCTGCAGCATTGGTTTAGTTGTAATGAATTCCTTGAGATTTTTTTGTCTGGAAAGCTTTTTATTTCTCCTTCAATTTTACATGATAGACTTGCTGGATAAAGTAGTCTTGGTTGTAGGTTCTTGTTCTGCATATTTTGACTATTTCTTGCCATTCTCTTCTGGCCTTAAGTGTTTCTGTTGAGAAGTCGGATGTCATCCTTATGGGGGCTCCTTTGTAGGTGATAGCCTTTTTTTCTCCAGCAGCTTTTAATATTTTTTCTTTATTGCTTAGCTTTGGTATTTTAATTAAGATGTGTCTTGGTGTAGATTTCTTCGGGTTTCTTTTTAATGGAGTTCTCTGTGCATCTTGAACTTGTGAGAATTTTCCTGCATTAATTTAGGGAAGTTTTCAGCTATGATATGATTGAACAAAGTCTCTATCCTTTGTTCTTTCTCTTCTTTTTCAGGAACCCCTATGATGCAGATGTTATTTCTCTTCATGTTGTCACAGAGCTCTCTTAGAGTTTCCTCAGACATTTTCTGTCTCTTTTCTTTTTTCTTCTCTGCTTTCATGCCTTTGTTCATCTTGTCCTCCAACTCGCTGATTCAATCCTCAGCTTCTTCCATCCTGTTTTTAATTCCTTCTATTGTGGTCTTCAATTCTGATATTGTTTGTCATCTCTGACTGATTTTTTTTTAATATTTTAATGTCCTTTTTTATACTTGTTATTTCTTTATTTAGGTGTTCATAATGACCATCCATTGTTGTTCTAAGATCTGTAAGTATTTTAATAATCATTATTTTAAACTCTGCATCTGGAAATTTGGTTATTTTCATATCACCCCATTCATTTTCTGGAGTTTTCTCTTGTGGTTTCATTTGGATTGCACTTCTCTGTCTTCACATTATGTCTGTGTGTTTGGGTGTATTGTTTGTAGAGCTGGTTGAGTCTAGGCTTGGTGTTGTCTGGCTCCAATTTTCAGTTGTGTTCTTTCTAGGTCTTCTTGGGTTGGCATCAGCTGTTATTTGTAACCCCCTGTAGGATTTGGCTTTTCTAGTAGAGCCACTTTGATGTCTTGATTTGTTTTCTTCTCAGTTTTCTTAACACATTGTAGTCTTGTTTACTGTCTAACCAAAGGACTTATGTGAAACTGTATCCAGGAATGCGGTGAGTGTAACCTGAGACTCTGAAGGCCTGATCTGCAAAGTACTCTCTCCGGGGGTGGAGTGTTTTCTCAGTTTCAGTAGGGGGAGTTGTATCTCAGATCTCCATGGAGACCTGAGTTACTGCCCCTCCTTTGCTCTTCTTGTTTTCAGCTATGTCTTTTTGTGCTGATTGGAGCTGGAGAGATGTCTAGAGATGGTTCATTTGGAACTACTTTATTCTTGTATTATGTGGAAGGATTAACCCCTTCCCCTAGTTATGGCCACTTCTGGCACTGGATGAGTCAACTTCTCAGGTCATCCCATGCCTTCTTTGCCCTTCACCGTCTGTCTCTCTCTCTCTGCCCTTTCCTTTTGGAAGACAAACCAGCCCTTTCCATACTCCTTGTTTTCAGGTCCCCAGGCAAGTGGCTGTGAGCAAGATTTTCTGCTCTTTTTCTTGGAGTGAGAGCCCTTCTGGGCTCTCAGCCTCACCTTCCTTTGTGTTTTTTTTTAAGCAGGGGAGACTCACTGCTCCTCAGTGTAGCTTCTTCATTGCTCCATAGTTTTTGAGAGCTGTTCTTGTAGTCCAGAATTGTTTTTATGCTGATTTTTTATGTTAATTTGTAATCCAGTTTGGTGGTGTGAGCTGGAAATTTGTGCATCTGCCTACTTTGCTGCCATCTTCAGGTCTTACTTCATGTTCTTGATAAAGGTTCCTCAGGCAGAAATTGCTGGGTCAAAAGGCATATGTCTTTTCCATATTATTAGATGTGGAAAAATGTCTTCTAAAAAGATAAAATCGTACATTTATATCAGTTATTATGCTGTTCTTTGAGAAAATAATGCAACTGAACCTGTACCCACTCTCTATTTTGTGACTCAGAGTGTCACAAATAACATGATATGATTACATAGATGGATTATCACAACCAGGGCTTGCACGTGGCATTCACCAGTGATGTATTCCACCCGGAAGACATCTCTTCTGGGGTTGTTTAAATGACTAAAGTTGATCTGGATGTAGAAAGAGTGTCCCCTATGTACAATGAGCTTGCTGTTATCATACTTGTCAGTGTGATGATCCAGTTTGTTGCTGTCCCATTTCTCCTTAAACAGGTGAACATTTGTGACATTAAGGTAGTCTATGCATGAAATCAAGGGAAACCATTTAGTAACTTTGTTTAAACTAAGCTCAAATGACAAGGTCATGTTTTTCTGTAGCAGAAAGAGCTATTGAATAAAACTTTACATCGAGTGCTGATATGTCTGATGGTCAATGTCTTGTGGTATTTTTGCTTTCAAAGAGAGGTTTTTAAAAAACTTTTTTTACTGTATTGTCATTTCAGACCACAGCAATGACTTTGAGGCAGATGCAGCAGTATTGATAGTGAATAATGCATACACCTATATACAGAGAAACAGGACCAAAGTTGAAGTCTTTGATTCCTTGGTTTTCTTTAAGCCACGACCTTCTCACTGTGACTACCACCACTGCATCATTAACTAGAGGTAAGCAGGGAGCAGCCACTTCAATTTGCTAGTCTTTAGAAGGGGAGGAATAAAATATGACAAAGTCCCAAAAACCATTCTAAGGAAAAAGTTGGCCATTCACCCAAAATTCTCCTCTTTATGAAGTGTCAAATACCCTTTCTTTTGTCATTCTAAAAGTGTATCTTGTCCCAAGGCAAAAAAGAGAGGGAACAGGTGTGGCAAAAAGATACTAATGTTTTTATGAGCTAGGTAGGATTGCTTCCACTTTGCACATGAAAAAACAAGCCTCACATTTCATTAGCTACTAATCAATCAATCTGGAAGGCAAACTCTTGCCTGATGCCAAAATCTACATATTTTTTTCAGTGTTGAGAGTGTAACTGTCAGTAATACATTTATCTGAGACATGATAGCACTGGATAAAGGTTAGATATATTCCTACCTTTTCCCCCATTTCCACCACACATGATGACTGAATGTGAAGCTAATTCTAACTACCCATTTACACTGTGATTTAGAAAATCTAGTCTAGAGAGAGATTTCTGCCTGAGCATTTGCAGTTCTAATGAGACATTGGGGAGAGAGGCTGAGTGGGGAAGGTACCGACTTCTTGCCTCTCTTCCCTTTCCCTGCCTGGCCTTTTGCATAATTTGCCTTCACAGTGAACAACACAGTGTGCACAGAATGCTCAGCTGCTGAGCTGGTGCTGGAGTATCACTCAGAAAGACTCCAAAGACTTCCTTTGTTTGTATATAGGAATCTGTGTAAGATATCTGGCTTTCTCCAGCCTCATTTATTTCTTATTGGGGAAAACCAATATGTTAAACTCATTAAGATACTCTCTAGTCCAGTGTTTCCCAACCTTTCTCGTGCCATGCCCCACCTTAACCTTTCTAAAATTTTTATGTCCCCCCTATGTAACATACATAATTTTTAACATTAAAAAATTGATTTGTTCACTTAAGAAACATAAATGATAGGTTCTAGGAAGAAATCACTATGAAATTGTTAACAAAACACAGTAAGTAAAATTTCAAAACATATAATTAAAAACAGAAATTTAAATTCCAAATAATTTTAATACAGATTTTTCTATATTAATTTATTATTTAATTTAGTGTGATCCTTGTGCTTGATGCTTGCTGCACAGAGATTTTATATTAGGTTCCAATTTGGTTAGCTTTAGTCTCAAGTCTCCACGTTGTGTTATATCCAGCCGATTTCTTTTTTTTACCAGTAAATCATTTACAGCAATAAATCCACATTCAGCTAAAAATGAAGATGGAAATGGTAGCAATAGTTTTCTTGCACATTTGATTGAATTTGGGTATTTGATTTCTGTTTCCTCACAAAGCCATGCCATCGCTCCTTTGATATTAAATAAAGCTTTAACTGACTCATCATTTTGCAATTCTGCAAGTTCTTCTTGATACTGCATATTTGATATATATCAGACAAATCCACTAACATTGGCTGCATCATCCATGTTGGGAAATCAATTTGTTTTAAATCAGAAAATCTTTCTTTTAAATCAGCCGATAGAATATTCAAATGATTGACAATAACAAGTAAAGTGGTATCAGTTACTTCACATTTTTGGAGCCAATGAAACTGTTTAAAGTTTTTGTTGTTAATATGTTTCTGACATAACTCAATCTTGGTAATGAAACCAAATATCTTTGCTTTTGCATTGACAAGAGTTTTATTTGTTCCTTGAAGTTGCTTATTTAATATATTTAGTTTTTCAAAGATATCGGCTAAATAACTCACAAATGCTTTACCATCTATTGTTAACAGATACTTCATTTCAGGTTTGTCGCTTAAAAATCACTAAGAGTATCAAACAGTTCCATAAATCTTTTCAAACAGTTTCCTTTAGATAGCCATCTTACTTCAGTATGAAGTAAAAGTCTCACATGGTCTTCATTTTGTTCTTCACAAAATAGCTTGAAAAGATGCTCACATTTGGCACTAGCTTTAATAGCGTTAACACACTTTATTACTGTCAGTAATACTTCATTCAGAACAGGCGAGATGTTTTTAGCTACCAAGTTTTCCCTATGAATAACACAATGCACAAGAATCATTTCTGGATTTGCATCTTTCATCAATTTTAAGCAGCCATTTTTCTTGCCCATCATACTGGGAGCACCATCTGCAGCAGAAGATGTTATATTTTTCATTGGTATATCATTGACATCTAAGTAGTTTTGTAGCTTATTATATATATCTTTGGAGGTAGCGGTGCTTTCTAATCTTTTACAGAACAACATTTCTTCAGCAAAATGTCCTTTATCAATATATCTTACGTAAGTTATCAATACTGCCTCACTGTCTCTCAAAGTTGATTCATCCATTTGCAAGGAGAATTTTCTTGTTTTCAGCTTTTCAATAAGTTGTTTTTCAATATCCTCACTCATTTCGTCTATTCTTCTGCTAACAGTATTGTCACTGAGTGGCATAGCTTTTACATCTTTGTCATCTTTTTCAAGAACTGTTTTAAGAAATGCTGATATTGACGATTTTATTAAATTCTCTCCTATAGTGTGATTTTCTCCAGTTTTAGCGATGAATAAAGAAATTTGATAACTAGCCTCAAGAACACGATTATTAGTTGAAATATGAGCAGTAAATAGAGACTTTAATGTTCTTTTTTCAAAATTTTTCTTTAAAGTTTTAAAGTAACTCAAATCTGAATTAATATGAGCACTATGTTTCGCCTTCAAATGCGCCTCAAGATGACTTTGTTTCATTGATTCGTTGGTCAAGCATTGCTGGCATAAAAGAGAAAAAGGAATCCGCTCATCGTGAACAGTGGGTATGAACCCAAATTTTAAATATTCCTTCGAATATTGACAAGTTTTTTTCTTGCTTGCACCACTCATTTTACTATGAGCTATAAGAAATAAAAATAAGATCAATTAAAAACTAATATTAAAATATGTGTTAAAATATATTCAATGTGACATAGAGTAAACGTATACTAAAAATTCATATTTATTTAAATGTATATAACACATTTACTACACTACCACCGCAAATCAAAAGGTATCTATATTTTTTCCACTTGACAAAATTTTCCGGAAAGTTATGCTTCTAAAATTAAAATTGTCGTGTATGCACTATTATAGCCCCAATAATATTTATAAAATATTAGTGCTTTCTAGCCCCGATGCAAGAAGTACTTAATAAAGAGTTTAATATTGATAAAAATAAAATCAAATACTTACCAATTATATCTATACAATATATATATGTATATTTATTAAATCAATGAGGTTTTACAACAGTTTTGACTGACACTTATTTCAAATTAACACCAACTAAATGATGTGAAACACTACAGAAGTTGCGATGGGCCAATTAGGTGAGAATAACTGTGTTGTTTCGCGAGTTTTTAAAATGTCCTGGGTTCCCCGCGGCAGACGGCATGCTCCGCGGTGAACCCAGGATGAAGTTTACTTGACGACGCCAATCACCCAGTTGATATTTTGGTCTCGTCAAACGAAATTATACTTAATAATTATTTACTGCAATTATTTAAGAATTTCATTTTTTGTTAAATTTGGCACTGATATCTAGCATTGCATTTAAATGGCCCGGGGCGAAAGAGTTAAAGTGTCGAGTCCATTTTCATATTGCCCCCCTTAACTATTGAATTGCCCCCCTGTGGGGCATGGGCCCACGTTGGGAAACACCACTCTAGTCCTTGAAGATCCTGAAACACTCAAGTAACTCAAAGTTCAGATAACCCTAATTCTAAATCTCAGGTGTCATAATGACTTAAGTAAGGAAGGAGCATTGTCTCACAGAAGCTGGTTTTCTTTTTCAACTTTGAAATGAGAATACTAATACCTTGATAATTTCTGTGAAAATTCAATGACATAACAATATGATGTGTCTGGCACTAGGCCCATCTCGTAGTGGGACCATAAGCTTACTGTGGCTCACTGAATATGACCTCTGATGTAGCCAATTTTACAGGGTGGGGGATCAATAGGCTATTCTGACTGCAATATTCCAGCAAACAGAAAGAGCAAGATGCAGTTTTATTTTTATTTTATTTCAGAACCCTGCTACAATACATAATCCCTCAAGAACACTTTCTTTCATTATGTTATGGGCTAAAGATGTTTAATTCTCTATACCTCTCTCCTCCAGGCTGCCTTTTTCTTATGTTATCTTCCTTACGAAAATCACAATCCCCAGTGCCTCAGAAAGAGCTGAACAGGAGGGGGCCTAATTATGGGGTAGGAAAATCTTGAGCTCACCCATTTCCAAACATACCAAAAAACTACAACTACATGCAGAACAAATATCTTTGAGAATAACTTGAAAACTAGCAAAATAGATTTTCTACAATTAAGGATTTAGAGAGAAAGCCACACTGAAAAGGGCAGGAGAGTCTGGTCAGAACCAACACCCACAGTGTGGCTTCCTACAAGTTGGAGCAATTTCACCATCATGGAGGTATCCCCTGAAGAGTGATGAATCTGAGCCTCACATGGAGCTCCCAGCCTGAAGGAACTGAAACCAAGGAGAGAAATCCTCAGAACATCTGGTTAGGAAAACCTGTGGGATGTATGTCCAGGAGAACTGGAAGGTTTTAGGGAAACCAGAATCTGCTTTTGAAGGGGTTGTGCCTAACTTGCTTCTTGTGTGTGCCTTGACGGAGGTGAAACACACAACCAATGCTCTAACCAACTGAGCTACCTGAACAGGGTAAAGAGCTTTTTTAAAAGAAAAAGTTTAAAAATAGGAGAAAATATATGAAAATAAATCTCACTAGTAAGAGAAAACATAAAGTATAAATGTAGTGAATCAGTCACATATAAAGCTAGAATAATGGTCATAACAAAAAGTAGTAAAATCATTAATATCTATGATAATTATTTAAGAAATACATATATACAAAGATGTAATATATGATATTGAAAACATAAAACTTCGAGTAAGGAGAGAGAAAAGGTAAGGTTTTCATAATGCATTTCAACTTAAGCAACCATCATTTAATATAGACAATTATATAAGTACTTCTTATATATGAATCTCATAGTAACCACAAACCAAAAACCTACAATAGACAGAGAAAGAATAGACAAAAATGTATTAAAACATAACACAAAAGCAAGTCATCAAATCACAAAGGAGAGAGTAATAAAGAAAAAAAGAAACAGTAAAAAACTACAAAAACAAGCAGGAAACCATTAACAAAATGGCGCTAAGTACATGTCTATCAATAATTATCTTAAATGTTAATTAACTAGATGTTTCAATCAAAAGACATAAAGTGGCTGAGTGCATTAAAAAAAAGAACCATACATATGTTATTTACAAAAGATTCATTTCAAACCTGAGGACACAGACTGAAAAATCACAATTTTTAATGCCAGTGGAAATGAAAAACAAGGTAAGGTAGCAATATTTAAATTAGACAAAATAGACTTTAGAACAAAGACTGTAAGAAGAGACAAAAAAAGGAGCATAACTTAATGAGAAAGAAATTAATAAGTAAGAGAATATAACACTTGTAAACATCTATGCACCCAACATAGGAGCATGTAAGTATAATTTATATATATTATATATATTTATATATATTATTTAATATATATTATTTATATATATTAAATAATATATATTATATATAATTTATATATATATTATATATATAAAGAAAATATTGAAAGACATAAAGAGAGAGGTTAGGGTTAGGGTTAGGGTTACAGTAATAACAAGGAATTTAATATTTCATTTACATTAATAAATAGGTTATCCAGACAAAAAATCAACAAGAAAACATTGGCCTTAAATGACACATTGGATAAGCTTGAGTTAAAAGATATATACAGAATATTCCATTGAGAATACACATTCAGGAGAATACACATTCTTATCAAGTGTTGATGAAACATTTTCCAGTATAGATCACATTAGGCCACGAAAACGAGGTTCAATAAATTTAAGAAGGTTAAAATCACATCAAACTTTTTTTTTCTTTTGACAGAGAGAGAAAGAGAAAAAGAGGGGAAGAGAAAAAGAAGCATTCATTTATTGTTCCACTTAATTCTACATTCTTTGGTTGCTTCTTGTGTGTGCCCTGACCGGGCATTGAATCCACAACCTTGTTGTTTTGGGACGATGCTCTTAATTGACTGAGCTAACTGGCCAGGCCCTTTAGTAATGCTTCTTTTAAAAAAATAATCTAAAATCCCAATTCTACAGAAATTACTACAGTCAGCTCTTCATTTTTCAGCAGACAAGGGAAAATATCCTGATATTTTAGCTTCATAGAATCTCAAAGAGCAAAAGACACTTTGTAGATAATCTGTAGACCAGCTACATACTACATAAAATATCTCCATGAAATCCCTAATAATTAGGCTTCTAACCTTCAGCTGAAGAGGAAACCCACCGTCCCACAAAATGAACAGTTCATTTTTAAACAAATATAATTATTTGAAAAATCCTCTTAAGATGAACTGACATTTGCTTCCCTGTAATTTTCTAACCAAGGATCTTGGTTCTGACTTCTGGATAAATAAAGAATATACTTTATTTATTTCACCTGTCACTCTTTAGATTTAAAGTAAGGGTTCTTTAAGTGAAATATTTTTTATATTCTTCTTTAAGAAATTATTTCCATAACTTTTACTCACTACTCTTTTCTAGTATATATATTCTATTTTGTGGAATGTATCTCTTGTAGTATTTATCTCTTGTAATATTTACCCTAGAATTAAATACGTTATTCTAGTTCTGGGTTTTTTTTTTAAATTTTTCTTTTATTAATTTTTAGAGAGGAGAGAGAGAGAGAGAGAGAGAGAGAGAAGGGGGAGGGAGGAGCAGGAAGCATCAACTCCCATATGTGCCTTGACCAGGCAAGCCCAGGGTTTTGAACCAGCGACCTCAGCATTCTAGGTCGACACTTTATCCACTGCGCCACCACAAGTCAGGCTAGTTCTGGTTTTTTAAATGAAAAACAATGAGACCACTATCTCTGTCAAAAGAAATAGTATATTTCTATTAGTTTAGGCCAAGTTATCATTAGTGCTTTGAGTAATTTTATTTTACTGTTGATTTACATTAAGTATCTGGTGAAGCAAAAGCTTTACAAATACATTCTAATGTCACTTTTACCAGTAGTGGATTAAAATTTATTCCAGACCCTCATAAGTCACTTAAATATGTTAGTTTAGCCATATCTATTTATGCAATTGTTTCCTCCTTTTTAGTTATGTACTAAAATACATATTAATATTAAATACGATAATATTAAATTTTATCATATAAATTTGATATGTTAATTCTTAATTGTTCCAAGTTTTTAATATAATTTGATATTCAATGTGTTTAATATTCTTCTTAACTCTCTGTCCTCCAGGAATTTTATGTGTGTGCTATTTTATATTGAAATCCAAAATATGAAAATAAATGCTTGGGTCATGGCCTAATTAATACAAGCTAGGTAAGTGCACAGTGGTAGACACTAAAAAGTGAACTGATAATTATGGAATAGTATCATAAGTACTCTGATAAAGGCCATGTAAGATATTGGGTGAGGGAGAGTTTCTGGGGTGTATAGGAGAACCCCTAACCCAGATTAGAGGGGATTCAGGAAGCTTTCTGGAAGAAGTGAGGTATAAGCAGTGGTCAGAAAGAAGAGCAAGTTATACATGTAGAAAGTGGTGTGGGGACGAATGTTTCAGGGAAAGAGGAGAGTGAGTGAAGACTGAAGTAAGAGTATACCCAGTGTACTTAAAAAATTAAAAGCTAATTGGTTGTGAAGTATAGTGGTGGGATCACAATGGCAGAGTAGGCAGAAGCTGTTCATGCATGGCTTGCAGGCTATGTAAAGGAGCTTGGACTTGACTTGTACTGGGGATCCATTGAAGAAACTGAAATTGGAAACTGACATGATTACACACACACACTTAAACCACTTCTGGTGACAGATTGGAAAATGGATTGAATGCTGGCTGTTGGAGGCAGGAAGGTCAGCTAGCAGGCTGTTGCAGCATTCTAAGCACAGGATGAGGTAAGTCTAGTCTGCCTATAGGGAGGGAATGAGTGCCCTGGTCTGGAGTACTACCAGGATATGTTTCACCCTCCTAAACCTACACCCGCAGTGACATGTCCCTGAGAATAAGTAGGTTAGCTTAATACCTTGGCTTATCAAGTAACTCTGCCTACAGGAAAAAATAAAGCTGGAGAGAGAAATTCAAATATATCCTTGAAACCTACTTCCCTTTGGTTCTAGTTCTCATTGCAGACAAAATCCCTGGTTTTCAAGATTTATCCCCCAGTCTAGTGAACCTGCTTAACAACTAATGACCCCATCCATCCCTGAGGTTGTGTAGTGCAGTTCTAGTTCTGTGGGATATTGATAGGTGTTGGAATATTTAGAGTTCCATGGCTAAAAAACATTTGGAAAGTTCTGGTTTAAGGAAGATTAATTAGGATTCTTGCAGGATTTATGGGAGATTTTAATATGCTAATGTACATTCCCAATTTAAATGACTGTGGAAACTATTTCTTTTTGTAGAGTATTTTAGAGAATATGTTTTGGAGATGCTTCACTATTTGCTAAATGTGCAAACTCAAGAAAGTTTTTAAATCTCTCTGAGCCTACTATTTTTGTTTTTCAAAAGGCAACAAAATATCTCACAAGATTGGTGTAAGCATTAAATTTTTAAAAAATATATGTAAAATGCTTTAACACAGTGTGCAACAACAGGGAAATAGTTGGCATTTTTACTAAATAATTATTGTTATTTTTAGGAGAGATAGAAAAGCACAGTGGATAAGAGTATGGATCACGGAGCCAGACTGCCTGGACTCAAAACCCAACTCTGGCATTTATTATCTTTTGTGATTTTGGACAAGTTACATAAATGTCCAGTGCCTTAGTTTCCTCTTCTAAAAACTGGTGTAGTATGGGGATTAAATGAGAAAATAGTGTTGTTTTCTGAGTGAATTTCTATAGATGGATCAAACAGTTTTCTCCTTTTGATTCCTACATTATATTTTTTCTTTTTAAAAAGTCTATTATCATTAATCACTTGTCATCATCTTAATATAATTAATTTTACCTATGGATTTGTAAGCCCCTTGAGGGCCAGACCATGCCCTCATCATGTTGTTACTAAGCTTTGGGCAATGTGCAAAACTTCCTTAGCAAATGTGTCACTTTTTTTTTATTAAATTTAATGCAGTGACATTGATAAATCAGGGTACATATGTTGAGAGAAAATATCTCTAGATTATTTTGACATTTGATTGTGCTGTATACCCCTCCCGCAAAGTTAAATTGTCTTCTGTCACCTTCTATCTGGTTTTCTTTGTGCCCCTCCCCTCCCCTAACCCCTCTCTCCTTCTTCACCCCATCACCCCTCTCCCAACACCCCACCCCTGTTGCCATCACATTCTTGTTCATGTCTCTGAGTCTCATTTTTATGTCCCTTCTATGTATGGATTCATCTTAATTTTTTTTTCTGATTTGCTTATTTCACTCCGTATAATGTTGTCAAGGTCCATCCAAGTTATTGTAAATGATCCAATGTCATCATTTCTTATGGCTGAGTAGTATTCCATAGTATATATGTACCAAAGCTTTTTAATCCACTCGTCCTCTGACAGACACTTGGGCTGTTTCCAGATCTTTGCTATTGTGAACAATGCTGCCACAAACATGCGGGTGCATTTCTCCTTTTCAAGCCGTTCTATGGTGTCCTTGGGGTATATTCCTAAAAGTGGGATAGCTGGGTCAAAAGGCAGTTCGATTTTCAGTTTTTTGAGGAATCTCCATACTGTTTTCCACAGTGGCTGCACCAGTCTGCATTCCCACCAGCAGTGCAGGAGGGTTCCCTTTTCTCCACATCCTCGCCAGCACTTATTCTGTGTTGTTTTGTTGATAAGCGCCATTCTGACTGGTGTAAGGTGATATCTCGTGGTTTTAATTTGCATTTCTCTAATGATTAGTGATGTTGAGCATTTTTTCATATACCTATTGGCCATCTGTATGTCCTCTTTGGAGAAGTGTCTATTCATCTCTTTTGCCCATTTTTGGATTGGGTTGTTTGTCTTCCTGGTGTTGAGTTTTACAAGTTCTTTATAAATTTTGGTTATTAACCCTTTATCAGACGTATTGTCAAATATGATCTCCCATTGTGTAGTTTGTCTTTTTATTCTGTTCTTGTTGTCTTTAGCTGTGCAAAAGCTTTTTAGTTTGATATAGTCCCATTTGTTTATCCTGTCTTTTATTTCACTTCCCCGTGGAAATAAATCAGCAAATATATAGCTCCAAGAGATGTCGGAGAGCTTACTGCCTATGTTTTCTTCTAAGATGCTTATAGTTTCACAGCCTATATTCAAGTCTTTTATCCATTTTGAGTTTATTTTTGTGAGTGGTGTAAGCTGGTGATCTAGTTTCATTTTTTTGCAGGTAGCTGTCCAATTTTCCCAACACCATTTGTTAAAGAGGCTGTCTTTACTCCATTGTATTTCCTTACCTCCTTTGTCAAATATCAGTTGTCCATAGAACTGTGGGTTTATTTCTGGGTTCTCTGTTCTGTTCCATTGATCTATATGCCTGTTCTTATGCCAGTACCAGGCTGTTCTGAGTACAATGGCCTTGTAGTATAACTTGATAGTCTCAGTCAAAAAACTACTGGACCTGATAAGTAAATTCAGCAAAGTGGCAGGATATAAAATCAATACTCAGAAATCAGAAGCATTTATATACACCAACAATGAACAGTCAGAAAGAGAAATTAAGGAAACAATCCCCTTCACAATTACAACCAAAAAAATAAAGTACCTAGGAGTAAACTTAACCAAGGAGACTAAAGACTTGTACTTGGAAAATTACAAAACATTGATAAAAGAAATCAAGGAAGATACAAACAAGTGGAAGCATATACCATGCTCATGGTTAGGAAGAATAAACATCATTAAAATGTCTATATTACCCAAAGCAATTTATAAATTCAATGCAATACCAATTAAAATACCAATGACATACTTCAAAGATATAGAACACATATTCCAAAAATTTATATGGAACCAAAAAAGGACACGAATAGCCTCAGCAATCTTAAAAAAGAAGAATAAAGTGGGAGGTATCACACTTCCTGATATCACTTTTTACTTTAACCAAATTCAATACCAAAAAGATAGATTATTTTATCTACTATAGGGTTAACCACTGGGCTTTTTTCAAAGTCATTTATCACACATTTCATTCTCAAAATATGGCTGTTTGAAGACTTGTATGCATATATTGTTGAAGATGCTAATGTTGGACCTTCAGACCAGCAATTTTGTTTCAAATCAGAATGAAAGTGCCAAACCTTCATACCCTACTTATAATGCTTATAACAGAGTAGCAAAAGAGGGTTAGGGAATTCTTTGAGTAAGAAAAAACATAAATCTTCACCAATAAAACTTATGTTTTTATATTCATTTACAGTAAAAACAAGCATATGTAATAATATATTAATAATATATTAATATATATAAAATTTTGTTTCAAAATAGAATCGACTATATTGTTATGCATTTGATATCATTCAATTCAAAACATGTAGTCTTTTAAATGTTATTTTTTCTATTTTTTTGAGTTTTCAAACTATTTATTTATTTATTTTTTATAATTTTATTTTTTTAATGGGGTGACATCAATAAATCAGGATACATATATTCAAAGATAACAAGTCCAGGTTATCTTGTCGTTCAATTATGTTGCATACCCATCACCCAAAGTCAGATTGTCCTCCGTCACCCTATATCTTGTTCTCTCTGTGCCCCTCCCCCTCCCCCTTTCCCTCTCCCATTCCCCCCTCCCCCCCGTAACCACCACACTCTTATCAATGTCTCTTAGTTTCACTATTATGTCCCACCTACGTATGGAATAATACAGTTCCTGTTTTTTTCTGATTTACTTATTTCGCTTCGTATCATGTTATCAAGATCCCACCATTTTGCTGTAAATGTTCCAATGTCATCATTTCTTATGGCTGAGTAGTATTCCATAGTGTATATGTGCCACATCTTCTTTATCCAGTCATCTATTGATGGGCTTTTTGGTTGTTTCCATGTCCTGGCCACTGTGAACAATGCTGCAATAAACATGGGGCTGCATGTGTCTTTACGTATCAATGTTTCTGAGTTTTGGGGATATATACCCAGTAGAGGAATTGCTGGGTCATAAGGTAGTTCTATTTTCAGTTTTTTGAGGAACCACCATACTTTCTTCCATAATGGTTGTACTACTTTACATTCCCACCAACAGTGGATGAGGGTTCCTTTTTCTCCACAGCCTCTCCAACATTTGCTATTACCTGACTTGCTAATAACAGCTAATCGAACAGGTGTGAGGTGGTATCTCATTGCCGTTTTCATTTGCATTTCTCTAATAGCTAAAGAAGATGAGCATCTTTTCATATATCTGTTGGCCATTTGTATTTTTTCCTGGGAGAAGTGTCTATTCATATCCTCTTCCCATTTTTTTATTGGATTGTTTGTTTGTTTGTTGTTGAGTTTTATGAGTTCTTTGTATATTTTGGATATTAAGCCCTTATCTGAGCTGTTGTTTGAAAATATCATTTCCCATTTAGTTGGCTTTCTGTTTATTTTGTTATCAGTTTCTCTTGCTGAGCAAAAACTTCTTAGTCTGATGTAGTCCCATTCATTAATTTTTGCCTTCACTTCTCTTGCCATTGGAGTCAAATTCATAAAATGCTCTTTAAAACCCAGGTCCATGAGTTGAGTACCTATGTCTTCTTCTATGTACTTAATTGTTTCAGGTCTTATGTTTACATCTTTGATCCATTTTGACTTAATTTTTGTACAGGGGGAGAGACTGTAGTCCAGTTTCATTCTTTTGCATGTGGCTTTCCAGTTTTCCAGCACCATTTATTGAAGAGGCTTTCTTTTCTCCATTCTGTGTTGTTGGCCCCTTTATCAAAAATTATTTGACTATATATATGTGGTTTTATTTCTGGACTTTCTATTCTGTTCCATTGGTCTGAGTGTCTATTTTTCTGCCAATACCATGCTGTTTTGATTGTCGTGGCCCTATAATAGAGTTTGAAGTCAGGTATTGTTATGCCCCCAGCTTCATTCTTTTTCTTTAGGATTGCTTTGGCTATTTGGGGTTTTTTATAGTTCCATATAAATCTGATGATTATTTGCTCTATTTCTTTAAAAAATGTCATTGGAAGTTTGATGGGAATTGCATTAAATTTGTATATTGCTTTGGGTAATATAGCCATCTTGATTATATTTTTTCTTCCTAGCCAAGAACAAGGTATATTCTTCCATCTCATTATATCTTTTTCAATTTCCCTTAACAATGGTTTATAGTTTTCATTGTATAAGTCCTTTACATTCTTTGTTATGTTTATTCCTAAGTATTTTATTCTTTTTGTTGCAATTGTGAAGGGGATTATTCTTTTGAGTTCCTTCTCAGTTGTTTCATTGTTGGCATATAGAAAGGCTATTGACTTCTGTATGTTAATTTTGTATCCTGCGACCTTACTGTATTGGCTTATTGTTTCTAGTAGTCTTTTTGTGGATTCTTTGGGGTTTTCGATGTATAGGATCATATCATCTGCAAAAAGTGATACCTTTACTTCTTCTTTTCCAATATGGATGCCTTTTGTTTCTTTGTCTTGTCTGATTGCTCTGGCTAGAACCTCTAGTACCACATTAAATAACAGTGGAGAGAGTGGACAACCCTGTCTTGTTCCTGATTTAAGGGGGAAAGCCTTCAGTTTAGTGCCATTTAATATGATGTTAGCTGATGGTTTATCATATATGGCCTTTATCATGTTGAGATATTTTCCTTCTATACCCATTTTGTTGAGAGTCTTAAACATAAAGTTGTGTTGTATTTTATCGAAAGCCTTTTCTGCATCTATTGATAAGATCATGTGGTTTTTGTTCTTTGTTTTGTTGATATGGTGTATTACATTAACCTTTTTACGTATGTTGAACCATCCTTGAGATTCTGGGATGAATCCCACTTGATCATGATGTATTATTTTTTTAATATGTTGTTGTATTCGATTTGCTAGTATTTTGTTTAGTATTTTAGCATCTGTATTCATTAGAGATATTGGTCTGTAGTTTTCTTTTTTTGTGCCATCCTTGCCTGGTTTTGGTATGAGGGTTATGTTGGCCGCATAAAATGTGTTTGGAAGTATTGCTTCTTCTTCAATTTTTTGGAAGACTTGGAGTAGAATAGGAAACAAGTCTTCTTTGAATGTTTGATAAAATTCGCTGGTATAGCCGTCAGGGCCTGGACTTTTATTTTTGGGGAGGTTTTTAATGGTGTTTTCTATTTCTTCTCTACTGATAGGTCTCTTTAGGCTTTCTGCTTCTTCTTGACTCAGTCTAGGAAGATTGTATTTTTCTAGGAATTTATCCATTTCTTCTAGGTTGTTGAATTTAGTGGCATAAAGTTTTTCATAGTATTCTACAATAATTCTTTGTATATCTACGGTGTCCGTGGTGATTTCTCCTCTTTCATTTTGGATTTTGTTTATATGAGTTCTTTCTCTTTTTTCCTTGGTAAGTCTTGCCAAGGGTTAGTCAATTTTGTTGATCTTTTCAAAGAACCAGCTCCTTGTTCTATTAATTTTTTCTATAGTTTTTCTGTTCTCTAATTCATTTATTTCTGCTCTGATTTTTATTATCTCCTTTCTTCGGCTGGTTTTGGGATGTCTTTGTTCTTCTTTTTCTAGTTCCTTAAGGTGAGAAGTTAAGTGGTTCACTTGGGCTCTCTCTTGTTTGTTCATATATGCCTGAAGCGATATGAACTTCCCTCTTATCACTGCTTTTGCTGCATCCCATAGATTCTGATATGTCGTATTGTCATTTTCATTAGTCTGTATATATCTTTTGATCTCTGCACTTATTTCTTCTTTGACCCATTCATTTTTTAAAAGTATGTTGTTTAGTTTCCACATTTTTGTGGGATTTTTTTCCTCTTTTTTGCAGTTGAATTCTAGTTTCAAGGCTTTATGATCAGAAAATATGCTTGGTACAACTTCAATTTTTCTGAATTTGCTGATGTTTTTTTGTGGCCCAACATATGGTCAATTCTTGAGAATGATCCATGTACACTGGAGAAAAATGTATACTCAGTCACTTTGGGATGAAATGTCCTGTAGATGTCTATCATATTTAGGTGCTCTAGTGTTTTGTTTAAGGCCACTATGTCTTTGTTGATTCTCTGTTTCGATGACCGATCTAGAGCCGTCAGCGGTGTATTGAGGTCTCCAAGTATGATTGTATTTTTGTCAGTTTTTGTTTTAAGATCAATAAGTAGCTGTCTTATATATTTTGGTGCTCCTTGGTTTGGTGCATATATATTAAGAATTGTTATGTCTTCTTGATTCAGTGTCCCCTTAGCCATTATGAAATGGCCATTTTTGTCTCTGAGTACTTTTCCTGTCTTGTAGTCAGCATTATCCGATATGAGTATTGCTACACCTGCTTTTTTTTTGGATGTTATTTGCTTGGAGTATTGTTTTCCAGCCTTTCACTTTGAATTTGTTTTTATCCTTGTTACTTAGATGAGTTTCCTGTAGGCAGCATACAGTTGGATTTTCTTTTTTAATCCATTCTGCTACTCTGTGCCTTTTTATTGGTGAGTTTAATCCGTTTACATTTAGTGTAATTATTGACACTTGTGAGTTCCCTATTGCCATTTTATATCTTGCTTTCTGTTAGTTTTGTGTCTTGTTTGATCCTTCTCTTTCGTTTTTCTATCATTTGTTTTTGTTTGATTGTATTCCATACATCTTTCCTCTGTTGCTATCTTTTTTATCTCATGTGCTTCTGTGGTGGTTTTTTCAATGGTGGTTACCTTTGAGTAATGAAAAGGGTCCCTACCCTGTTCATTGTAGCAAACTATTTTGTGAGTACTTTTGCACTGCATCGTCCTTTGCTACTGTTAATCTCCATCTTCTCCCCCTCTTTATTTTTGTTGTTGTCACAGTTTAAATTTGGTTTTATTGTGTTCTTCTTGGAGCTTTTACTTGTGGCTCTGTTTTTTTTTGTTCTTTGTATCTGATTGGAGAACCCCCTTTAGTAATTCCTGGAGTGGGGGTTTTCTGATGATAAATTCCCTCATCTTTTCTGTATCTGTGAATGTTTTTATTTCTCCTTCGTATTTGAAGGATAGCTTTGATGGGTATAGTATTCGTGGCTGAAAGTTCCTCTCTTTCAGGACTTTAAATATTGGGGTCCACTCTCTTCTAGCTTGTAGAGTTTCTGCTGAGAAATCTGATGATAATCTAATGGGCCTTCCTTTATATGTTGTATTCTTCTTTTCCCTGGCTGCCTTGAGAATTTTTTCTTTGCTGTTGGTTTGTGTCAATTTCATTATGATATGCCTTGGAGTAGGTTTGTTGGGGTTAAGAAAACTCAGAGTTCTGTTTGCTTCTTGAATTTAGGGCTTTAGTTCTTTCCACAGGCTTGGGAAGTTCTCATCTATTATTTGTTTGAGTATGTTGTCCATTCCATTTTCTCTCTCTTCTCCCTCTGATATACCTATTATTCTTATGTTATTCTTTTTGATGGAGTCAGATAATTCTTGTAGGGCTATCTCATTTTTTTTAATTTTTGAGTCTCTTTCTTCTTCTCTCTGTTGTGCCTCAAGTTGCTTGTCTTCTATTTCACTAATCCTCTCTTCTATCTGAGCTGTTCTATTAGCTAAGCTTGTTATTTCGTTTTTAAGCTCGTGAATTGAGTTTTTCATCTCTGTTTGATTTGTTTTTATAGTTTCAATTTCCATGGACATATATTCTTTGTGTTCATTGAGTTGTTTTCTGAGCTCCCTAAATTGCTTTTCTGTGTTTTCTTGTATATCTCGGAGGATTTTTAGTATTTCTATCTTGAATTCTCTGTCATTTAGCTTCAAGGTTTCCAATATATTAAATATTTTCTCCATAGATTTTTCCTCATCTAGCTGTGTTACCTCTCTTTCTTTTGTATCCATGATATTCGATTTTCTCTTCCTTAATGGCATCTGAGGGTGGTTTTGTTGATAGTATTAATGAGATTTAATAAAGAATAAAAAGTTAAAAAAATAACAATAAAAAATAAAAAATCAAAAGAGTTGTTTTTTTTTTAAAAAAATTAATAATGAAATAAAGAAAAATAAAATAAAAATTAAAGAAAAGGAAATTATTCCCCCCCTCCTTTTTTCCTCTCCTCTCCTCTCCCCTCATTTTTGAGAAAATCTTGTGGTGGACTGTGAATTATAACAAACAATGCCTGTGATGGAGGGCCTGAATTGGGGAAAAGTAATAAAGGGCAAAAAAAAAAAAAAAAGAAAAAAAAAAAGGAAAGAAAAAAGAAAAAAAAGAGTGTATGGACCCACAAAAAGCAAATAAGGAAAAAATTTGGGTTAAGAATGAAATGATTTGCTTTTAGGTGTTGGTTGTCTAAGAGTTATGATGAGAGGAATAAGAGGAAAACGGAAAAATGGGGGGACAAATTAAAAAATTACTATTGTATTTAGTGGAACAAGGACTAGATAATATGGAGAGCCAGGGATGAGAGCACTGCTAATGAGTTAAAAAGGTGAAGTAAAAACCCCCAAAAATGCCATAAACATAGGTTTGAGTCCCAGATAAGATAATTTGTTTGTTATTGAGGTTTGAATGAGAGGAGATGTAAAGGAGAAAGGAAGAAACTAATATAGAGGGAGAAAAGAAAGAGAGAGAAAAAAAGAGGTAACCACTAAAAGAAGAAAAAAGAAAGGATAGAGAGAGAGAGAGTTAAGGGTTTTGGAGTGCAACCCTCATAGAGAGAAAGGAAGAGAAGAGAAAAGATAATGGGAGATGTAACACTTATGGGTAGTGTAGTTCAAGGAGAGGAGAGAGTAAGACTGGTAGAGAGTTAATCGGCCAAATTGGAGGAGGAAAAAAAAGTATCAAGAATGAAGATAAGAGAAACAAACGAACAAATATAATAAAATGGGATAGGTTATAAAGTCTGCAGATTATTCTTGATTTTGAGAGGTTATCTTCTTGCTTTTTCTTTTCTTTCCCTCTTCCTGGTCGGTGACTCTGTACCCCGGGTTCTGCCTCTTTGGCACGCTCAGGTAGAGGTTTGCAGTTGATAAGTCTCTATGGCAATGTCATGTAGTGTGCTTTAGTCTTGTTGGCAGTCGAAGCTCATTGGCATTTATAGGCTCCGACAGTGAGAGAGTCCATGTTCCTGGAGCCTTTCTCCTAGTCTTTCCTTCCTCAATTAGTAGCCTGATAATCCAGCTATGGGGTTGCTGCTGCCTCTGCCTGGATAGTAAGAGGCTCAAAGAGCTGGCAACTCCCCACTCTATTTCCACTCAGCACAGGGCTCTGGGTAAGGCTCAGTCAGTCAGAGCTGCTAGCATAATCAGGCGGGCTTTCTGCCCACTCAAAGACCTCTGGCTCTGCCACTCTGTCCGGTAACACAAGTGGGCACCCACTACCGGGGCGCTTGGAGGAAACTCTCACTCACTGTCTGCGACCAGGATATCTGGCCAGCAGTCTCACGCTCTGAGTGAAACCCCCAACCGCAGGGAAAAGTTGTAGCGTTGGAATTGAGTCTCACTCCGTCCCCGTGCGCGGCTTTTGCAAGGCGCTGGGGTGGCTCGAGATTCCGCTTTGGCCCACACAAAGGCCCCTGACTCTGCCCCTCTCTGCGATAACACGGGCGCGCACTGCCGAGGCACTCGGAGGAATCGCTCACTCCTTATCTGCGCGCGCAAACCAGGATATGAGGCCGGCCGCGGTTCCCTCTGAGTGAAACACCCTCCAGCACGGAAAATCTCCACCGTTGGAATTGAGTCTCGCTCCGTCCCCATGCACGGCTTTTGCAAGGCGCTGGGGCGGCTCAAGATTCCGCTTTGGCCCACACAAAGGCCCCTGACTCTGCCCCTCTGTGCGATAACACGGGCGCGCACTGCCGAGGCACTCGGAGGAATCGCTCACTCCTTATCTGCGTGTGCAAACCAGGATATGAGGCCGGCCGCGGTTCCCTCTGATTGAAACACCCTCTAGCACGGAAAATCTCCACCGTTGGTATTAGTTCTCACTCCCTCCCGTGCGTGGCTTTCCCAGGAAGAAATTCTCGCCCACTAACTGCGCACCGACCAGGAGACTGGGTAAAATGGCCACTCTGCTTTTCTTTCTTTCTTTGGGTTTGGCGCAAGTGTTAGCTTGTATTGCCCGGGTTGCCACAGGATCAGATTTTCCTCGGCTTGGATCTCTGTGCCACAGCCTGGTTCAGCCATTTGTGCTGCGGCGGCCTGGATCTATTCACCCCCTTTGCCCGCCTCAGTTTCTATATTCACAGTTACCAGAGAAAGCCGCCCTGGTTAGGTTAGTGAGGAAGGCGGAGCATTTCTTACTCCCTATTTTTTTCGGGGTTTGGTTATATATTTAGCCAATTTTTCACTCAATCATACCTTTGGGTGTATTGTGAAGAATCTGGAAGCTCCAAGTATAGGTTTTTCTGTTTCTGGTTGAAGATCTTGTTGAGTTTTGGGGGAGATTTATCGGTATCACTTCCTACCCCGCCATTACCCTGACGTCATCCCTAAATGTTATTTTTTCTAAGTAACCTTTTTATTCTGTATTGAAATAGCCCTCTAAATCAATGCCTTAAGTTTCATAGGAAATAACACTGCAAATAGGGAAGAACCAAGGCAATGATAAGGAAAATCCCCTTACATGAGGGTTTCTTTAAAAATTTTATATTAAAAAAATTCAAGCTAAGGAAAACATTTCATTTAAAAAATAAAATGACTAAAATATATGAATGGTTAAATGCTATACTTGAGAAGTCAATAGTTTAAAGCAATAATATTCTACCTACTCTGCTCTACTTAATATAGAAATCCATTTATACCATGACAGGGTGGAAACAGCAGTGGGCAAGGTAAAAGAGGCTCAGATTTTGGTTTCAAGCTTTAGAATTTACTATTCATGTGACCTAGAACTGTCAGCCTCTTAGATCCTGTGTTGCCTTATCTATTGAAAGGTCCTTAGAAGAATCAAGATCATGCATATGAAAGCATTTGGATCTTGCCAAGAATTTGAAAATGTGCAAGATAACATTAGTATATGGTCCTTCAGGCTCACATTTTTAAAATGTCATGGCAACAAATGATTTTTTGAGACAAGTTTTAGTAAAATTAATGATACAATATGAACTACGGTGATACAATGATTACAAATAAATCTTTCTAAGAAAAAATATTTCTAAGACACTTGGTTTATTCTTTAGAAGGGGAAGGAAATGGCAGCCATGTTGCCCTCTCATCAGTGTCATCTCCTAATAAGTCTGTAGATATGCTAGGTTTGCCCTAATATCGGGGAATGAGCTAAAGTCCCCCAATACCACTGATTAAGCAACATTTCCTTCATTGCTCATGGATCAAGTCAAGCATAGATTTACAAATATCATTATTGTTTTTTATTGTTCTTTCTTGTTAGTATTACCCCTTTCCACAGAGCAGGCACTCAATGCACATTTGTTCAGTTGGCATATTGGTTTTTGCTTTGTTTATCACTTAACAAAACACAACACAGTTTCAATGGAGAAAGCCTTCTAATCACCCACACTCCATTTGCCACAAACAGGAAATAAATTTGTTTCTCCCTGTTCAAACCCAGTTCCTGAAAAAATGGAGCAAATCATTGCTAAGCTGCTCTTTTGTTTTTTAGAGAGATTGTAGCTAGAAACTTGGCAGCTCACTCTTTCAAAGTGACAGCTTTAAAAAAGTCTACCTAACACAATTTAACTTAATTCTAAACACATTAGAAAACGGACTGTTAAAAAAAATTTCTCTTCATGAGCCTGCTGCCTCCCTGTCCTCCTATGTTTTCCCTAATATGTAAAAAGTGGATTATATTCTCCTTTGCTTATACAAATATTTTTCAGAGAATGATTATACTTATCACAAACTAAATCTAGAAATAAGTTAAATGTTTAGGTTCATCTCTTAGTATTTCCTGAGTGAACTAAATTCTACATGAAATTTTTTTAAATATTATTACCAAACTATAAGCATATATACTATCCATGAGGAAGTAGATCTCTTTATAGTGAAAACAACAAATGTTCTTTTTTAATATTTCTTTTAGATAGCCATAAATTAAAACATTGTCAACTAGACTGATTAAGAAACATTTTCTTAATTAGCTTATTGTTTTTAGTAACTGCTGCTATTAAAAAAGATCCTGTACCTGAAATGTATAAAAAATGCTCAGCTGCTTAGAGGAAGCTAATATAAGAGAAATGAAGCTAAGGTATTCTCCAGGGACTAAAAAAGTCTTTTTGGTCAATTTCTTCCTGTCCTAATGTATCTCCTTCTAATTTCTCCTCACCATGAGATTTCCCTATAAAAAATAATTCTGGTTATGTCATTCTGGTATTTAAAAACCTTTGTAAGCAGGAGAAAAGGTAAAGTCTTCAAGGCCTGTCATGGTGTGACCCCTGTCTACCTGTCTCAAGGTCATCTTTTTTCTCTTGTCCTACTACTTGACATATTCTGTTTCCTCTGCTAGAAATACTGTTTCATGCGCTTGTCTGCCTGGAAGACTCCTATTCATCTTTCTCACCTGGTTTCTCACTTCACTGACATTACTAGTCATTCCTTTAATTTGTTTCATCTACTTGATGGAGAGTTGCTTAATGACAGGTGTGGCATAGTTCATCATACAGAGGTGGGGATCACTAAATGTTTCTCTTCAAACCAAATAAAAGTATGCAACATTGTTTCTTAGTCCTACCTTGAGTGCCTTTTTTTGTTCTTTCAATAACCTTGAATCCAGGAAGGTTTACTCTGCATATAGGGCAGATTGATAATTAACCAGTTTATTAGTTGATTCAGTCTTGACATGGAGCAGCGGGATTGAGGAAGTGCTCAGAAAAACACAGACTCCATTAACCTACTAACTACTACTTCTGCCTGCATTTGATCTTCTAAAAATAGATCCTGACTTGCTCCCCAGTTTGAAATCAGTGCATTAGACCTGTCAAATAAGCATTAATAATGCAGAGTCAGGCCCTGGCCAGTTGGCTCAGGGGTAGAGTGTCAGCCTAGCGTGCGGAGGACCCAGGTTCGATTCCCGGCCAGGGCACACAGGAGAAGCGCCCATTTGCTTCTCCAACCCTCTGCCGTGCTTTCCTCTCTGTCTCTCTATTTCCCTCCCGCAGCCAAGGCTCCATTGGAGCAAAGATGGCCCGGGTGCTGGGGATGGCTCTGTGGCCTCTGCCTCAGGCTCTAGAGTGGCTCTGGTCAAAACATGGTGACGCCTAGGATGGGCAGAGCATCGCCCCCTGATGGGCAGAGCTTCGCCCCTGGTGGGCGTGCTGGGTGGATCCTGGTTGGGCGCATGCGGGAGTCTGACTGTCTCTCCCTGTTTCCAGCTTCAGAAAAATGAAATAAATAAATAAATAAATAAATAAATAAATAAATAAAATAAATAAATAAAAAAATAATAATGCAGAGTCAAACCAGCCTGAGAATATAAGGTCATGTTCTGGAACATTACATCTCTTGCTAAATAGCCTTTGAGACAAGAATGCTGTAGAAAGATTTTCAGAAACAACAACTGTGCACGCAGAACAGTCTACTAGAGATAGATGAAATTCAAACAATCCGAGGAGATTTTCACATATATTTTTCAGCTCTAATTGAGTTCAAAGGAGGGCATTAAGGATCCTTAAGAATGCAAACAAAGACATCAAACACCACTACTGAATGGCTGGTCCCATCTCCAGGGTTCCACTGTCACCCCAAATACTTCAATTTTTCTTAAATATTCTGCCACTGTAAGAGAAGAACCTTACTTGAGTTTATACATTTTGAGTCATAAGCTAAAATAATTCCTCATCAGATAATTATAAAAGCTGTGAATTAAAGTATTATACACACTCAGTATATATGATATATAATATATACATCAACTGCCACAGGATTATTCAAAATGAATAATTGGCCTTTTCCCCCTTTTTCTCCTTTTGCTTCTCTGTTTTTCTCAGTCAATTTTACAAGAGCATCTTGCTTAAGGAACACTTTAGAAAAAAAGCTTCCACTGGACTAAATGAGGAGACAGATTTTGATTCTGGGTTTTGTGTCCCTGGAGCCCAAGTCATGGTCAGACAGGGGATCAGGGAGCTACAAGTTCTCTTGGAGGCCACTATTGGTCACTGGAAAAACTTCAAGATGACATTTAAACACATGATTGCCTCAGCAGTGACTTGGGGGGAAATCGATATATCTAGTGGGACTAAAACAACGTTTTTGTCTGCCATCATGTAGGCATTCTGGTAATAGCACCACTGAAGGCAACCTTTTCCACCTTTTGATGGCATTTCACAAGGACTCTTAGGCTAAGCACGTGGCTGCAGGCATCGGTGTCTTTCATTGTGTCAGATGCTGTCTGTTGCAAGTGTCAGTGCCTTTCGTTGTTGGGGTATGCAACGCTTTTGTAGAAAACACGACACCATGTACATGAATGTTTTAGACTTGGGTCATTCCCTCCTCCTCTGTCATTCCTGATGCTCACCTGTATCATAACTACAGCTCACAGATCACTGGCAGTACAGGGAAATTTCTTTCTTGATAGGAGGAAGTTCTGACCTATTTCTGGTTAGTTATATTCTGCGTGTATGTGAACGCCAGTATTTCCTGCCAGGAGAAGAAGTTATTTCAAGTTATTTTTTCCTTTATGATTGATGATGTCAGTGAGATAGGGAATATTCTGCTTCTTCCACTTTCAGACTTATTTCTTTATTGAGATAAATCCACTGTGGCAACAGTGACACTACTGTATTCTCTGTGCTCTATTGCAGTTGTCCCCAACCCCTGGGCCATGGACAGGTACCGGTCCATGGGCCATTTGGTACCAGTCTGCAGAGAAAGAATAAATAACTTACATTATTTCTGTTTTATTTATATTTAAGTCTGAATGATGTTTTATTTTTAAAAAATGACCAGATTCCCTCTGTTATATTTGTCTAAGACTCACTCTTGACACTTGTCTTGGTCAAGTGATACATTTATCTGTCCCATCCTGAAGGCTGGTCCATGAAAATATTTTCTGACATTAAACTGATCCGTGGCCCAAAAAAGGTTGGGGACCACTGCTCTATTTTGCTTGACATCTGACTTTTAGACAGCAGCCTGAGATGACATCCATGATTGCTATTGCTGCTACTATAATATAACATCTCTATCCAAAGGTCTGCTGCAGGGCGACAAGATTGCCAAAGTCCACTCACTGTTTATGTTGGCATTCTCAGCAACAGTTCAATGGCTTGTTATTTTTGCCTTCCCTGTCTTAGTTTTGGAGTTTGCCTGTTAAATGTTCTCATCTGAGTACTGTTTTGGACTCCAGTTTTACCGTTGCCCATTTTTTCTCAATAACTTCTGAGCTTGTTAGTTCAGTTCATCACGTTTCACATTAGGGATTGTGCCATGCTGTTTCCAGTAGTTGTCTGCATATGGGTTTTTAATATGTTTGTTTCAGCTGGTGAATGTCTGATGTAGACAGCCATTCTGATGTGATCATCCATATAGGACACAGAGATGAGAAGGTAGTGAGGAAAATAATCGGCTCTCCTTTATTCCTTGCGTACTCAGAACAGATGGTTGTGGGAGATGGAGGGCTGTCATGTTAATGTCTTCTGAAGGTGCTGTAGGTGAGAGGACGTGAAGGAGTTCCACTAAGTTAGAAAAAGCAATCTCTGTGTTCAGTTTGTTGGTCTTTTCTGTGTCTAGTTGCAGGCTGACAGAAAATGTTGAAGCTCAATGACTTCTGTGTTCACATAGTGTCTCTGACATGGTACCAATAATTGTTGATGTAGGTTTCCAACTTGACATGGGGTCACTGCCTCCCCTATGTCTTTACATGTTTATTTTATGTGATGTTTACAGAAGCCTGGGTGTGTATAAAACAGGAGGAGCTGGTTATGTCCTGCACAGGGCAGCTGTGTGGGCTGTCTACATTGCCTCTGGTGAGCTGCTGAACAGCAGTGGGTTTTCCTTGCTGGGAAATGTGGTTTATGGTCATCTGTGCATGCTCAGTATGGGTGTCGGTTGAGTCCTGTGTTTCAGAGTGTGGTCTGTGAGTGGTGTAGAACTCAGTTCTGATGGATGTGACCTGCTAAGAAGGGCTTGATATATGTCTCTGCCATCTTCTATCTTTGCTTTAGGGGTCCTGTTCTGTATCATATCTGGGCACCTGTTTGTAGTTGGATGCTAATGACCACTGGCTGAGGGTGTGGGTGTGGCTTTCTGACATTGGTTTTGGTGCTGGTTGTGTGTCACAGCTTGTTTATCATTTCATATGACCCAGAGCTGCCGTTACGGGCCATACTTTATGGTAATGGTTTGATCACTATGACACTGGAACATTTGCCATCAAGGTGAATGTACCTTTGAAAGCACTTTTCAATAGAGGCCACCCGGGGGAATAGAAAAGGGGTGTCACACAGTGAGCAAATTGGGGATAGCAGTACTGTCACAGTACTTATACTGTGATTTCTTGGTGCTGGGTTTTGACATCATGGAATGGCCCTTAAGATTTCTTCCATCAACAGAAACATAAAATAACTTGCAGAGATTACCTTTCCAGTACATTTCTGTTGACTAGTCCACATGCCAAAAATGACAAACCACTGATGAAACCAGTAGCTGTTATTGTGAAATGGATGGCTGCAGAGGTTGTACATGCCTAAATTACTGCTTTTCTGGTTTTCCAGGACCTGTAAGTGCTGTGCTTGTTTGATCAGTTCCCTTTTTTATTATACTGGTGTTGGGTTTGTTGGAGACCGGAGGCCTTCCGAGTTCTGTGTTCCCACTGTTTTCTCTCCCAAAGTTCAGAAAGGATTTCATCAGGTTGGCTGTTTGGAGATATGGTCCTGGCTTCACTTGTTGAATTTTTCCTCTGTCTCACTGTTTGATGGCTTCTTTGCTGATGTGCTTATTCTGTGGTGCTTGAGAACTTTGCAAATCTCCTTGTTCTCTCTGTTATCCCTTAGAAGTGCATGACTGAGGTCCTGTGGCATCATCCAGTACTCTGCCTTTCTGTAGTCTGTACACTTACAGTTGAAGGATGCAGTTATAATGTGTCACTGATGTTTTCCCAGAGAGCATGTTTTCCTATCCCCCTCATGATACAGTGATATGATTGCAGGATGTGTCTACAGAGTTCTTCATCCAGTTAACCCAATCCTGTCTATGAATAGGTGGTCAGCCTAGTAACATCAGGAAAATGATGGCTTCTGGGGACACAATGCCTGCCGTTCAGAACCTGGCAAGAGCAAATGAGGAAGGCTGCATCTCTGCCTACGAGTGATGGAGCCATCACAGATGCCCTCACACGCATTTCCAGGGCCTCGCCACCAAGTTACAAAGGTTCAGAGCTGGTTTCAGTGGCATTTTGCTGGAAGCCTGCATATATCTTGCTGAAAACCTAAACTCTCCCATGTGAATGCTTCCTAGGAAAATCAGGTTTCCATGTGAGCTTTAGTTTGCTACCCACACATTGAGAATTCTGGGTGGATGACATTGAAATTCTATTTAAGGTTTTATTAACATCCTTTCCAAGTCTTTGGCCACAGTGGCTACAATTGAAAATGGGTTCAAAGAAACAAATCTCACCTGTGAAAAAGCACCCATATTACCCCTATACCTGCCTCCAACCATTTCATTTAAAATATAAATGGTTGAGACTTCCCACGCTATGTCTGAGTAGGGGTCTCTGAGCCCACCTGAGAGCCTCACACCCCTGGTCTCACCCAGCCACTGGCACGTATCACTTCCAGCACCACCTCCGTGTTAACTCAATATGGAATTTTCTAGTCAATCTTCTAAAAAAAAAGGGTGGTCAGACTGAGATGCAGAGGACCCTGAGTCAAGACCCTGAGATCTCTGGTCTAAACACTGGCATATGCTCCTTGCACGAGGGTTCCTTAGGCTTTCTGGTTTGAAGTTGTGATCATTAACTTGACTCCATGGTCGCTGGATTGATCCCAAGGGTCATTGGCCTGAAGATCATGGTTGTTGGATTGAGTACCAGGTTCCTTGCTGTACTGTAGGTCCCCTCCCTTAATGGCAGAAACAAGAAAGCAATCGATGAACAGATAAAGTGCCTTAACAAAGAATAGCTGCTTTCTATTTGTTTCCCTTTCTCTCTCTCTCTCTCTCTCTCTCTCTCTCTCTCTCTCTCTCAGACTCTCCCTTTGTCTATGTAAAAAGAAAAGTGGTAGCATTCAACGCTGGTTTTCTTTCATTCATTTCTAGGATTCAAAGTAAAAGTGACAATTGACATGACACTCTGGTTGGGAATCATAGGTTAAGTGATAGGGCTGTGCACTTTCTGAGGTCATTTCTTTGTAACTACTGACATCAGTCAAAAGTCCCATGACAAGGCTGTGTAGTCTTTGACAGTGTGATCCCTTCTCATGCTCTGACCTCGGTTACCTGATACTGTGGATCTTGACTAAAGGGCCTTAGAGGAGGGCACCTGCAATATTGAAACATTTCTGATGCCCTCTAGTGGACGTCCTCCAAATAGCACTCTTTCTCGAAAAGTCTGCTGTTGGCTGATATCTGTTTGTGTGAATACAAAATCTCAAATCCTTGAGGCTTTCCACCATATTTAATAAGTGATTATGTGTATAAGTGTCACTGTGTATATTCCAATTCCATGTACGATCCAAACTGCAACTGTGAAAATGGATGAATTTCTCAAGAGAACGATAGCATCAGTTTCTCTACCAAAAGTAGGAATAATAGGTTATTGGAGACTGATTGCTGTGAGATTGCTACTTTCAGAAACTGCTGTAGTGCTGACGTGGAGAAAATGTCCTGAAAAAGGGAAGGAATGCTTAGGGTCACTCTGTTCTTTTTTGGTGTGAATCAACAGAGTTTGCTGGGTCTCTGGGTCTTTCTGATCATTATCTATCTCTGTCCATGGCTTTGCTGGGCTTTCAAAACCTGTTCCTATACGTGGCTGCTTGCAAGTATCACTTCTTTTATTTGGCTTCTTTATTTGTTTCTGTAGTCATTCTCCATTCACTTTTGTAGCTTCTTTTTTTGTATTGATTCATTTTCCCCTTTATCTGATTGTTTTTCCTTTATTTACTTATTCAGTTATTTAGCTGTTTATTTAATTTTTTTATTGTCTTCCTTTAGTTATTCCATTGCTATCTTCTTAAGGAGTGGTGTGTCCCTTTACACTGGGTCTGATTCATCTGTTGCAGGGGGATCTGCCCTTTCCTGTTCATTTCTCTGTCTTTAATGTGTGGCTAAAATCTTGTTTAGAGAGGTGAGAGCTTTGCCCAGAGCATGTGCTTCCTGGGAAAAAGTGTATAGGGTAGCTTTTTTGTTGTGTGCTGCATTTCTTGGTGTGGTTCTGTCTGAGGTTGTCATGGATTTCAGCTCATGTGACCTTCCATTTTTGCAACATAATGTACGGAACTTAACATAAAGGGTTGCATCTCAGTGTGGGTTTTCTTGTTTTTAGGGTTTGGTATTTGTGGCCAGGCCCATGTCTGACCAAGAGCTTTATCTTGGAAGCCCTCTGTCTTTTTTTTTTTAATTATTATTATTTTTTTTCATTTTTCTGAAGCTGGAAACAGGGAGAGACAGTCAGACAGACTCCCGCATGCGCCCGACCAGGATCCACCCAGCACGCCCACCAGGGGCGACGCTCAACCCACCAGGGGGCGATGCTCTGCCCATCCTGGGCGTCGCCATGTTGTGACCAGAGCAACTCTAGTGCCTGAGGCAGAGGCCACAGAGCCATCCCCAGTGCCCGGGCCATCTTTGCTCCAATGAAGCCTTGGCTGCAGGAGGGGAATAGAGAGACAGAGAGGAAAGCGCGGTGGAGGGGTAGAGAAGCAAATGGGCGCTTCTCCTGTGTGCCCTGGCCGGGAATCGAACCCAGGAAGCCCTCTGTCCTTTATTGGGGTTTTCAGTGCTCTCAGGAGCCTCCATTGAGCACCTGTGGTCCTGACGTTGGCTGCGCTGCATATATTCTGTTAGTCTGATGAATGAGAACTGTCACCTCAGAATCCTCTTGTCTGTAAGTGTGGTATCCTTCGTCGCACTCTGATGCATGCATTCTACATATGGGGAATATCACCTGGAAAGGGGTCAATGGAAAGAATAAATTTTCCTTCTGCCCTCTAGTGGGGAAGTTGAGAATTAAAAGCATTTTGAAAGAGAAACTTTTCTTTCACCCCCACTGCTGTTTTGCAAAAAGAGTTTGGAATGGCCACTGCAACTTTTGTAAGCAGTGTATGTGTGTGTGTCAGATGAAGGGCTGCAGCCAGAGACCATGGAGTTATGTCCATAATGCCATGCTGCAGGCAGTCACCACATAATCAAGGTGAATGAGCCTGTGCTTATATGGTGACCTCAGAAATTTGAATCTGGGTTATAAGAGTACCAGGTTTATACAATATTCACTGCATCACCACCTGGTCAGGCTCTTCCTCCACTTATTTCAACACGTGAAGGGAAAATAAGACCATGTTACTAAACATGTTGTTGATGTTTTAAATTTTAAAAAAAAATTATAGTAATCTTTTGAAAATTGACATCCCTTGTAAAATTGTTTTTATGAGTTTTACTTTGTTTGAAAAATAATTTGGGATGACATCAGAGTAATGGTGCGGTAGGAAGTGATACCAATAAATCTCCCCAAAAACTCAACAAGATCTTCAAGCAGAAACAGAAAAACCTATCCTTGGAGCCTCCAGATTTTTCACAATACAACCAAAGGTATGGTTGAGCGAAAAATTGGTTAAATATATAATCAAACCCCAAAGGAAATAGGGAGTAAAAAATGCTCCGCCTTCCTCACTAACCTAAATAGGGCTGCTTTCACTGGGAACTGAGAGTGTATAAGTACCGCACACTAACCGATTGCGCCACTGGAGCTCCAGTGGAACTGATAGTGTAGAAACTGAGGTGGGCAAAGGCGGTGAATAGATCCAGGCTGTGGCACAAATGGCCGAACCAGGCTATCGCATGGAGATCCAAGACGAGGAAAAACTGTAACTATGGCAACCCAGGCAATACAAGCTAACATTCGCGCCAAACCCAGACAAAGAAAGACAAGCGGGGCAGGCATTCGCCCCAATCTCCTGGTTGGGGCATGCAGATAGTGGGTGAGAGATTCCTTTGAAAGCCCCGGGAGTGGGCGTCCCTGTTATCCTACAGAGAGAAAGAGTCAGAAGCCTTTGTGTGGGCTGAAAGCAGAATCTCCAGGCCGCCCCAGCACCCTGAAAAAAACGCACACAGGGAAGGAGCGAGAGGCAATTCCAACACTGGAACTTTTCCGTGCAGGCGGGGGTTTCACTCAATGTGTAAGGTGGCCGGCCTGATATCCTGGTCGATGCACACGGAGAGTGGGCAAGAGATTCCTCCAAGCACCTCAGCAGTGGGTGCCCATGTTATCCCATAGAGGCTGCCCCTCTATGGGGCAGAGGTCTTTGAGTGGGTGGAAGCCCCACCTGATTATGCTAGCAGTTCTGATTGACTGAGCCTGACCCAGAGCCCTGTGCTGAGTGGGAATAGAGTGGGGAGTTACCAGCTCTTTGAGCGTCTTACTATTCAGGCAGAGGCAGCAGCAACCCCATAGTTGGATTATCAGGATTCTAATTGAGGAAGGAAAGAGTAGGAGAGAGGCTCCAGGAACATGGACTCTCTCACTGTCGGAGCCTATAAATGCTAATGAGCCTTGATTGCCAATGAGACTGAAGCCCAATACATGACATCGCCATAGAGACTTATCAACTGCAAACATCTACCTAAGAATGCCAAAAGGGCACAACCCAGGGTGCAGAGTCACTGACCAGGAAGAAGGAGAGAAAAGAAAAAGCAAGAAGATAACCTCTCAAAATCAAGAATAACACGCAGACTTTATAGCCTATCCCATTTTATTATATTTGTTTGTTTGTTTCTCTTCTCTTCATTCTTGATTTTTTTTTGCCTCCTCCAATTTGGTCATTTAATTCTCTGCCGGTCTTACTCTCTCCTCTCCTTGAACTACACTACCCATAAGTGTTACATCTCCCATTATCTTTTCTTTCCTCTTCCTCTCTATGAGGGTTGCACTCCAAAACACTTAACTCTCTCTCTCTCTCTCCTTTTTTTTCTTCTTTTAGTGGTTCCCTCTTTTTCTTCTTTCTATCTGTTTCTTTTCTCCCTCTATATTAGTTTCTTCCTTTCTCCTTTACGTCTCCTCCCATTCAAACCTCAATAATGAACAAATTATCTTATCTGGGATTCAAACTTATGTTTCAGGCATTTTGGGGGGTTTTGACTTCACCTTTTTAACTCACTAGTAGTGCTCCCATTCCTGGCTCTCCATTTTATCTAGGTCTTGTTCCACTAAATACAATAGTAATTTCTTAATTCCCCCCCCCCATTTTCCTATTTTCCTCTTATTTCTCTCATCATAATTCTTAGTCAACCAACTCCTAAAAGCAAATCATTATATTCTTGACCCAAATTTTTTCCTTATTTGCTATTTGTGGGTCCATACCCCGCCATTTTTAAATTTTATTTTTTTATTTATTTTTTATTTTTTTTCTTTGCCCCTTTATTACTTCTCCCCAATTCAGGCCCTCCATTAAAAACATTGTTGGTTCTATTTAGTACAATAAAATTCACAGTTCACCACAAGATTTTCTCAAGAAAGAGGGGAGAGGAGAGGAGAGAAAAAAAGGAGGGGGAGGAATAATTTCCTTTTTTTCAAAATTTTATTTTATTTTTCTTTATTTAATTATTAATTTAAGAAAAACTTTTTGATTTTATATTTTTATTTTTTAAACTTTTTATTCTTTATTAAATCGCATTAAGACTATCAACTAAACCACGCTCAGATGCCATTAAAGAAGAGAAAATCAAATATCATGGACACAAAAGAAAGAGGTAACACAGATAGATGAGGAAAAATCTATGGAGAAAAAATTTAATATATTGGAAACCTTGGAGTTAAATGACAAATTTAAAATAAAAATCATAAAAATACTCAGAGATATACAAGAAAACACAGAAAGGCAATTTAAGGAGATCAGAAAACAACTCAATGAACATAAAGAGTATATTTCCAAGGAAATTAAAACTATAAAAACAAATCAAACAGAAATGAAAAACTCAATTTACGAGCTGAAAAACGAGGTAACAAGCTTAGCTAATAGAGCAGGCCAGATAGAAGGGAGGATTAGTGAAATAGAAGACAAGCAACTTGAGGCACAACAGAAAGAACAAAGAGACTCAAAAATTTTTAAAAAATCAGTTAGCCCTACAGGAACTATCTGATTCCATCAAAAAGAATAACATAAGAATAACAGGAATATCAGAAGGAGAAGAGAGAGAAAATGGAATGGAGAACATACTCAAACAAATAATAGATGAGAACTTTCCAAGCCTGTGGAAAAAACTAAAGCCTGAAATTCAAGAAGCAAACAGAACTCCAAGTTCTCTTAACCCCAACAAACCTACTCCAAGGCACATCATAATGGAATTGGCACAAACCAACAGTGAAGAAGAAATTTTCAAGGCAGCCAGGGAAAAGAAGAATACAACATATAAAGGAAGGCCCATGAGATTATCATCAGATTTCACAACAGAAACTCTACAAGCTAGAAGAGAGTGGACCTCAATATTTAAAGTCCTGAAAGAGAGGAACTTTCAGCCAAGAATACTATACCCATCAAAGCTATTCTTCAAATAGGAAGGAGAAATAAAAACATTCACAGATACAGAAAAGATGAGAGAATTTATCATCAGAAAACCTCCACTCCAGGAATTACTAAAGGGGGTTTCCCAATCAGATACAAAGAACAACAAAAAAAAAAGCCACAAGTAAAAGCTTCAAGAAGAATGCAATAAAACCAAATTAAACTGTGACAACAACAAAAAGAAAGGGGGAAAGAGGATGGAGATTAACAGTAGCAAAGGATGATGGAGTGCAAAAGTACTCACAAAATAGTGCACTACAATGAACAGGGTAGGAACCCTTTTCATTACTTAATGGTATCCACCATTGAACAAACCACCACAGAAGCACATGATTTTAAAAAGATAGCAACAGAGAAAAGATGTTTGGAACAAAACAAAATAAAAACAAAAGATAGAAAAAGGAAAGAAAAGGATCAAACAAGACACAAAACTAATAGAAAGCAATCTATAAAATGGCAATACGAAACGCACAAGTGTCAATAATTACAATAAATGTAAATGGATTAAACTCACCAATAGAAAGTCACAGAATGGATCAAAAAAGAAAATCTAGCTATATGCTGCCTACTAGAAACTCATTTAAGTAACAAGGATAAAAACAATTTCAAAGTGAAAGGCTGAAAAACAATACTCCAAGCAAATAACATCCAAAAAAAAAGGTGTAGCAATACTCATATCTGATAATGCTGACTACAAGACAACAAAAGTACTCAGAGACAAAAATGGCCATTTCATAATGGCTAAGGGGACAATGAATCAAGAAGACATAACAATACTTAATATATATGCACCAAACCAAGAAACACCAAAATATATAAGAGAGCTATTTATTGACCTTAAAACAAAAACTGACAAAAATACAATCATACTTGGAGACCTCAATACACTACTGACGGCTCTACATCAGTCATCCAGAGAATCAACAAAGGTATAGTGGCCTTAAACAAAACACTAGAGAACCTGGATATGATAGACATCTACAGGACATTTCATCCCAAAGTGACAGAGTATATATTTTTCTCCAATGTACATGGATCATCCTCAAGAATTGACCATATGTTGGACCACAAAAACAACATCTGCAAATTCAGAAATATCGAAGTTGTACCAAGCATATTTTCTGATCATAAAGCCTTGAAACTAGAATTCAACTGCAAAAAAGAGGAAAAAAAATCCCACAAAAGTGTGGAAACTAAACAACATACTTTTAAAAAATAAATGGGTCAAAGAAGAAATAAGTGTAGACATCAAAAGATATATACAGACAAATGAAAATGACAATACAACATATCAGAATCTATGGGATACAGCAAAAGCAGTGATTAGAAGGAAGTTCATTTCACTTCAGGCATATATGAACAAACAAGAGAGAGCCAAGTGAACCACTTAAATTCACACCTTAAGGAACTGAAAAAAGAAGAACAAAGACAACCCAAAAACAGCCGAAGAAAGGAGATAATAAAAATCAGAGCAGAAATAAATGAAATAGAGAACAAAGAACTATAGAAAAAATTAATAGAACAAGGAGCTGGTTCTTTGAAAAGATCAACAAAATTGACAAACCCTTGGCAAGACTTAACAAGGAAAAAAGAGAAAGAACTCATATAAACAAAATCCAAAATGAAAAAGGAAAAATCACCACGGACACCATAGATATACAAAGAATTATTGTAGGATGCTATGAAAAACTTTATGCCACTAAATTAAACAACCTAGAAGAAATGGATAAAATCCTAGAACAATACAACCTTCCTAGACTGAGTCAGGAGAAAGCAGAAAGCCTAAACAGACCTATATGCGTGATCTGTGGTGGCGCAGTGGATAAAGTGTCAACCTGGAAATGCTGAGATCACTGGTTCAAAACCTTGGGCTTGCCTGGTCAAGGCACATATGGGAGTTGATGCTTCCAGCTCCTCCCCCCTGTCTCTCTTTCTCTCTCTTCCTCTCTCCTCTCTTTCCCTCTCTGTCTCTCTCTCCTCTCTCAAAATTAATAAATAAAAAATAAAAAAATAAACAGACATATTAGTAGAGAAGAAATAGAAAAAACCATTAAAAACCTCCACAAAAATAAAAGTCCAGGCCCAGATGGCTATACCAGCAAATTTTATCAAACAGTCAAAGAAGACTTGGTTCCTATTCTACTAAAAGTCTTCCAAAAAATTGAAGAAGAAGCAATACTTCCAAACACATTTTATGAGGCCAATATAACCCTCATACCAAAACCAGGTAAGGATGGCACAAAAAAAAAAAAACTACAGACCAATATCTCTAATGAATACAGATGCTAAAATACTAAACAAGATACTAGCAAATCAAATACAACAACATATTAAAAAAATAGTACATCATGATAAAGTGGGATTCATCCCAGAATCTCAAGATGATTCAACATACGTAAAACTGTTAACGTAATACACCATATCAACAAAACAAAGAACAAAAACCACATGATTTTATCAATAGACGCAGAAAAGGCTTTCGATAAAATACAACACAATTTTATGTTTAAGACTCTCAACAAAATGGGTATAGAAGGAAAATATCTCAACATGATAAAGGCCATATATGATAAACCATCAGCTAACATCATAATAAATAGCACTAAACTGAAGGCTTTCCCCCTTAAATCAGGAAGAAGACAGGGTTGTCCTCTCTCTCCAATCTTATTTAATGTGGTGCTAGAGGTTCTAGCCAGAGCAATCAGACAAGACAAAGAAATAAAAGGCATCCATATCAGAAAAGAAGAAGTAACAGTATCACTTTTTGCAGATGATATGATTCTATACATCAAAAACCCCAAAGAATCCACAAAAAGATTACGAGAAAAAATAAGCCAATACAGTAAGGTCGCAGGATACAAAATTAACATACAGAAGTCAATAGCCTTTCTATATGCCAACAATGAAACATTTGAGAATGAAGTCAAAAGAATAATCCCCTTCACGATTGCAACAACAACAACAACAAAAGTACCTAGGAATAAACATAACAAAGAATGTAAAGGACTTATATAATGAAAACTACAAACCATTGTTAAGGGAAATCGAAAAAGATATTATGAGATGGAAAAATATTTCTTGTTCTTTGTTAGATAGAATAAATATAATCAAGATGGCCATATTACCCAAAGCAATATACAAATTTAATGCAATTTCCATCAAAATTCCAATGACATTTTTTTAAAGAAATGGAGCAAAAAAAAATCATCAGATTTATATGGAACTATAAAAAACCCGAACAGCCACAGCAATCCTAAAGAAAAAGAATGAAGCTTGGGACATTACAATACCTGACGTCAAACTATATTATGGGGCCACAACAATCAAAACAGCATGGTATTGGCAGAAAAATAAACACTCAGACCAATGGAACAGAATGGAAAACCCAGAAATAAAACCACATATATATAGTCAAATACTTTTTGATAAAGGGGCCAACAACACACAATGGAGAAAAGAAGCCTCTTCAGTAAATGGTGCTGGGAAAACTGGAAAGCCACATGCAAAAGAATGAAACTGGACTACAGTCTGTACCCCTGTACTAAAATTAACTCAAAATGGATCAAAGATCTAAACATAAGACCTGAAACAATAAAGTACATAGAAGAAGACATAGGTACTAAACTCATGGACCTGGGTTTTAAAGAGCATTTTATGAATTTGACTCCAAAGGCAAGAGAAGTGAAGGCAAAAAATTAATGAATGGGACTACATCAGACTAAGAAGTTTTTGCTCAGCAAGAGAAACTGATAACAAAATAAACAGACAGCCAACTAAATGGGAAATGACATTTTCAAACAACTGCTCAGATAAGGGCCTAATATCCAAAATATACAAAGAACTCATAAAACTCAACAACAAACAAACAATCCAATAAAAAAATGGGAAGAGGACATGAACAGACACTTCTTCCAGGAAGAAATACAAATAGCCAACATATATCTGAAAAAATGCTCATCTTCTTTAGTTATTAGAGAAATGCAAATCAAAACTGCATTGAGATACCACCTCACACCTGTTAGATTAACTATTATTATTAACAAGACAGGTAATAGCAAATGTTAGAGAGGCTGTGGAGAAAAAGGAATCCTCATACACTATTGGTGGGAATATAAAGTAGTCCAACTATTATGGAAGAAAGTATGGTGGTTCCTCAAAAAACTGAAAATAGAACTACCTTATGACTCAGCAATCCCTCTACTGGGTATATACCCCCAAAACTGAGAAACATTGATACATAAAGACACATGCAGCCTCATTTTCATTGCAGCATTTTTCACAGTGGCCAGGACATGGAAACAACCAAAAAGCCCATCAATAGATGACTGGATAAAGAAGATGTGGCATATATACAGTATGGAATACTACTCAGCCATAAGAAATGATGACATCGAATCATTTACAGCAAAATGGTGGGATCTTGATAACATTATACGGAGTGAAATAAGTAAATCAGAAAAAACCAGGAACTGCATTATTCCATACATAGGTGGGACATACAAGTGAGACTAAGAGACATTGATAAGAGTGTGGTGGCTATGGCGCGAGAGGGCAGAGGCAGAGGGAAAGGGGGAGGGGGTGGGGCACAAAGAAAACTAGATAGTAGGTGATAGAGTCCAATCTGACTTTGGGTGATGGGTATGCATCATAATTGAACGACAAGATAACCTGGACATGTTATGTTTGAATATATGTATCTTGATTTATTGATGTCACCCCATTAAAAAATAAAATTAAAAAAAAAGAAAAATAATTTTTCTGAGAACTTATAATATTTTTGTGATTTAAAGTCTGGAAGCACGGTGTTCTGAGAATAAGAAGTATTCTGTAAGTGATACCATGTTCTCTTGAGATAATCTGAGAGAGTCTCTGTCTAGCATTTGTTCACCATGTTAATAAGCAGGTCTGTAGGTGGTGGGTTGTGGAAAGTAAAAGAGAAAGAATGTTGATGCCACCTTTTTTAAGGACCCTTTTCTGTCATGGCCTGGCCAGGATTACTATGTACATTGCAGAATGAGGAGGAAATTTTGATTTATGAATCAATAATACTTGTCAAAAGGGGTTTCAGTGGGGCAAAGTTTGAGATATTTGCTGTTCCCTTAGCAGGCAGGGGTTCTTTGATCTGCCCTATAACCTACGGGGCACTCGTGCCAATGATGGTCATGGAATGGTCAGGATAGTGATATCTAGTCAGGTAGTTTTCCAGACAGTGCTCACTACTTAAAACGGTCCAGTCCCTTGTTACTGAAGCACACCTGAGAAGCCAATCAGGATGCATCTTTAGTGGCACAGGACGTGTGTGAACACTGGAGAAAAGAAGCTGAGGAAGAAAGACTGTTCATCAACAGGAGGCCAGCAGGGTGATGGCGTTATAGGGAAAGTTGTGTTGTTGTTGCTTATATTTCATTTATTGTGTTTAGAGAGAGAGTATTGAGAAAGACATGGAAAAGCGAGCAATCGTTCCATGCAGTTGTTTCTTGGTGTTTCCATCATTTGCTTCTTGTACCTGCCTTAAGTCACGAACGACCACATCATTTAGGGTGGGCAGGACAGCACTTTGTGCTGCTATCCACTCATCCAGGATTCAGTTTCTGCACTTTAGGTCTCAGCCTCCAGGCTGCTTTTTCCAAGACAGGTGTTCCCGGATCATTCTTGTCTGTTGTGGTCAGTGTTCTGTTCTTTTCCTGCATAGCAACTGCCTGAACCTGAAGTGGCATCTTTAATTTTTTATTGCTTACTTTGACTTCTAAGCCATGAGCCACAGGAAATCGTGTGTGTATTGTGCATTCATCTGCACACTGGTGTGTATGTCTGTGGCGGTACCGACATTAGATACTGAATGTTATAATTTTGGTAGTTGAGAGACTTCAATCAACAGGGCTTGGAATGTAAAACCCTTAAAGAAACAGTAGCCTTGCCAGCCTGTTGCAAAGTAATGTGGGGTACAGTTCTTCTCCTGCCAGGTAGAAGCTCTCTGCACCCCTGGGATGTTGCAGCCAGGCAGCCCTCCTCAGCTGTGGCCTGGCTGTGGTGCTCCTCTGGACCACTGCCCCTCACACATTCCCCCTCCCCTCTGCAGAGTGAGTCTCGCTGTAGCCTGGACTCATCTGCACGTGGGCGTTGCGGGGTGCGAGTTGGGAGAGGTTAGACTCCAGACAGCGTGGCTGAGGCAGAGGTCTCCATGGCAGACACTTGTGGGGAGGGCAAAGTAACCTGCAGCACGAGCACCTGAGGAGAAGGAAGCAGGTCTGTGACAGGTCACGGGGACATGGAGCGAGGAAGCGCAGCCCTCAGAAGAGGGAGGAAGGGCCTCAGACGCGACAGGGGAGGGTTGTTAAAGAGGCACCAGCAAACGCGGCTGTGGTCTGAGCAGGTAGGAGTGATTGACGCCCAGGCTGAGAAGTGAGGGTGCCATGCCCATGGTCAGATTTGGCTGGGACTGTCCTTGATGGGCTGGGAAGAGGGGATGCATGAGAGGTGCTAAGCTCAAAGCTCTGGGAAGAGTTTTGTAGAGCCTGCGCTCAGAAGCAGAAGGGGTCAGAGCAGACAGGGGCGGGGGGATTGGTGCAGAATGAGAGACAGCCGAGTCATCTGTGTGAGACTTGGACCTGAGGAGATCCGAGTTAGATTCAGGAAGGGGTGCTGAGACTGCCAGAGTGTAATTATTGAAGGAGCCAGAACAGGGAGGTGCTGATAGAGCCCCTGTGAGGCTGAGAACAAAGAAGATCAGCACAAAGGAGGAAAAATGTTTGCATTCCATTGGTCAGAGACCCTTATCAGAAGTTTATGTTTGAAATTCACCACTAAGCTAAACCCAGCCCCTGTTGCTATGCTGCATGTGAACCCCTTAGCGAATAGCTAACTGCCACATCTGCTTCTGTATAATGCTTGCTTACTTAGGATATATAAGGACTTGGCTGTAAGCAGCAGGGGTGACTCCCATTTGCATCTCCCTGTGAGTATGCTGTCTCAGGATACTGGGGAGTTCATCCCTGTGCAGGTTAAACTTGGCCAATAAAGTATGATCCAAGCTCCTGAAAGTCTCCGACGTTTGTTCTCGTACCCGGTGGATCCAATATTTTGGAGGCTCGCCCAGGATTCTCCCTTGGCTGAGTTTTGGGTCGGAGACTGGAGGGACAGCAGTTCAAACAGCTGGAGCTGGGTAACTGTTCACCAAGGATCCTTATTTGGGTTGGCTTTTGAGCTCTAGAGCACACATTCCTGAGGTGGTAGGTGGGACGCTGCTGGTAACCCACCCAGGGCTTTCAGAGGCAGGGTGCTTCCCTCTGAAATTTGGATATTTGTAATTGTTAACTCTAGGAGTGACTGGTAACATTAGGAATCCTTTTTGCACTGCGCTGTGTTTTGTCTGAGCTTGAATGACTGAGTTGAGTGTAAGAGAAACAAGTGTGTTCCCTGTGTTAATAGTATGTTGCCTGTATCCTGCCCTTTCTCATTATTCCTGAATCATCCAGGATGGGACAACAGGGATCTGTGCCAGGATCCCCACTCAAGTGCCTGTTGAAGAATTTTTCTAATTTCCAGAAGAGGGCGCAGGGGTACGGAGGTCCACCACTGAGTCCAGGTTTCCTCTGAACCTTGAGCCAGCTGGATTGGCCTGTGTTTAATATGGGATGGCCCACAGAGGGCACTTTTGACCTTCCAACTTTATTTGCTGTTAGAGCCATTGTCTATAGAGCACCCCACCCAGACCAATACCTGTATATAGATATGTGGGTAGATATAGCCACCAAGCAGACTAGGTACATTAGAAAGTGTCTGAAGGACAGCCAGTGAGGCAGGCGAGTGGTTTGTCTCACTACGGGGGATAAGAAATTTGGGAGGGTCAAAGAAAAGGAAAAGGGAGAAGCCCATTCCCTGACAATACAGGGTAAAGTCTGGTGAACTGTCCAGACTTTACCCTGTATTGCCTGGACTGCTAGAGGACCACCTAGACCCGGTGAATCCCCCTCCACCCTATCAGCGGCAGGACGTGAGCAGGCTCCTGAGTCCGCCCCACACCCAAGGAGGGGCGGTCTATGGAGTGGGAGGCATGGCCGCCCCTTCTTCAGCAGGAGGTGTGGCCATTCCTTCTTCGGCAGGAGGCATGGTCATTCGTTGGCAGAGGGCATGGCAATTTTTCCTCCTTTGGCAGGGGGCGTGGCCATTTTCCCTTCTTTGGCAGGGGGTGTGGCCGTTCCTTCTTTGGCAGGAGGAGTGGCCATTCTTCCTTCTGCAGAGGGCACGGACAATTTTACTCCTTTGGTGGGGGGCGTGGCCATTCCTCCTTTGGCAGGGGGCATGGCTATGCCTCCTTCAGGGGGAGGGGCAGCCATCTTGCCCCTCTGGGAGGCACCGCCGGCACCAGATGCTGGTCCACGGGCACCTCCTCGCCTCATCTATGTGCCTTTTTCCACCAGTGATTTATACAATTGGAAGCATCAGAATCCCCCATTTTCTGAGAAACCTCAGGGATTAATATCTCTCCTTGAGACCATTTTTAGGACCCATCAGCCTACATGGGATGATTGTCAGCAGATTTTACAAACCCTCTTCACTTCTGAAGGGATAGAATAATGAGAGAAGCTGCTAAAGTGGTATTGGGAGAGGAAAGGGAAACTCGGGAGGGAGGAAGGGAAGTAGAAGACGTTCTCCCATCTCAACCTCCTACCTGGGACCCTAATACCACTGAGGGAAGGGACGCACTCCTCCAGTATCGCCGGGCTCTGTTGAGGTGGCTCAAGGCAGCAGCTAGGAAGCCAACCAACTTTAGCAAGGTAAGTGAGATCATCCAGGGGAGAGAGGAATCCCTGGAAGCTTTCTTAGAGAGACTCATGGAGGCATATAGAGTGTACACTCCCTTAGACCTAGAAGCGGAAGAAAACAAGAGGCTAATAAACATAGCCTTTGTGACTCAAGCCGCTTCTGATATAAGAAAAAAGCTTCAGAAGATTGAGGGGTTCGAGGAAGAGAATAGGAGTAAGCTATTAGAAATAGCCCAGACACATATACACTATGGAATACTACTCAGCCATAAGAAATGATGACATCAGAACATTTACAGCAAAATGGTGGGATCTTGATAACATGATACGAAGCGAAATAAGTAAATCAGAAATAACCAGGAACTGCATTATTCCATACGTAGGTGGGACATAAAAGTGAAACTAAGAGACATTGATAAGAGTGTGGTGGTTATGGGGGGGAGGGGGGAATGGAAGAGGGAGAGGGGGAGGGGGAGGGGCACAAAGAAAACAAGATAGAAGGTGACAGAGGACAATCTGACTTTGGGTGATGGGTATGCAACATAATTGAACAAGATAACCTGGACTTGTTATCTTTGAATATATGTATCCTGATTTATTGATGTCACCCCATTAAAAAATAAAATTATTAAAAAGACAAAAAAAATTAAAAAAAAAATTAAAAAAATTTAAAAAAAAGAAAAGAAATAGCCCAGAAAGTAAATATCAACAGGGATGATCCGGAGGTTGGCAGAGCAAAGGAGGTAGCCAAGATCCTGATTGCTGCTCAGAAACCTCCCCCCAAAGGAAAAGGGGGACAGAGGAAGGGCCAAAGACAGCGAATAGACAAGGATCAATGCACCTATTGCTAGGAGAAAGGACAATGGAAGAGAGAGTGCCCAAAGTTGAGGGTCGACAGCCAGAGGCCAAAACAAGCCCCAGAGGTCTTGATTTAAACCTTAGACTGACGGGGCCAGGGCTCCATTCCTGTCAGCTCCCAGGAGCCCATGGTCACCTTAATAGTCGAAGGAAAGCCAATAGACTTCCTAGTCAACACGGGAGCCACCTACTTAGTCCTAAAGAAACCACAGGGCCAGATGCAGAAAGCAACTACTAAGATAATAGGGGCAACGGGCAAAGCAGAAGGCTACCCATGGGCCACTGCAAGAATTACTGACTTAGGTCGAGGCACCATCACCTACTCTTTCCTAGTCATTTCAGACTGTCCTTACCTACTGCTTGGAAGGGACTTATTGCAGAAACTTCAGGCCACTATAACTGAGGAGTCACTGAGCCATTTCACCCGCAGGTGTTGTAAAGTACCAAAGGCTACAGAATTAATATTAATATTTTAGGAGGCTTGGAGAACATTTTATTAATTTGGATTAAAGTGTGAGAGAAATTGTGAGAATAGTCTCTGTACTGTGTGATTGGCATAACCAGGATGGCCCTTGGCATTGTATTGTAAATGCAAGGGGAGGAAAACATGGATTCCCAGACATTCCACCACACCTTTGGGGAAAGGGGTGAATGGCTAGCCAGGTGCAGGAAGACAAAAGCCAAAATAAACCTTTTCTTATAGCAATGAGCCATTTGCAGGCATTTGTCCCCACCAAAACTACCTCTCCTATGTAAATGCGTGTGTGACTCTGGACAGAGAGATAGCAGATGAACACTAGATAATATAGGAATGCCTTTAATATGTAAAGAGACATCTTTCTACCATTGCATTGGCTTGTAAATTTTGTTTTCTCCAAAATGATGTATGGTTTGCAAATTGAACATGGTCCTATCATGTTAAAGGACATATGCCTATAACCAATAGCGGTAAGGGGCTCCTAATTGCAATTTTTGCTTCTGTACTTCCCACTTACAAAACTATAAAAACTAAGTAGAACAAAGGGCCAGCACACCCTCCGTGAGATTTCTGTCGGAGTTCCCGCTGCTTGGCCAAGCTAGACAAGAAAGCTTTAATGTGTAAATGATGAACCTTGCTCCTGTCTTCCATATTTCGGGTCCCTCCGAATTTGGATTAACAATAACCTTCTGACGGGAGGAAAGCCCCAAGGGGAGCAAAGAGGCAGAGGTCAGCATGGAAGTAACTGTCCCACTGTCTGAAGAGCACTTACTTGCCACCATCTTGGAAGGTAAGGAGGCTGAGGATGGGGTTCCAGACACCCTGCATGCCCGGGTACCTGAGGTTTGGGTGGAAACCAACCCCCCAGGTTTGGCCGCTCACCAATCGCCTGTCCTGGTGCAACTGCTTAGCACTGCTAGATCGGTTAGGATCAGGCAGTACCCAGTCCCAGCCAGAGCTAGACAGGGAGTGGCCCAGCACTTGCAGCACCTACTAAAGGCAGGCATCCTCCGAAGGTATCAATCAGCCTGGAACATCCCGCTGCTTCCCATCCAGAAACCAGGGAGTGAAGACTATCGTCCGGTCCAGGACTTGCGAGAAATAAATGCGCAGGATGCCTTCTTTTGTATTCCCCTGGCGCCTCAGAGCCAAGAGATCTTTGCCTTTGAATGGAATGACCCAGATAATGGACTGGTGGGGCAGTTCACTTGGACTAGACTACCACAAGGGTTTAAGAATTCCCCCACAATTTTTTTTTGTATTTTTCTGAAGTTGGAAATGAGGAGAGACAGTCAGACAGACTCCTGCATGTGCTCGACCGGGATCCACCCAGCACGCCCACCAGGGGGCGATGCTTTGCCCACCAGGGGGTGATGCTCTGCTCCTCTGGGGCATCACTCTGTTGCAACCAGAGCCACTCTCGTGCCTGAGGCAGAAGCCAAGGAGCCATCCCCAGCGCCCAGGCCATCTTTGCTCCAATGGAGCCTCGCTGCGGGAGGGGAAGAGAGAGGAAGGAGAGGGGGAGGGGTGGAGAAGCAGATGGGCGCTTCTCCTGTGTGCCCTGGCCGGGAATCGAACCCGGGACTTCTGAATGCTAGGCCGACACTCTACCACTGAGCCAACCAGCCAGGGCCTCCCCCACCATTTTTTAAGATTTTTTTTATTTATTCATTATAGAGAGGGGAGAGAGAGAGATAAGGGGGAAGAGCAAGAAGCATCAACTCCCATATGTGCCTTGACCAGGCAAGCCCAGGGTTTTGAACCGGCAACCTCAGCATTTCCAGGTTGACGCTTTATCCATTGCACCACTACACGTCAGGCTCCCCCACCATTTTTAATGAAGCCCTCAACAAAGATCTGCAGGCTTTCTACTCCTCCCATCCATCGATCGTACTGCTCCAATATGTAGATGGCATTCTCATAGCTGCCAAGGATGAAGGAGAGTGTGAGGAAGCTACCTCGGACCTGCTTCAAGATCTCAGGCAAATGGGGTATCGAGTCTCCACCAAGAAGGCGAGATTATGACACAAACTGTAAGTTATTTGGGGTATAACTTACTGGGAGGGCAAAGGATGTTGTCCAGCCAGTGAATACAGATGGTCTTGCAGATCCCCAAGCCTACTAGCAAGAAGCAGGTACGAGAATTCCTGGGTGCAGTAGGATACTGCCAACTGTGGATATTAGGCTTTGCAGAACTAGCTAAACCCCTGCATGAACTAACCAGGGGTAAGGAAGAGCAGTTCACTTGGGCAGACAAGGAGAAGAAAGCATTCTAAGTGCTTAAAGAGGCCCTGGTGGCTTCCCCAGCTTTGGCCCTGCCAGATCTGGCCAAACCCTTTCAGCTATTTATAGCAGAAAAGGGAGGTGTAGCTTTAGGGGTACTGAGCCAGGAACTTGGGCCGTGGAAGAGGCCTGTCGCCTATCTGTCCAAAAAACTTGATCCTGTAGCCTTGGGATGGCCAACATGTCTGAGGGCACTTGCTGCCACCTCCATACTAGTCAAGGAGGCTAATAAATTGACTTTAGGTCAGGACATCCAAGTCATTGGGGAACACTACATAGAGCAAGTGCTGGGAGCACCTCCTGACACATGGCTATCTAATGTGCAGCTAATGCAGTATCAGGCTCAGCTGCTGAATCCTCCCTCTGTTCAGTTCCTCAAAACTGTGGCCCTGAACCCAGTGACTCTGTTGCCAATACCAGACTCCACTTTGGCCCACAGTTGCAAGCAAATCCTTGACAAGGTGACTGGCTCCTGCCCGGACTTAAGGGATCAGACCTATGAGAAGGCAGACCTGACTCTTTTTACTGATGGAAGCAGTTTTATCAAGGATGGACAGCAGTATGCAGGGGAAGCAGTGACCATGGGAGATAAGGTCCTATGGAAGAAAGCCTTGCCCACAGGGACATCTGCACAGAGGGCAGAACTAATAGGACTAACCAGGGCCTTACAGATAGCAGAGGGAAAAGTTGCCAACATCTATACTGACAGCCGTTATGCATTTGCCACCGCCCATGTTCATGTGATCATATATAAGGAGAGAGGCCTCCTGACAGCAGGGGGAAAGGACATTAAGAACTGCAGTGAAATTCTTGCCCTCCTAAATGCCATTTGGCTACCTACAAAAGTTGCCATCATCCACTGCAAAGAGCACCAAAGAGGGGACTCTCCTATTGTAAAGGGTAACAACCTAGCAGACTCAGCTGCAAGAGGGGCAGCCACTGGGCCACAAGAAAGCCTTCTGCCATTGCTGCCTAAGCCAACACTACCTCCGGATCCTAGATATTCCCCAGAAGAAGAGCAGGAAGGGATACAATTGAAGGGAAAGAGAAACCAGCAGGGATGGATAGAGCTTTCTGACTCCTGGCTCTATTTACCCCAGGGAATAGTAAGAGAAATAGTAGGAGATATTTATACTAGCACTCACGTAGGGCAGAATAATCTAGAACAACTTATGAGGAAGTATTATGTAGGGCCCAACATCAGGGATATTGTCCACTCCATTGTCTCGAGGTGCAGTATCTGTGCCAGAGTAAATGCACAGAATAAAAAGCTACCCCCCTTTGTGAGGTATCGGGGGAAAGCTCTGGGAGAACTGTGGGAAATAGATTTCACAGAGATGACCCCTGGGAAGTCAGGTTATAAGTATCTATTAGTATTAATAGACACCTTCTCAGGATGGGTAGAAGCATTCCCCACGTGAGGAGAGGCTGCTTCCACAGTCTGCAAAGTCTTATTAAGGGAAATCATACCTAGATATGGCATTCCCCTAGCCCTAGGGTCAGACAATGGACCTGCATTCATATCCAGGATATCTCAAGAATTAGCCACTAAGTTAGGTATCAATTGGAAATTGCATTGCATTTATAGGCCCCAAAGTTCGGGACAGGTAGAAAGAATGAACAGGACTCTGAAGGAAACTATAATTAAGCTGAGAGGGGAGACCAGTGAAAACTGGGTTGAGCTTCTCCCTTTTGCCCTTTTTAGAACCAGATGTACCCCCTATCTCCATAAGTGGACCCCTTATGAAATCTTATTTGGGCAACCTGTGCCCCTTGTACCTTGATTGACTAGAGGGGAACTAGAAATTTCTAATCATAATTTCCTCAAGTCCTTGCAGGCCCTGCAGCACATCAGAAGCAAGGTGCGGGCCCTCCAGAGATCAGCCCAATCGAATGCAAAACACAGCTCCTGACTACCGGAGCCACCAGAGCCTGGACAGTGGGTGTGGATTTTCAACCACAGACAGAGAAACCTTGAGCTGCGTTGGAATGGACCGTTCCAGATGATCCTGAGTACACCCACAGCTATCAAGGTAGCTGAAAAACCTTACTGGATCCACCTCTCCCACATAAAACCAGCCCAGCTTGATGAAGTATCAGGGGCCCAGGACTTGGGCCTGAGAAAGTGGAGAGTCCACGCAAATCCCAAGGACCCCTTAAGGTTGTGGTTCTCGTCCACGTCCTAGGAGGACTACTGTGTCTATTAAATTTTACAGAGAGAGGATTGGGGCAGGCACCAAATGCAGAAGAGCTACTCAGGACACTGTATGGCTCCCCTTGTGACTGCAGAGGAGGAACCACTACCACTAGACCGGAGAAATACACAAGGCAGGTTGATTGTAATAGCAAAATAGCGTACCTCGCCATGACATCGGGTATAGGGGGAGGTATCACCCAAGAGTGGGTCTGCAATAACAAACCCTGCATAATTCCCCCTATTCAAGGCAAGCCAGGACCCTGTCCTGCTGAGCGCACTAGTTTCTATGATCAAATGCACTCCTCCTGTTACGAGGAATTTCAGGAATGCATTAGTTATGATACTACGTACTTCACTGTCATCCTTCAGAGAACTCAAGCGGGCATTAGCTCGGAGATAGGATCACATGGCCGCATGCAGGCTTCATGCAAAGGGACACATGGCAAGCCTGTATGTTGGTCTAAGAAATCCCCTCTACATGTTTCGGATGAAGGAGGACCCCAAAATACTATCAGCGAATCTATAGTGCAAGAAAGAATTGAAGAAATTATTAACCTTATGTACCCCAAAATTAATTATCATCCTTTGGCTTTGCCAAAATCACGAGGTGTCGACTTAGACACTCAGTCCTCTGATATACTCGTAGCCACCCATCAGGCACTTAATGTCTTGAATCCTACTCTAGCTGCTGATTGCTGGTTTTATATGACCCTAGGCACACCCATGCCAATCGCTCTACCAGCAGTGTTCAGTGAGTCTATGCTTACCCAACATCCTAATTGCAGTGCTAACACTCCTTTTAGAGTTCAGCCCATAGACTTCTTCAATGTTTCTTGCATCCTAAGTCATCCACAAAATAACAGTTCTGATATAGACGTTGGGTTTGTGGATTTTGCTAATTGTAGTGAATTCATTAACTCCAGCTCTCCCCTCTGCCCTGGCAGGGGACAAGTGTTGTTATGTGGAGGTAATCTAGCTTTCTCTTATTTGCCCACCAACTGGACCGAGGTCTGTGTGCTAGCCACTCTATTGCCAGATATAGACATTATACCTGGGGATGAGCCTGTCCCCGTCCCTACTTTAGACTATATCGCAGTTCGCTCTAAGAGAGCTGTTACACTCATTCCATTGTTAGTAGGCCTAGGTATTACTGGGGCTGTAGCTACTGGTACTGCTGGACTAGGGGTGGCCGTTCATTCCTATACTAAGATTTCTAACAAGCTAATAGATGATATTCAAGCTATATCCAGTACTATCCAGGATATTCAAGGTCAATTAGATTCTCCAGCAGAAATGGTCCTGCAAAATAGAAGGGGCTTAGACTTACTTACAACAGAGCAGGGAGGCATTTGTTTGGCTTTACAGGAACGTTGCTGCTTCTATGTCAACAAATCTGGTATAGTGTAAGACAAAATCAAAAGGCTACAAGATCTAGTAAAGAGAAGAAGAGAGGTCTTTGAAAGCCCCCTGTGGAGTAACCTCAACGGTACTTTGCCTTACCTTTGCTAGGTCCGTGTATAGGTTTCTTGTGCCTATTGTGTTTAGGGCCCATTTTATTCAACAAGCTACTCAGTTATGTTAAAGAAGGAATAGATGTAGTAAAGTTAATGGTTCTGTCCCAATCTTATACCATTCTTCCCACTGATGAAGAATCAAGGGTTTGATCTATGCCCCAAAGAGATGGGGAAATGTTAGATTCAGGAAGGCGTGCTGAGACTGCCAGAATGTAATTATTGAAGGAGCCAGAACAGGGAGGTGCTGATAGAGCCCCTGTGAGGCTGAGAACAAAGAAGATCAGCACAAAGGAGGAAAAACGTTTGCATTCCATTGGTCAGAGGCCCTTATCAGAAGTTTATGTTTGAAATTCACCACTAAGCTAAACCCAGCCCCTGTTGCTATGCTGCGTGTGAACCCCTTAGCGAATAGCTAACTGCCACATCTGCTTCTGTATAATGCTTGCTTACTTAGGATATATAAGGACTTGGCTGTAAGCAGCAGGGGTGACTCCCATTTGCATCTCCCTGTGAGTATGCTGTCTCAGGATACTGGGGAGTTCATCCCTGTGCAGGTTAAACTTGGCCAATAAAGTACGATCTAAGCTCCTGAAAGTCTCCAATGTTTGTTCTTGTACCTGGTGGATCCAGTAGTCCGACCTGAAAGAAACTTTTGGAGGGAAGGGGATGAGATACGGGACCTCTGCAGCGAGGGAGGTTTGGAGGTGAGTCTCCCCTTTGTTGGTGAAAAGGCCAAGAAAGCTGAGGGGAGTGCCCTGGGTCGCAGGTAAGTCTAATATCCAGGCTTTCAGCTTCTCACGGGGGAGGTGAGCACGAGGACTCAGTCAGGTGGTCCTTAGAGTCAGCATCCTGGATGGCAGGGGGTCCAAGAGGGTGCCCTGTGAGAGGCTTTTAGCTCACCTCCAACTCATTTTCCTCGCCCTCTGGCACCCCAGGGGCACAGTATGAGGAAAAGGATTTTCTTGTTCTGAGAGGCATGGGAACAATGACCCAGGTCATGTGAGTGGGAGCTGCCTGTCACTGGGGAGGGTCCAGAGGTCTGAGGAAGGGAGGAGACAAGACTTGACTGCATGCAGACCTGAAAGTTTATGAAAGGAGCCCTTTAAATTCTCACACCTTGCGTGTCTAGATGCTGGTGGTGGGAGGGGACCATATGCATCATACAAAAAGCGTCTTCATTGATTCTTTTATGTCTTAATGGGTGTCACTGTGTTAGAGGTGTAGTTTCCTGTGTATGCAAGGAAAGGCAAAGGCCTCAGAAGACTCTGGGTAGTTGTGGTTCAGTCTGTGAAGAAAGGGATCTGACAAGTTGTGTTTGGGTGCAGCAGGAGTCTCAGGTATGTCTCTTAGAGAGCTGAGGAATGGGTGAGGGATGCTACAACAGAAATAGTTTTTTCCACTGCAGTTTGCATTTGGGAGCATTGTCAGCATTAGTACTAATTTTCCACAGTGTTTAAGTAGGTATTTTTTTTTGTCCAAGGGCATCTTTTATAAGTGCACAGTATAGGGTTTTCCCTAGCCCTCTAATTTTAGCAGCGGTGAGTCGAGAGGTGACACTTTTTATTTCCTGAGGTTTATAGGTACAGTAACTCGAGGTTCAAGGCAGTGGTGAGGGACGAGATTTACGTTTTCTAAGAAACAGGAACTAGCCCACCTGTTTGGGACGGTGGGTTTTAGGACATAGGCTGGATTCGGAAGACAAAGTGGGGTCCCATGAGGCATGTTCCCAGTTGCCTCCCATGAGCGTGGCATTGTTGCTCTTCTCTCAGAGACTCCGCGGCAGGGTACTGCCACCATCCCTGCTTTGCCTGACCCTGTTCCTGCGCAATGCCCCCACCTCAGGCGCACAGGGCACGTAACACTTTCTCGGAGTAGGGACTGCGCATGCGCCTCCTGGGAGCGTTCTTGTGTGTGCCGCCATCTAATCAAGTTCTGCTGTATTTCACAGGGTCCCATGGCGTCATGTCTGCGTGCCCCAGAGTGTTCTCCTAATTCAGGGGACTCAGCTCGTATATCACAGGAGTGGCATCTCACTGAGATGGGCCTGTTTGCATGGGTCCTAGGACTCTGGGTTCTTGGGAAAGGATGCTGGTTTTCTGGGGAGACTGAAAGCTTACATTATAGGGTTGTGTCATTTCCGAGGCCATTCATTTTTACATTCTGCTAGGAAAGAGACGTCCTGTGTCAGGATCCTCCATTCCCTCCCACAGAAAAGTTTTTCTGGTCTCAGTTCTGCTGTCAGTCACTGTGCTCCTTAGGGTCCCCGGGTGAATGGCGGATTCCTAGAGTTTAGTAGCAACTTATTTTGGTGCCCTGTTGTGGACATCATAAACATATCACATTTTACAGGGGCCATCTCTTTCATTCTCCTAGCATAAAAATATGAGTATGTCCATAAGCCGTTAAGCTTTCCTAGAATAACTGTCTGAAAATGATGTCAGTACGTCAAAATTTATGTTTTCCTGACCTCTGGTGCCATAGTGGAGAAAGTGTCAATGTGGAATGCTGAGGGCGCTGGTTCAAAACTCTGCACCATGTGGTCAAGGCACATATGGGAGTTGATGTTTCCTACTCTTCCCCATCTCTCTCTCTCTCTCTCTCTCTTTCTCTCTCTCTCTCCCTGTGTAAAATTAATAAATAAACATTTTTAAAACATTCAATACTTTGATGATCCAATGTCCTTCACTTAGAAGAGGACTATGCTGAGGAGAAACTGCTTTATGATTCCTCATCAGAGGTAGGAAGGAGAGAGTCTAATGAAGATTTAAAGGTATGATATTTTTGCCTCTTAAGTGGTGTGATAGAGACATGGAGGCAATGTTTCATGGAAGGGAACGATTGTTTTGGTTTATCCTGTATTCCTTTTGGATTTGGCAATGCACACAGTGATGGAGCTGAGAGATTTTGTTAGTTTTGTTACTTTCTTTTGTGTAACTTAGTTTGGACATATCATATGTTCTCAGATTTGGCTGGTCAACACTTTGGTTTATGTGTTTTCTGCTGTGTTGTTCAAATACTGAGTTGATTTTTTGAGTAGGTTTAATTATTTACCTTGCTTATTTATTTTCCTATTTTTTGGCTTGTGTACTCAATGAATTATCTCACTCATTTACTACTATAATTATTTCTTAATTTATGTATTGCTTTTTTATTTCCTGTTTAAAGTTGTCTTTATTTGTGTTTGCTTTTATGTACATATGCACATATGTAAGTTTCTATGTTTACCCACTTCCTTTCTTTCGTCTGCCCATTCACTTATTATTAAATTGGTCAAATTTACTTTCGCTTTCAGAGTGTGTGTGTGCCCTTGAAGTGCTGCAGGTGTCTTCTTCAGTTTTTTGTTTACCTCCAAATTTTCCCTGTTGCTATGTCTTCCTGGGTGCGAAGCTTACCTCTGTTCACAAGGCATGTGCTCATTGGACAAGCATGCATTGTGACACTATTCTGGTTATTACTATCTCTATGTCCATGTGGGTTTTATGTCTTCTTGTCCTTGTGAACTTTTCATTTTGATATTTGATATTTGGACCTTGCCTCAAAGGTTCCATGGCATCATGTGTCACCCTGTTTCAGTATATCATTTTTTTTAAACTTAACATGCTCATTAGGGCAGAGAATGAGTTGTTAAATTATTTGAATACCACCACTGCACTGCTATCCATTTTGGCTGCTGGCCAGAGCTTAGCAGATGATGGGTGGGGAAGGGCAGTGGGTAGGCAACAACCTGGAAGCAGGACTGAGCAGTGAATGGGGCTGGCCTGGGTAAGAATGGAATGTTCATTGTGAATTTGCAACAGGAAAGGTGGTGGGGAGGTTGGGGTGAGAAACATGGCAGTTCTAATGGGGACCATGTTTTTGTTTGGATGCCTGCTCCTACCTCACCCACTGTGGTAACTCTGTAATCCCAATATGGGCACCTGCCACCTGGGAGACAGGGAGCCATACTGGCATTATTTATTATCATGTGCAGATGGTGCTTGTTTTAGGCTAATTATATAACATCCAGTCTCTGGGACTTTGCTGTCAAAAAATATATATCTAGACTTTAATATGGAGCAACTTTAATTATAACGACTATTACAATAGAAAGAATGCTCTAATCTCAGACACCGGGCAAGCATCTGAAATCATGTAGAATCTGCTTTTCTTTCGGGGGAGCCTTGAGCAGGACCAGCAGGAACTTGATTGGAGAGGAGAAAACAAGGGTGTGGAAAGCTGGCACTCAATCAAGTTGCTGCTACAGGAATATTTTGCTCTGTCATCATCAGACTCTCAGTGTGAACTGTTGAGGAGCAGAGTGTCCACCTGTGTGCTTGTTTAAACTTGAGGACAAGCCAAAATTCATGGTTTGTGAGTTGAAAAAATCCAGATTAAATTTGGTGGAGCAACATAGAGGCTAAGAAAGGGGCAATATTGTGCATATTGGGTTATCACCCCCATTGTTTCTTACAGACACATCTGTTGTTAAATACTGTTAGGCTGTTTTCAGATCTTCTTTATTGTGAACAATGCTGCCATAAACATGGGGATGTATTTCTTTATTTTTCAGTTGGTGATATGGTGTTCTTGAGATATATTCCTATAAGTGGGATGGCTGGGTCAAAGGGCAGTTCCACTTCTAATTTTTTGAGGAATCTCCATACTGTTTCCCACAGTGGCTGCACCAGTCTGCATTCCCACCAGCAGTGCAGGGTTCCCTTTTCTCCACATCCTCACCAGCACTTATTCTGTGTTGTTTTGTTGATGACTCACACCATTCTGATTGGTGTGAGGTGGTATCTCATTTTGGTTTTAATTTACATTTCTCTAATGATTAGTGATGTTGAACTTTTTTTTTTCTGAAGCTGGAAACGGGGAGAGACAGTCAGAAAGACTCCCGCATGCGCCAGACCGGGATCCACCTGGCACGCCCACCGGGGTTGACGCTCTGCCCACCAGGGGGCAATGCTCTGCCCCTCTGGGGCATTGCTCTGCCACGACCAGAGCCACTCTAGCACCTGGGGCAGAGGCCAAGGAGCCATCCCCAGTGCCCGGGCCATCTTTGCTCCAATGGAGCCTTGGCTGCGGGAGGGGAAGAGAGAGACAGAGAGGAAAGAGGAGGAGGGGTGGAAAAGCAAATGGGCACTTCTCCTATGTGCCCTGGCCAGGAATCGAACCCGGGTCCCCTGCACACCAGGCCGATGCTCTACCGCTGAGCCAACCAGCCAGGGCTGATGTTGAACATTTTTTATTTGTCCATTGGCCATCTGTATGTCCTCTTTGGAGAAGTGTCTATTCATTCCTGTGCTGCCCATTTTTGATTGGATTGTTTGTCTTCCTGGTGTTGAGTTTTACAATTTCTTTATAAATTTTGGTTATTTATTCCTTTATCAGACATACTGTAGAATATGTTCTCCCATTGTGTGGTTTGTCTCTTTACTCTGTTCATATAGTATTTAGATGTGCAGAAGCTTTTTAGTTTGATATAATCCCATTTGTTTATCCTGTCTTTTATTTCATTTGCCTGTGGAGATAACTCAGCAAAGATACTGAAAAAGCCCAAGTGTCTGTCAGTGGACTGGTGGATTAAAAACTATGATACATATGTACAATGGAATACTATGGGGCTGTGAAAAAGAAGAAAATATTACCTTTTGCAACAATATGGAGGAACCTGGGAACTATTATATTGAGTAAAATAAGCCAGGCAGAGAAAGAAAAATATCATATGACCTCACTCATTTGAGGAATCCAAGGAATAATGAGAACTGAGGAACAGAATTTCCAGAGGAAAAGAGGACAGAGAGAAATGGGGTGATAGGATGGGATAATCCTGAAGGGAAGGGAGGAGGGCACTTTAGGGAGTTGAGGGGAATGAGGAGGGGGGATGCATTCGAGGTGACCCTAGATACTATGTAAACACAATTAATTAAATACATAAAATAATTTATCTATTAAAAATAAATAATTAAATAAATACTGTTAGGGGTGAAAGGACACTCACAGTGAGGATGACCTTGGTTCAGTCAGTTGTTGAGGAGGGCTGGCCTCCACATTTCTGTGGGCACTTAAAAGCTAGCTTTTACCATCTGCTGAGCATGCTCCTGGACTTACAGGTGTAGAAGATCTTAGAGATAAGGGATTTCACAAGAGGTAAACTTTGAAATGAGAACAAGAAATATTATTTATAAATGAAGCAAGCCACAAGCTGAAGTTTGAAGGAGCTGGTGAGGAAGGCTCAGAGATGTTGGGCATGAAGCACACTTATACACTTATATGGCAAAGTTAGAATGACAGTGGCAACTCGATGCCTTTACAGGTTGTGATGAATATTTTTGTGGTGGCATTAGACATTGATAGAATTACATGCACAGTGGTTATTTTTGACAACTGTACAGGTGCTCCCCTGGGAAGCCAGGGTCAGGCTAAATGCTAGACAATGGCTGCAGACTATTTGTTGGATTTCTGGTAGATCCTGGGTGATTGATGTTGGCATTTTGGTAAGATTATCCACAGTTCTGATCATTATCTGAAGCATAAAATGGAAATGTGGGATTCTGGCAAACTTTGGCCCACACAGAGCAGCTTCTGGTACAGAGACTGTGCACAATCTGCTGCAGCAGTCAAGCCTGTGAGAGTCCTCCCAGTCCCTTAGCTTCTTACAAAGGCTTCTTAAGAAACTGGGAAGGACATGAAATCAGAGCTTCTTTTTCTGCCTAGAGTTCTGTACCTAGTCTTGTAACTGTAATATGCTTTGGTAGAACTTTTGGATCATCTGGTAGCTGGTAAAATTAAATCAGAAATAATGGTAGAGTTATAGTAATAAAAGAAGACAGTTAGTTAAAGATTTGATAATGATTGGCCTGGGCGATGGGCTTAGTGATAGAGCAATGGCCCAGCATGTGGAAGTCTTGGGTTTGATCCATGGTCAGGGCACACAGGAGAAGCATCCATCTGATTCTCCACCCCTCCCCCTCTTTCTTCTCTCTCTCTCTCTATTGTCTCTCTCTTTCTCTTCTCCTCCCATTCTGCAGCCATAGCTCGATTAGAACAAGTTGGCCTAGGGCACTGAGAATGGCTTTATGGCCCCTGCCTGAAGCACTAAAAAATGGCTTTGGTTACAATGTAGCAAGGGCCCTATATGGGCAGAGCATCACCTGGTAGTGGGCTTGCCAGTTGGATCCAGTTAAGATGCATGTGGGAATCTGTCTCTGCCTCCCCTCCTCTCATTAAAAAAAAGTTTGATAAAGGTTAATGAGATTTCCTAAATAATAGGATCTGTTCCAACTACAGGCTGATTTTCCCTATTTTTGGCTATGTCTCTCCCCAGGGAAGACATTTGTAGAGCCAAATATTATGTGCCCCCAAAGCTGCACCCTCCAAGCCAAATTCCAGTTCATGTATAGTCCTCTCTCCCTGAGCAACTCTGAGGGCAAAGGGGAGACTGCATGTGGAGAGAGAGGTGATGGAGTTTGGATGCATATGTGTAACATCCACACACATGGACCCAAAACACAATAATAACCCTATGGCACAGATGAACCTGCCTGGTTGGCAGTACTTCATGAATATTGTCAAACACCTGTGTAGGTAAAGTAACATGTCCTGACTCCTTAGGAAGACAACAGATATCCTGTTTGATATTCCTCTGGACTCCACCTGTTATTCTCTTGACAAATTCAAATTTGTATACTTACCTGTGAAAGAAAGGAAAAGAAAAGAGGGAGGTGGGGAGGGCATGGTAGTAGAGAAAAGAAACTGTAGCTGAGTATAATATCTTTCAGTAAGTTCTGTGAATCCATCTAGTGAATCATCAAATCTAAGGATGATGTTAGGGATTCTTGACCTTGTCATTGGTATCAGAAAGAAGAATGATTTTGGAGACTATTTCCTCTAACTTGGCAGTTGGCCCAAATACTTCATAGTTGCAGTGACGGGTGGGATTCACTAGCCTGACTGACTCACTGAAACATATGGTTCAAAGAAAATTAAGGCTGAAAGAGCAGAGGATGAAAAACCTCTGACTTTTGGGTATCCACAAGGTTACCTGTGGTATAAGACTGGAGCTGTGTTTTAAATAGTTATTGGAAATGACCATTACCATAAGAATTTAGAAACAACAGCTGCAACTCCTGAGGAGTTTAGAAAGCAAAGTAATAAGAAACAAGCTAATGGCAATCTTTGGGCTGTTATCTGTGATAATCAAAATGAAAGGGAAAGTGTTAGCATGGATCTTGAGATTGAATCAAGCTTGGGTTTAGGCTGTTTTGAGGTTCTTCAGAGTGACCACCAAAGTGAATAGTTAGGTTTAAGTCAGTGGTCACTAAGATTTGCAAGATAATGAGGGGGGAAATAATGGGGAGGGAGAGTCAAGAGACCCATTTAGCAGGGTAAAAATCTTCAAGTAGTTATAATTGGATAAAGTGGGCATCAATGGAATAAAAATAATGGTCTTACTGTAGTACTCTCAGAAGTTGAATGAATGGATAGGAGCCTTTGCTGACCCCCTCCAAACACTCCCCCCCACACACTGAAGGGTCTTGAACAAGTTTGATTTATTTATTTGAGTTTGGATGAATGTCAAAATCTGGAAAGCAATGTAGAAGGGAGTTTAACCAGTTAAGTTTCAGCACTTCTGTTAAACTCACAGAAAATTACAGGATCAGGTTACACAGACTTTCTAACATTTAGGGTGATCTAAGTGGGTTTACAGGTAATCTAAGCAAAGTTAAATATTCTCAATAAGTTAATCTTTGCTAGGCTACATATAAGTCTATGTACACACACACATGCACACATTAGGTTACAGATTTTTATTTGAAAATTTCAGAAAATTTCCACTCGAAAGACAATGAGTAACCTAGCCAGCTAAGGAATGTTAATTAAAACTACCCTCTGACTGCAACATAAAAAAATAACCTTGAACCCTGAAATACACATGATGTGTGGGTGATATCACAGAAGCATTCTAATGGGCAGGAGAGTTATCAGAAGAGTTTCATAATTATATGGAAATGATTTATAGAGAAAATAATCCTGAGGAAATATGAAGACAAACAAGAGATTCTCTTTTCTCACAAGACTCATGGAAACCCCCCAAGGTTCTACTGAACCCTATGGCCATATGGGTGTTGACCCATAAACAATTCTCTATTGAAAAAAGAGAGCTGCTTGGTTTGTGAGTGGCAGTTTTAAATTGAACAGACAGCACCTTCTTTGACAAACTGCCATTCTGACTCAAAATAGCTGTCACTAGGTTGATGCCAGTCAACCGCAGAGGCTAAAAATGGATCCTAGTGGTCATAGACACTGACACTGGGTTGGATTTCATATACCTGATGGTAAGGATGGACATTCAAAATAGTATAAAAGTACTTAAACAAAAGATGTTGCACTAATTTGGACTATGGTGTTCATTTCTTCAGAGCAAGGATCAAACTTTCATCCTGAGAAATAATTTGATTAAATAATTGGAACAGGTAATGATTAAGGCATGACAGGCTAGCTCACACACCTTCATGAGTGTGTGCTCACACTTGACTACAAGAGGCCCATAGAGTTTACCTGGTGGGTAGACTCCTCCATATTTCTGTGAAATCAGGTGAACAAGGTAGGGGAAGATACTATTACTCTAAAATTATTCCCCATATTACCTCAACTTTCTTTCTTTCTTACCTGATGCAGTGTTCCCAGGACAAGGGCAACACCTACAGTTGTGACAAGTGGGGTTGACATCAGAGAAACAGTGCTGTAAGGAGTGCTCCCAATACCTCTTCCTGAAACTTAAACAAATTCAACAACTAGAGACAGAAAAACAATTTCAGGAGCATTTGAAATACACATACATCAAAGAAAGGTACAACTGAGCAAAAAGTTGCCTGAGAATATAACCCACTCTAAAGGAAATAAGATGAAGAACAGGATATTCTGCTTTCCTCACTGACCTGAGCAAGGACTGATTTCACTTGGAACTGTGAGAAAGCAAGGGCTGGGGGCACAGATAAAGCTAGGATAGGGCAGAGATGATCAAGATGAGAAGAGAGTGGGCCCATGGCTCAACCGGCTCAACCCATGTGGAGCTAACACTGTCAGCAGAATCTAGCAGAAGTGGGTGAGCAGTTGTCATATTTACTTCTGGTATCCTGGTCAGCAAGCATGGGCAGTGTGTGAGTGAATCCACTTGGCACTTTAGGCATGGATGCCCACATTTCTGGACAGAAGGGCTGGGTTGGAGACTGTCAGTAGTGACCCGCTGTGTGGGCTGTGACCATAGTTTCTGAATAATCCCAGCTTCCCAAACAACATCATGTGGGAAGTACACAAAAGCTAGCTTCCCTATACCTGGACCTGTCTGGGCATGGCACCTCCACCAGCCATACATGCTAGGAAAGCACACTCCTGGTGAAGAGAACTGTGGAAGTTGTGTGGGGAAGGGCACACAGGTAGCTTGCAGACAGCCTTTGGAGAACAGACCTGTGGACTGCTGAGGCATATTAGACATGCCTGGAAGCTCATAGAAAGACATCTGAAAGGCAATTTGCTCTCAGCCCTGCCTGATTATGCTGGCTGCTCTGGTTGGCAAAGCATTACCCAGAACCCTGCGTTGAGTGGGGATAGGGGGGAGATTTGGCAGCTCTTAGAGCCTCTTGCTCTCCAGGCAGTGGCTGGGGCAATTTCACACCTGGGTCCCAGGCTGCTGGTTCAGGAAGAGATTTGGGGAGAGGCTCTGGGAAAAGACTCTCCCATTGTTGGAGCCTGCAAATGCTAACAAGCCCTGCCTACCAAAGAGACTGAGGGCTAATTTATGTCATCACCATATCGAAACAACAGCAAATCTCTGGTTAAGAGTGCCACAGGGTCCGAACCTGGGGTATAGCACCACTGGCCAAAAAGAGAGAAAAGAAAGAAAAAGGAAGAAGATAACTTTTCAAAACCAGGAAAAATCCACATTCTTTACAACTTTTTTCATTTTTTCTTGTATTTTCAATCTTTTTTTCTTCCACCTTGGTCATTTTATCCTCTTTCTGTTTTATTCTTTTCTTTTTGAACATTATTACTCATAGGTGTTACATTTTCCATTCTTTTTTTTCCTATATGTTACATTCCAAAAAACTAAACTCAATTTTTTTCTCTCTTTTTGTTTCTTATTTTCTTTTTCACTTTTTCTCTCAGTTGAATATCATCCACAAACAAATTATATTATTCTGGATTCAAATCTTTTCTTTGTGGCATTTTCTGTGCTTTTTACTTTGCTTTTTATCTCTTTAGCATTATCTCCAACTCCGACTTTCCATTCTATTGTATTTGTGCCACTTAATACAATAGAATTTTCATTTTATACTGTATTTTCTTCTTTTCTCTTACATTATTTCTCTCATTTGACCATCATTTACAATTAAATTATTTTATTCTTGATCCAAGATTTTTCCTTGTGGCATATTTTGGGTTCTTGCCTTGTTTTTTGCCTCGTTCTCACTCCCTCCCAACCCAGGCCTTCTGTTCTATGTATTTTTGTTTCACTTAGCACAATAGAATTTTCAGTTTTTCACTGAATTTTCTTTAAAAAATTATTAACTCTTTTTAGTGTAATTAACAATACCACTCTCAAGTGCCTTTAAAGAAAAAGAAATTGAATATCAAGAATATAAAAGACAGTGATGTAGTTCAGAAAGATGAGGAAAAATCTATAGAAAAACTTTTAATAGCTTAGAAACCTTAAAGTAAAATGACAGAATATAAAAATTGAAGGCCAGAAAGTACTCAGGGATATACAAGAAAGCACAGAATGGCAATTTAGGGAACTCAAAAAAACAATTCATTGAACAGAAAGAATACATCACCAAGAAAATTGAAACTATGAAAACGAATCAAACAGAGTGGAAAAACTCAATTCATAAACTGAAAAATGAGGTAACAAGCTTAGCCAATAGAACAGGCCAGATAGAGGAGAGAATTAGTGACATAGAAGACAGGCAACCAGGGGTACTACAGACAGAAAAGGAGAGACTCACAAATTTAAAAAAATGAGATAGCCCTACAGAAATTGTCTGACTCCATTAAAAAGACTAACATAAGAATAATGGGTCTATCAAAAAGAGAAGGAAGAGAAAATAGAATGAAGAATATATTCAAACAAATAAAAGACCAGAACTTCCCAAGCCTCTGGAAAGAACTAAAGCTTTGAATTCAAGAAACAAACAGAACACTGAGTTATCTTAACCTTAAAAAACCTACTCCAAGGCACATCATAATGAAATTGGCACAAACCAACGACAAAGAAAAATTTTCAAGGCAGCCAGGGAAAAGAAAAATACAACATATAAAGGAAGGCCCATTAGATTATCAACAGATTTCTCAGAAGAAACTCTACAAGCTAGAAGATAGTGTACCCTAATATTTAAAGTTCTGAAAGAGGAACTTCCAGCATAGAATACTATACCAATCAAAGCTATTCTTCAAATACAAAGGAGAAATAAAAACATTCATAGATACAGAAAAGATGAGGGAATTTATCACCAGAAATCCCCCACTTCAGGAAATACTAAAGGGAGTTCTCCAAACAGACACAAAGAACAAAATAAAACAAAACTACAAGTAAGAACTGCATCAAGATTGCAATAAAAAAAGATTAATCTGTGACAACAAAACAAAAAAGGGGAGAGGACAAAGACTAACAGTAGTAAAGGAGGATGCAGTACAGAAGCACTTCTGAGATAATGAACTAAAATGAACATGATATGTATGCTTTCTATTACTTAATGGTAACCACCACTGGAAAAAAACAAAACAGAAGTACATGGCTTGAAAAAAGAAGTAACAGAGAAAATAAGTGTGGATTACAACCAAACAAAAACAAATGATAGAAAAATAAAAGAGAAGAACAAAAGAAAATTTAAAAATATCAGAAAGCAATATATAAAATGTCAGTAGGAAACCCTCAAATGTCAACAATTACACTAAATGTAAATGGATTAAACTCACCAATAAAAAGACACAGAGTAGCAGAATGGATTAAGAAAGAAAATACAACTGTATGCTGCCTACAAGAAACATATCTAAGATACAAGGATAAAAACAAATTCAAAGTGAAAGGTTGGAAAACAATACTCCAAGCCAATAACCTCCAAAAAAAGGCAAGTGTAGCAATACTCATATCTAACAACACTGACTACAAGACAGCAAATGTAATCATAGACAAAAACAGTCATTTTATAATGATAAAGGGGACATTAAATCAAGAAGACATTACACTTCTTAATATATATGCTACAAAACCAAGGAGCACTAAAATATATAAGACAGCTACTGATTGACTTAAAAACAAAACCCCACAAAAATACAGGCATATTTGGAAACCTCAATACACTGCTGATGGCTCTAGATCGTTCATCCAAACAGAAAATCAATAAAGAAATATTGGCCTTAAATGAAACACTAGAACAATTGGATATGACATGCACAGGACATTTTATCCCAAAGTGTCAGAGTATACACTTTTCTCTAGTGTACAGGAAGCATTCTCAAGAATTGATCATATGTTGGGCCACAAAAATAACATCAACAAATTCAGAAAGATTGATATTATACCAAGCATACTTTCTGATCATAAAGCCTTGAAACTAGAATTCAACTGCAAAAAAGAGGTAAACAAACCCACAAAACTGGAAACTAAACAACATACTATTAAAAAATGAGTGGCTCGGCTCAAGGTTTGGGACTGCTATGCCCTGTGTCAGCCATATGTGACCGACATATTTAGCAAATCTTCTCTTTCAATAAAATTTAGTTGTACTTTGAATGATTTGCCACCTGATTTGTAGTTTATAGCTATAAATTAACTGTTATCTGGAAACATGTAAACCTAGTGAAACAGAAGCAATGATTAGTACCATGTTATTGTAACTTGGTGTGAGTGTATAAAAAAGGAGCTGTACTAGCATTTGGCAGAGATGCCTGGCAGTAAATGCTAACTAGAGAATAAAGAGAAAGAAAAAAAAATGAGTGGCTCAAATTAGAAATAAACACAGAGATCAAAAGATACATTCAAACAAATGAAAATAACAATACAATATATCAGAATCTCTGGGATGCAGGAAAAGCTTTAATAAGAGGAAAGTTCACATCACTACAGGCCTGTATGAACAAACAAGAGAGATCCCAAGTAAACCACTTAATTTCACATTTTAAGAAACTAGGAAAAGAAAAACAAAAACCAAATGCAGCAGAAGAAAGAAAATAATAAAAATCAGAGCAGAAATAAAAAATAGAATAGAAAAACTATAAAAAAAATTAATAAAACAAGGAGCTGGTTCTTTGAAAAGGTCAACAAAATCAACAAACCCTTGACAAGACTCACCAAGGAAAAAAGAAAAAGAACTCATATAAAGAAAATCCAAAATGAAGGAGGAGAAATCACCACAGATATTATAAATATACAAAGAATTATTGTAGAATACTATGAAAAACTATATGCCGCCAAATTTAACAATATAGAAAAATAGATAAATTCCTAGAATAATACAATCTTCCTGGACTGAGTCATGAAGAAGCAGAAAGCCTAAACAGACCCATAAATCAGGAAGGAAATAGAAACAACTATTAAAAACCTCCCCAAAAATAAAAGTCCAGGGCTAGACGGCTATACTAGTGAATTCTATCAAACATTCAAAGAAGATATGGTTTCTATTTTACTCCAAGTCTTTCAAAAAATTGAAGAAGAAGCAATACTGCCAAACACATTTTATGAGGCCAATGTAACCCTCAAAGCGAAACCTGGCAAGGACAACACACACACACACAGAAAACTGCAGACCAATATTTCTAATGAATACAGATGCTAAAATACTAAACAAAATACTAGCTTTCAAATACAACAACACATTAAAAAAATAATTCATCATGATCAAGTGGGATTCATCCCAGAATCACAAGGATCGTTCAACATACTTAAAACAATTAACGTAAAACACCATATCAACAAAACAATGAACAAAGTTTATATGATCTTATCAATAGATGCAGAAAAGGCATTTAATAAAATACAACATCATTTTATGTTTAAGACACAATAAAATGGGTATAGAAAAAAATTTCTCAACATAATAAAGGCCATCTATGATAACCAATCAGCTAACATCATATTAAATGGCATAACACTGAGGATTTTTTTCCCTAAAATCAGAAACAGGACAAGGTTGTCCACTATCTCCACTCTTATTCAATGTAGTACTGCAAGTTCTAGCCAGGGCAATAAGATAAGAGAAAAAAATTAAAGGCATTAATATTGGGAAAGAAGTAAAGGATTTACTTTTTGCAGATGATATGATCCTGTACATTGAAAACCCCAAAGACTCCACAAAAAGACTGCTAGAAACAATAAACCAATACAGTAAGGTCGCAGGATACAAAATTAATATATTATATATACAAAAAGTCCATTGCCTTTCTATATGCCAATAATGAAACATCAGAAAATGAGCTCAGAAAAATAATCCCTTTTAGAGTTGCAACAAAAAAATAAAATATCTGGAAATAAACATAACAAAGAATGTAAAGGACCTATATATAATGAAAACTACAAAGCATTGTTAAAGAAACTCAAAAAAGATATAATGAAATGGAAAAATACAGTGTGTCCATAAAGTCATGGTGCACTTTTGACCGGTCACATGAAAGCAACAAAAGAAGATAGAAATGTGAAACCTGCACCAAATAAAAGAAAAACACTCCCAGTTTCATACTTATTCAGTGCAATTTGATGTGGGCTCAGGCACAGATTTTTTTAGGGCTCCTTAGATAACTATCCCATATAGCCTCTACAGACTCATCACTGACTGATGGCCAACCAGGACGGGGTTTCTCAACCAAACTGCCAGTTTCCTTCAACTGTTTATCCAGCTGAGTAATGTTATTCCTATTTGGTGCTGCTTCATTATAAATGTGCCGATATTCACGTTTCATTTTGGTCACAGATTCAAATTTAGCAAACCACAGAACACACTAAACTTTCCTCTGTACTGTCCACATCTCAAATGGCATGGCCATGGGTTGCACCACTGTATACATGGTGTTATGTTATCATCTGCACATGCGCACATGCTGCCACGTCATCCTACAGAAACTGGGAGGGTGTTCCTTTTATTTTGTGCAGATTTCACGTTTCTATTATCTTTTGTTACTTTCCTGTGACCGGTCACCATGACTTTACAGACACACTGCATTTCTTTTTTTTTTAATAATTTTATTTTTTTAATGGGGCGACATCAATAAATCAGGATACATATTTTCAAAGATAACAAGTCCAGGTTATCTTGTCTTTCAATTATGTTGCATACCCATCACCCAAAGTCAGATTGTCCTCTGTCATCTTTTATCTAGTTTTCTTTGTGCCCCTCCCCCTCCCCCTTTCCCTCTCCCATTCCCCCCTCCCCCCGTAACAACCACACTCTTATCAATGTCTCTTAGTTTCACTTTTATGTCCCACCTACATATGGAATAATGCAGTTCCTGTTTTTTTCTGATTTACTTATTTCACTTCGTATAATGTTATCAAGATCCCACCATTTTGCTGTAAATGATCCGATGTCATCATTTCTTATGGCTGAGTAGTATTCCATAGTGTATATGTGCCACATCTTCTTTATCCAGTCATCTATTGATGGGCTTTTTGGTTGTTTCCATGTCCTGGCCACTGTGAACAATGCTGCAATGAACATGGGGCACACTGCATTTCTTGTTCTTGGATAGAAAGAATAAATTTAGTCAAAATGACTATATTACCCAAAGTGATATACAAATTTAATGCAATTCCCATCAAAATATCAATGTCATTTTTTAAAGAAATGGAACAAAAATCATCAGGTTTACATGAAAATATAAAAACCCCTAAATATCCAGAGCAATCCTAAGGGGAAAAAAATGATGCTGAAGGAATTACAATACGTGACTTCAAATACTATTATAGAGCCATGATAATCAAAACAGCATGGTATTGGCAGAAAAATAGACACTCAGACCAATGGAACAGAATAGAGAGCCCAGATATAGAAAAACACATGTAGGCCCTGGCCGGTTGGCTCAGCGGTAGAGCATCAGCCTGGTGTGCGGGGGACCTAGGTTCGATTCCCAGCCAGGGCACATAGGAGAAGCGCCCATTTGCTTCTCCATCCCCCCTCCTTCCTCTCTGTCTCTCTCTTCCCCTCCCACAGCCAAGGCTCCATTGGAGCAAAGATGGCCCAGGCGCTGGGGATGACTCCTTGGCCTCTGCCCCAGGTGCTAGAGTGGCACTGGTCGTGGCAGAGCAACGCCCCAGAGGAGCAGAGCATTGCCCCCTGGTGGGCAGAGCATCGCCCTTGGTGGGCATGCCGGGTGGATCCCAGTCGGGCGCATGTGGGAGTCTGTCTGTCCCTGTTTCCAGCTTCAGAAAAAAAAATGAAAAAGAAAAACACATGTATATGGTCAAATAATTTTTGATAAAAGGATCAACAACACACAATGAAGAAAAGAAAGCTCCTTCAATAAATGGTGCTGGGGAAACTGGAAAGCCACATGCAAAAGAATGAAACTTGACTACAGTGTGTCCCCTTGTACTAAATTAATTCAAAATAAATTGAAGACCTAAATATAAGACCTTAAACAATAAATTACATAGAAGGAAATATAGGTACTAAACTCATGGCCCTTGGTTACAAAGAGCACTTTATGAATTTGACTCCAAAGGCAAGGGAAGTGAAGGCAAAGAAAAATGAATGGGACTACACCAAACTAAGAAGCTTTTGCATAGCAAAAGAAACTGACAACAAAACAGACAGCCAACTAAATGGTAGATATTTTTAAACAACAGGACAGATAAGGGCCTAATATCCAAAATATACAAAGAACACATAAAACTCAACAACAAACAAGCAAACAATCTGAAAAATGGAAAGAGGACTTATACAGATACTTCTCCCAGGAGGACATACAAATGGCCAACATATATAAAAAGGTACTTATCTTCACTAGCTATTAGAAAAATTCAAATCAAAACTACAATGAGATATCACCTCGCACCTGTTAGATTAGCTATTATCAACAAGACAGGTAATAACAAGTGTTTGGAGAGACTGTGGAGAAAAAAAGAACCCTCTTCCACTGTTGGTGGGAATGTAAAGCAGTACAACCATTATAGAAGAGAATATGGTGGTTCTTCTAAGAATTAAAAATAGAACTACCATATGACCCAGCAATCTTTCTTCTGGGAATATACCCCCATAACGCAAAAACACTGGTACATAAAGATACATGCAGCCCCATGTTCATTGCAGCATTGTTCACAGTGACCAAGTCATGGAAACAACCAAAAAATCCCTTCAATAGGTAACTGGATAAAGAAGACGTGGTACATATACACTATGGAATACTACTCAGCCATAAGAAATGATGACATCAGATCATTTACAACAACATGGATAAACCTTGATAACATTATATTGAGTGAAATAAGTAAATCAGAAAAAACTAAGAACTATATGATTCCATACATTGGTGAGACATAAAAATGAGACTCAGGGACATGGACAAGAGTGTGGTGGTTACTGGAGGTGGGGAGCGGGTACGGGAGAGAAGGGGCGCAAAGAAAACCAGGTAGAAGGTTACAAAAGACTATATGAGTTTGGGTGATGGGTATGCAACATAATCAAATGTCAAAATAGCCTGACCAGGCAGTGGCGCAGTAGATAGAGCGTTAAACTGGGATGTAGAGGACCCAGGTTTGAGACCCCAAGGTCGCCAGCTTGAGCACTGGCTCATCTGGTTTGAGCAAGGCTCATCAGCTTGGACTCAAGGTCGTGGGCTTGAGCAAGGGGTTAGTCAGTCTGCTGAAGGGCCACGGTCAAGGCACATATGAGAAAGCAATCAATAAACAACTAAGGTGGCACAATGAGAAACTGATAATTGATGCTTCTCATCTTTCTCCATTCCTGTCTGTCTGTCCCTGTCTATCCCTCTCTCTGACTCTCTGTCTCTGTAAATAAATAAATAAATAAATAAATAAATAAATAAATAAATAAATATGTCAAAATAGCCTGACCGGGTGACTGTGCAGTGGATAGAGCTTCAAACTGGAATGTGAAGACCCCAGGTTCGAGACCCTTAGGTCACTAGCTTGGGTGCAGGCTCATCTGATTTGAGCAAAGCTCACCAGCTTGGACCCCAGGTTGCTTGCTCGAGCAAGAAGTACTTGGTTTGCTGTAGCCCCATGGTCAAGGCACATATGAGAAAGCAATCAATGAACTTAGTGCCACAAAAAAAACTGATGATTGATGCTTCTCATCTTTCTTTGTTCTTGTTTGTCTTTCCCCATTTCTCTCTCTCTCTCTCTCTCTCTCTCTCTCTCTCTGACTCTTTCTCTATCTCTGTAAATAAAAAGAAGTCAAAATAACCTGGAGACATTTTCTCTGAACCTATGTACCCTGATTGATTAATGTCACCCAATTAAAATTAATAAAAACAATTTTTAAATCATATAAAAAACTGAAATAAAAGATGTTGCACCAGCCCTGGCCGGTTGGCTCAGCGGTAGAGCGTCGGCCTAGCGTGCGGAGGACCCGGGTTTGATTCCCTGCCAGGGCACACAGGAGAAGCACCCATTTGCTTCTCCACCCTTCCGCCACGCTTTCCTCTCTGTCTCTCTCTTCCCCTCCCGCAGCCAAGGCTCCATTGGAGCAAAGATGGCCCGGGCGCTGGGGATGGCTCTGTGGCCTCTGCCTCAGGCGCTAGAGTGGCTCTGGTCGCAACATGGCGACGCCCAGGATGGGCAGAGCATCGCCCCCTGGTGGGCAGAGCATCACCCCTGGTGGGCGTGCCGGGTGGATCCCGGTCGGGCGCATGCGGGAGTCTGTCTGACTGTCTCTCCCTGTTTCCAGCTTCAGAAAAAAAAAAAAAGATGTTGCACCAATTTGAACCATGGTGTCCATTTCTTCAGAGCAAGGATCACATTTTCATTCTGAGAAATAATTTGATTAAATTATTGGAACAGGTAGTAATTAAGGCATGACAGGCTAGCTCACACACCTTCATGAGTATGTGCTCACACTTGACTACAAGGGGCCCATAGAGTTTACCTGCTGGGTAGACTCCTCCACATTTCTGTGGAATCTGGTGAACAGGGTAGGAGAAGATGCTATTACTCTAAAATTCTTCCTCATATTACCTCAATTTCTTTTTCTTACCTGATGCAATGGTCCCAGGACGAGGGCAACACCCACAGGTGTGAGTAGCGGGGATGATCCCTAAACAAGAAACTGTCACTATATCTTTAAATCTTTATGTCAGATTTTATAAGGGCCTGATGGAGTGGGTTGTGTCTTTATCTTATCTGCCAAAATTCTGGTTCACCTCAAATGCACCTGTATTTTTAATGTTCAAGGAAGCACACTAGCTCTATACTTGTGTATTGTGTGTATCCCCACCCTGTGGAAGTGGAAGTGGATTGCTAGACTAGGATTGCTGCCAGTTTTCTAGACCAGCACATTGGCCAAACCTAAATTCTTTCCAAAAAAATCTGTAAAAAGCTGGTAAAAAATAGAATGATAGGCCCAGGCCAGTTGGATCAGTGGTAGAGCATTGACCTGGTGTGTAGAAGTCCTAGATTTGATTTCTGGTCAGGTCACACACATAGGAGAAGCAAGAATCTGTTTCTCCAACCCTTCCCCCTCTCCCTTCTCTTTCTCTTTCTTTATTCCTCTCACAGCTGTGACTCAACTGGATCAAGTGCATCAAACCAGGCACTGAGGATGGCTCTGTGGAGCTTCCACCTCAGGTGCTAGAAAATAGCTCGGTTGTGAACATGACCTGAGAGGGCCAGAATATCAACCCCAGATGGTGGTTGCAGAGTAGATCCTGGTCAGGGCGCTTGTGGGAGGCTGTCTCTCTATCTCCCCCCCACACACTTGGAAAAGAAAGGGGGGAATGGAGAAAATTATGTAGGAAAAGAAAAATGTTAAAAATCTCATGAATCCCTTTAGATAAGAGGTAATAGTGCATATAGGAAAGGAGAAGAGAATGCTATGAAAATGTAAAATTTAAATTATTGACCCAATGGCCTCTTCACTTCTCCATGAATGTAACCCTCTCCCTATTTTTATACTGATACACCCCAGCCCCCTGCTGCAATTACTTCAGCTTCCTCATAGGCTGCTTTGTCGTCCTCCCTCTTACAGGAACCCAAATAAGTAGACAAACAATTACTGCCTTTCTTGGAATTTGGAAAGATTCTACAGGCTGGGTCACCTCAAAGCTACCTCTCAGCCCTCTCTGGACAGGTTTGCAGGTCATCTCAGTGCTTCCCTCTCAGACTACCCATTGTGGGACTCCTCTTTTTCTCAAGGTCCCAGCCTGGGGGGAACCCTTCCTTCCAACATATTAAATCCGTCTTTCCCTCTGTATTCAGTCATAGAAAAGATGTACACTGTCTTTGTCTCTGTTGAATTCACACTACTAAATCTCTCCCTCTAAAACTCAATAACACTGCAACACTCCGCACACCTGGGGTACACAGGAGAGGATGGGTAACCTGAATAACATTTTTTCAACACCACAAGCAGACTGTTTCTTTTTTCACAAATGTGACCAGGTTGTTCACTGGCCATGGAGTGTACAGATCAGCCACCCGACACTGCTTGGGGGATCGCACCCGCCTGTATATACTCACTCCAGTCGGTGGGCCCTGCTCTCCAATGAACTCCTCCACTGCCCTTGCAATGGGACCCGGTGAGTTTCCTTTCAATTCTGGATAAACCTCTTTGCTGAAGGTAAGATCACCCACCTTTCTCATGCCCAACCTTTAGAAAATTCAGATAGTACCATATCACTGAACTTTACGACCTAACCCTCTCTCCCATTCCAACTTTTCCACCTTGTTCCTAAAAACCCTATGGAACACAAACTGAACACTGTTCATGAGTATTGCCCTACTCTGGGAAAATAGAAGATTGCAACTGCTCTCTTGCCCCTCCATGCCAGGCAGGCTTTCGCGGGACTCATAATTGGACTTGAGGTTCTGAGATTCTGAGGTGCTGAGGTGTGGAGGATAGGATATTGGAGATCGCATACCTCAATGCAACCGAATAAGTAGAAAAAGCTTTGGGACCTCCCCTTTTATTCTTTTTTATCGACCTCCCAGGCTATAATCGAGCTAGAGTCACAGTTGCAGCTTGGGGTGGTTGAGGGTGGGTGGGCACATGTCCAAAACAGGGGCGGCAGAGGGATGGGAGCCCCACCCCCAGCCCGCCAGCTCATGGAGTGCCATGCAGGAGACTGATGGTCTGGGACAGCAGCCTTTCCTAAAGACCTCCTCTCTGCTCTGTATACTTCCTCCACCCAACACCATCCCGCTCCTAGGAAAACACACCTGAAAGTAAGTTGCCCCTTGGGGATTAGGAGGGCACTGGGGAGGGCAAGCCAGGATCATGGTTGACTGACACTTTCCACGAGGCTCTGGTGGCCACAACCTTCACGTTTCTTCCAGATGAAAGAAAACATTTCACCCTTCCAAAAGTAGACAGTCTAACAATAATTCCCTTGACATGAATCCACAACCAGTAAAATCTAAAATCATTTTCAACAAAACAACTTCAGTCTCTCCCTGCTCCCATCCTCTGTTTGCAGAACACAGCGTCCAGCCATGCTCCCGAAAGGCTGTCCACACCCACCACTGCTTTCCCTGGACTTCAACCTCTGTAAACTAGAGGAGACACCCTTCGTCCATTCCCCATGGGTCTCAAAAACAAGGAGGCAGGACTGCAATCTGACCTCCATCCCAAAGGCTCTTCTCCATGGTACTATTCCCAGCAGACACTAGATGGACATGGCCAGTGAGTCCACACATGAACACTTTCAATATTCTACTTGAACTTTGACTGACCCTTTTCTTTTCAGTTGTAGACCTAAGACCCCAGTAGGAATGTGGCAAACTGCTTTCATTTCTCTACTGGAAACCAGAGAAACTGGATCTACTTAACTCCCTTTTTTAAGACTCCAGGAATCTGCTCTGCAACAAATGGAAACTCTTCTTCTGAGCCCACAGGGTAAACCGCAGATCACACTACTGACAACAGGCTTCCTCTGATTGCTGTACATGTTGAGTGACCAGACTTTGCTTTCACTGTGAGCTGCAATGGCCCCGTCTGCCCTCTACCCCATCCTTGACCCTTCTCTTGAAGTTTGTCTATCTCTCATCCCACTACCTTCTCAATTTTCATCTCATTCTACACAGTGATTTCCCTTCAACTTCTTCCCTTCTTTACTACAAAAACACAAACCATTCCTATATTTCTGCTGATTTGTGGACCCTACTGGACATTTCAAACAGCATTCGTTCCTACCCTGATGAACAGTAGACCAGTCTGATCTGCACCCTCTATTTTTTTTAATTTCTTTATTAAATTTAATGCAGTGACATTGATAAATCAGGGTACATATGTTGAGAGAAAACATCTCTAGATTATTTTGACATTTGATTGTGCTGTATACCCCAACGCCAAAGTTAAATTTTTTTCTGTCACCTTCTATCTGGTTTTCTTTGTGCCCCTCCCCTCCCCCAGCCCCTATCTCCTTCTTCACCACATCCCCCCTCCTCCCACCCCCCACCCCTGTTGCCATCACATTCTTGTTCATGTCTCTGAGTCTCATTTTTATGTCCCTTCTATGTATGGATTCATATAGTTCTTAGGTTTTTTCTGATTTACTTATTTCACTCCGTATAATGTTATCAAGGTCCATCCATGTTATTGTAAATGACTCGATGTCATCATTTCTTATGGCTGAGTAGTATTCCATAGAATATATGTACCAAAGCTTTTTAATCCACTCGTCCTCTGACGGACACTTGGGCTGTTTCCAGATCTTTGCTATTGTGAACAATGCTGCCACAAACATGCGGGTGCATTTCTCCTTTTGGAGCCGTTCTATGGTGTCCTTGGGGTATATTCCTAAAAGTGGGAAATCTGGGTCAAAAGGCAGTTCGATTTTCAGATTTTTGAGGAATCTCCATACAGTTTTCTACAGTGGCTGCACCAATCTGCATTCCCACCAGCAGTGCAGGAGGGTTCCCTTTTCTCCACATCCTCGCCAGCACTTATTCTGTGTTGTTTTGTTGATAAGCGCCATTCTGACTGGTGTGAGGTGATATCTCATTGTGGTGTTAATTTGCATTTCTCAAATGATTAGTGATGTTGAGCATTTTTTCAAATGCCTATTGGCCATCTGTATGTCCTCTTTGGAGAAGTGTCTATTCATCTCTTTTGCCCATTTTTGGATTGGGTTGTTTGTCTTCCTGGTGTTGAGTTTTACAAGTTCTTTATAAATTTTGGTTATTAACCCCTTATCAAACGTATTGTCAAATATGTTCTCACATTGTGCAGTTTGTCTTTTTATTCTGTTCTTGTTTTCTTTAGCTGTGCAAAAGCTTTTTAGTTTGATATAGTCCCATTTCTTTATCCTGTATTTTATTTCACTTCCCCGTGGAGATAAATCAGCAAATATATTGCTCCGAGAGATGTTCGAGAGCTTAATGCCTATGTGTTCTTCTAAGATGCGTATGGTGTCACGGCCTACATTTAAGTCTTTTATCCATTTTGAGTTTATTTTTGTGAGTGGTGTAAGATGGTGATCTAGTTTCATTTTTTTGCAGGTAGCTGTCCAATTTTCCCAATATCATTTGTTAAAGAGGCTGTCTTTACTCCATTGTATTTCCTCACTTCCTTTGTCAAATATCAGTTGTCTATAGAACTGTGGGTTTATTTCTGGGTTCTCTGTTCTGTTCCATTGATCTATATGCCTGTTCTTATGCCAGTACCAGGTTATTTTGAGTACAATGGCCTTGTAGTATAACTTGATATCAGGAAGTGTGATACCTCCCACTTTATTTTTCTTTTTTAAGATTGCTGAAGCTATTTGTGTTCTCTTATGGTTCCATATAAATTTTTGGAATATGTGTTCTATATCTTTGAAGTATGTCATTGGTATTTTAATTGGTATTGCATTGAATTTATAAATTGCTTTGGGTAATATAGACATTTTAATGATGTTTATTCTTCCTAACCATGAGCACGGTATATGCTTCCACTTGTTTGAATCTTCCTTGATTTCTTTTATCAATGCTTTGTAATTTTCTGAGTACAAGTCTTTAGTCTCCTTGGTTAAGTTTATTCCTAGGTACTTTATTTTTTTGGTTGTAATAGTGAAGGGGATTCTTTCTTTAATTTTTTTTTCTGACTGTTCATTGTTTGTGTATAAAAATGTCTCTGATTTCTGAGTATTGATTTTATATCCTGCCACTTTGCTGAATTCATTTATCAGGTCCAGTAGCTTTTTGACTGAGACTTTAGGGTTTTCTATATACAATGTCATATCATCTGCAAATAATGATAGTTTTACTTCTTCTTTTCCAACTTGAATGCCTTTTATTTCTTCTTCTTGTCTGATTGCTGTGGCTAGGACTTCCAGGACCATGTTAAATAAGAGTGGTAAAAGGGGGCACCCCTGCCTTGTTCCTGATCTTAAGGGGATTGCTTTTAATTTTTGCCCATTGAGTATGATGTTGGCTTTGGGTTTCTCATAGAAGGCTTTTATCATGTTGAGGTATATTCCCTGAATTCACACTTTGCTGAGAGTTTTGATCATGAATGGGTGCTGGATTTTATCAAATGCTTTTTCTGCATCTATTGAAATTATCACATAATTTTTCTCCTTCTTTTTGTTTATGTGATGAATCACATTGATTGATTTACGAATATTGTACCAGCCTTCCCTTCCCAGTATAAATCCCATTTGATCATGGTGTATAATTTTTTCCATATATTGTTGGATCCGGTTTGCTAATATTTTATTGAGGATTTTAGCATCTATATTCATCAGAGATATTGGCCTATAATTTTCTTTCTTTGTGTTGTCTTTGCCTGGTTTTGGAATCTGAATTATGCTCGCCTCATAAAAGGAGCTTGGAAGTCTCCTTCCTCTTGAATTTTTTGAAATAGTTTGAGAAGGATAGGAGTTAGTTCTTCTTTGAATATCTGGTAGAATTCTATTGTGAAGCCATCGGGCCCTGGACTTTTCTTTATTGGGAGTTTTTTGATAATTGTTTCCATCTTATTTGGTGTAATTGGTCTGTTTAGGTTTTCTGATTCTTCCAGATTGATTTTTGGAAGATTGTATGTTTCAAGGAATTTGTCCATTTTATCTAGGTTGTCTAGATTTGTGGCATACAGTTCTTCATAGTATTTTCTTACAATATTTTGTATTTCTGTTGTGTCAGTTGTTATTTCTCCTCTCTCATTTCTAATTTTATTTATTTGAGTCCCCTCTTTTTTTTGGTGATTCTAGTTAAAGGTTCATCAATCTTGTTTACCTTTTCAAAGAACCAGCTCCTAGTTTCATTGATCCTCTGTATTATTTCTTTAGCCTCTATGTCATTTATTTCTGCTGTGATCTTTATTATTTCCTTCCTTCTACTACATTTGGGCTTTACTTGCTGTTCTTTTTCTAATTTTTTTAGATACCGGGTTAAGTTGTTTACTTGAGCTTTTTCTAGCTTCTGAAAGTGTGCCTGTAGTGCTATAAACTTCCCTCTCAGCACTGCTTTCGCTGTGTCCCATAAATTTTGAGTTGTTGTATGCTCGTTGTCATTTGTTTCTATGAATTTTTTATTTTTTCTTTGATTTCATTCTTAATCCATTCATTATTTAGCACCCTGCTATTTAGTTTCCATGTGTTTGAGAATTTTTGAGCTTTTCTGTTGTGGTTCATTTCTAGTTTCATGTTGTTGTGATCAGAGAAAGTGCTTGATATGATTTCAGTCTTCTTAAATTTATTGAGAGCACTTTTGTACCCTAGCATGTGGTCTATTCTAGAGAATGTACAATGAGCACTTGAAAATAATGTATATTCTGCTGCTTTAGGGTGAAAGGTTCTGAAGATATCTATTAAGTAGAGTTGATCTAGTGTTTCCAACAAGTCTGCTGTTTCTTTTTTAATTTTCTTTCTTGAGGATCTATCTAGTGATGTTAGTGGGGTATTGAAATCCCCTACTATTATAGTATTGCTGTTGTTCTCGCCCTTTAAATCCATCAAAGTCTGCTTTATATATTTGGGTGCTCCTCTATTAGGTGCATAGATATTTATAATAGTTATATCTTCCTGTTGGATTACTCCCTTTATCATTATGTAGTGGCCTTCTTTATTTCTTACAATATCCTTTGTTTTAAAGTCCAATTTGTCTGATATAAGTATTGCTACCCCAGCTTTTTTTTCATTTCCGTTTGCATGAAATGTTTTTATTCCATCCTATTACCTTCAATATATGTGTGTCTTTTGTTCTAAGGTGTGTCTCTTATAGACAACATATGTATGGGTCCTGTTTTCTTATCCATGCAGCTACCCTATGTCTTTTGATTGGATCATTTAATCCATTTATATTTAAAGTTATTATTGATATGTAGTTGTTTGTTGCCATTTTCTTCTTTAATGGTGTATTTCTTTTTTGCTATATTCTTTTCCCACTTTGATCTGTTTACATCAGGCCCCTTAACATTTCCTGCAGCATTGGTTTGGCTGTAATGAATTCCTTGAGTTGTTTTTTGTCTGGGAAGCTAATTTATTTCTCCTTCGATTTTAAATGATAGCCTTGCTGGATAAAGTAATCTTGGTTGTAGGTTCTTGTTCTGCATTATTTTGAATATTTTTTTCTATTCTCTTCTGGCCTCAAGTGTTTCTGTTGAGAAGTCAGAAGTCATCCTTATGGTGGCTCCATTGTAGGTGATAACTTTTTTTTTCTCTTGCAGCTTTTAATATTTTCTCTTTATCGCTTAGCTTTGGTATTTTAATTATGATGTGTCTTTGTGTAGGTTTCTTTGGGTTTCTCTTTAATGGAGTCCTCTGTGCTTCTTGGACTTGTGAGAGTTTCTCTTGCATTAATTTAGGGAAGTTTTCAGCTATGATATGATTGAACAACATCTCTATTTCTTGTTCTTTTTCTTCTTCTCCAGGAACCCCTATGATGTGGATGTTATTTCTCTTCATGTTGTCTCAGAGCTCTCTAAGAGTTTCCTCTGACTTTTTGAGTTTCTTTTCTCTTTTCTTCTCTGCTTTCATGCGTTTATTCCAGTTGTCCTCCAACTCGCTGATTCAATTTTCAGCTCTATTTATTCTGTTTTAAATTCATTCCATTGTGGTCTTTATTTCTGATATTTTATTTGTCATCTTTGACTGATTCTTTTTTATGTTTGCTATTTCTTTATTTAGGTGTTAGTAGTGACCATCCATGGTTGTTCTAAGATCCCTAAGCATCCTTACAATCATTATTTTGAACTCCACATCTGGAAGTTTGATTATTTCCATATCACTCAGTTCATCTCCTGAAGGTGTCACTTGTGGTTTCATTTGGATTGCACTTCTTTGTCTTCTCATCATCTGTTTTTTGTTGTTTTATTGGTAGAGTTGGTCGAGTCTAGGCTTGGTGTTGACTGCCTCCCATTTTCAGTTTTGTTTTTTCTAGGTCTTCTTGGGTTGGTATCAGCTGTTATCTGTAATCCACTTTTTGATTTGAGCAGCTTTGAAGTCTTGAATTGTTTGTTTTCTTAACAGGTGATAGTCTTGTTTACTGATCTCAGCAGGGGACTTTCTTGAAACTGTATCCAGGAATGCGATGGGTGTAACCTGAGACTCTGAAGGTCTCTTTAGCCAGCTAATCTCACTGGGGGCAGGGTGTTTTCTCAGCTTCAGTAGGGGGAGGTGTATCTCAGATCTCCATGGAGACCTGAGTTACTGCCCCTTCTCTCCACTTCTTGTTTTTAGCTGTATCTTGTTGCGCTGATTGGGGCTGGATAGATGTCCAGAGATCTCTGATCCGGAAGCACTTCAGCTCTGTTTTGTGAAAGGTTCAGTTTCTCCTCCAGCTATGGCTGCCTCCAACATGGATGAGACAGCTTTTTTAGTTCATTTCCTGCATTCCTCAACCTCTCACAGTCTGTCCCTCTCGCTGTCCTTTCCACTTGGGAGATAAGCTTGTATTTTCAGCACACCTCGCTCCCTGGTCACCAGGTAAGTGGCTGTGAGCAGTAGTTTCTGCTCTTTTCCCTATGTGAGATACCCTCTGGGCTCTCAACCTCACCCACACCCTCCACTCATGTAAGCAGAGGAGATTCAGGCGCTCCCTACCAGGATTCTTGTGGCTTCTTCTTTGCTCCTTGGTTTTTCAGAGATGTTCTTGCAGTTCAGAGTTGGTTTTTCATGCTGATTTTTCCTAAATTGATTTGTATTCCAGTTTGGTGGTGAGAGCTGGGCATCTGTGCATCCGCCTACTCTGCTGCCATCTTCTCTCTCCTGATCTGCATCTTCTTTTTCCTCCCACTGAATGACTAGGTCGATCCATCAACTCCATCTTGCATAAAGACTCTTTCACAATGAATACATGAGCCTGCACCTCAGGAAGGAGGCTTTCTAGACACCACTTTGACCACTCACAAGACAAACCAAAAATTCGAGGACTGCAGAGCACTCATGTCACTGTAAATCAAAAAGCTCAAGACTATGGAACAAGTAAGCTCCACCCCTACTTTGTCTCTGATCACATACCGAAAAATGAACAGCTTTTGTGTGCTTCCAAGTGCATAGCCTCACCTTCTCAAGTGCTATATTAAATACTCATAGACTTCCATAGGAATGATAGCCTTCCTGGCAAGTTCCAACACGTAATTTCTCAACCGAATTTTAAGATGGCATACTCTCACACCCTGCAAAAAAATATAGCTGATTAATCTAAAATGCTGTGAATGAAGCTGCACTAAAACAAATTCTTTCTACAGAGGTAACCGGAGAGGAAGCCATGGGGACATTATGTAGAGTAGGTATAGTCAACCTTTTTATACCTACCGCCCACTTTTGTATTTCTGTTAGTAGTAAAATTTTCTAACTGCCCAATGGTTCCACAGTAATGGTTATTTATAAAGTAGGTAAGTAACTTTACTTTATAAAATTTATAAAGCACCGTTAAAGCACATAATAATAATTACATACCAAGTACTTTATGTTGGATTTTTGCTAAGTTTGGCAGAATAAATCTTAAAAAAACAACTTACTATAGTTAAATCTATCTTTTTATTTATACTTTGGTTCCTCTGCTACCGCCCACCATGAAAGCTGGAATGCCCGCTAGTGGGTGGGAGGGACCAGGTTGACTACCACTGCTTTACATCATGACCTGAGTAATTTTCTGTCTCAATAATGTCAAAATTATAAGCTTAAGTCAGTATTGGGAACTGTTCTAACATTTGCTTCCAAATATTCTCTAGAATACTTCTCAAAACAAGATAGAAATAAATAAATAAAAGCAAACAATATTAATATTTTATTTTATTATTTCCAAATGCTACATATTTCTTATCTCCTGCCACTCTTGCTGAAACTCCATTTGCAGTCAGGACTGCAGTATGTACTCATTGGCCTCCCAGAGATAGACATGTTGACTGTGCATAATCCCACTTCCTTTCTAACATGATGCATCTTCCTCTTCTGTTCCTGGTGAATTCTAACAGTTGCTGTAGTTTCTCTCTTTAATGTTTTTCTTTTCTGCCATATGTGCTGGCCATTTTGAAGACCCCAACTCCTCAGTGAGTAGCTAAAAATTTATATTATTAATAATATTTTTTCTTATGGAAACTAGGTATGTATGTATGCATGCGTGTATGTATGTATATTACTATTCCTAAATTACTACCTTCTCCCCCTTACAGATCAATCTTGGGCTTCCATTACTTTATCCAGATCTGGAACTAAGAATAGCAACTAGTTTAGAGATAAAAGTCTGGCAAATCGCTTTGTTTAAGCTGTTATCCTGGAGTGTTTTTTCTTTCTACATGCCTTTCGCTGAGATTTTGTGTTGTGTCTATTTGTAAATATGAAAGCTGCTCCTGGAGATAGATGATTATTTACAGTGTTTTCTGTATTACACAGGAAAAAATATTAACAATAAAATAACTGAATATTGAATATACCCTAGAAAATAAATAATCTTGCACCCAGTCTGTCACATAGGATGCTGCAAGCATGCATTACAATGAGTGGAGTGGGCCAAGCAGATTAATGTATCAAGTTATTTAAATTCATTATCCAAGCTTATATTTTTTAAAAACTTAGTACAATTGTGAGTTCATTGTTACTCAAGTTTGTTAATATTCTGCAAATTGAACTATATTTTATGACCTGTGGATTTAAATAATAATTCAATACACATACCAATAAAGTTTTCTTGAAAATATTTTTTAAAGATTTTATTTATTCATTATAAAGAGGGGAGTGAGGGGAGAGAGAGAGAGAGAAAGAGAGAAGGGGGGATGAGCAGGAAGCATCAACTCCCATATGTGCCTTGACCACGCAAGCCCAGGGTTTTGAACTGGCAACCTCAGAGTTTCCAGGTTGATGCTTTATCCACTGTGCCACCACAGGTCAGGCCTTTTTATTTTGATAGTATTATATCACAGCTGACAAAATAATTTTTTTATTTTAATATATTAAAATGTATGGGTAGAAAATATATAAACTCATTTTTTATAAGGCACATATGGGAGTTGATGCTTCCTGCTTCTCCACCCCTTTTCCCTACCTCTTTATCTCTCTTTTTCTCTCTACTCCCTCATTAGTTATAGACAGGGCTAGAACAGCCAACCATGTCCTAGAGCAGTAGCAATGGAAAACATGAAAATGAGCCATGGCTTAATATACTTTATGTTATACGTTGATAAATATGTTTCAAATATAACCTAACCAGTAATGAAACGTGGACTAAGTAATCTAGAATAGACATTAAAAATATCAAAATTAACTTTATAAGTGGATATTTTAAATCTAACACGGTGTTAGAACATGTGATTTCTTCCTATATCTTGGATATGATGTTATTATTTATTAAACTTCAGAATGGACTGAGAAAACCAATGATTTAGAAATAATACAGCCTAGGAAGAATAGCTCAGTTGGTTAAGAGTGTCATCCCAAAACAAAAAGGTTGTCAGATAGATTGCCAGTCAGGGCACCTACAGGAACAGACTGATGTTTCTGTTTCTCACTCTCTCTCCCTCCCTTTGCCTCTTTAACTAAAAATTTAAAAAACAAATAAATAAGAAATAAGACAATAATAGATCTACTTAGAAAAGACTCTGGTCAAATAAGCAATATTTATGTTTTTAAATTAATAAGTATTAAATAACATCCTTTCTTCTTTGGTGATTTTAGATCACCTCAAATAAAAATGGTGTCAGTAAATTCTGAAGTGCTATGTTTTTCTTTATAGAAAAGATGTTATAAAAAGTCAAGGTCGTTAGTTAAAAAAACTAAGAAAACAACCAAAACATAAATCAGTAGTAGGATGGATAAATAAAATGTAATATATTCATGTAAAAGAATACATGCAATAAGGAATATGAACACAGAGCAAACCATTATGTTGACTTAAAGAATTCAAGAAGGAGATGAAATGGACAAATTCCTTGAAACATACAATCTTCAAAAAAATCAATATGGAAGAATCAGAAAACCTAAACAGACTGATTACAACAAATGAGATAGAAACAGTTATCAAAAAACTCCCAACAAAGAAAAGTCCAGGGCCCAATGGCTTCACAATGGAATTCTACCAAATATTCAAAGAAGAACTAACTTCTCTCTCTCTTAAACTATTTCAAAAAATTAAAGAGGAAAAAAGACTTCCAAACTCCTTTTATGAGGCAAGCATAATTCTGATTCCAAAACCAGGCAAAGACAACACAAAGAAAGAAAATTATAGGCCAATATCTCTGATGAATATAGATACTAAAATCCTCAAGAAAATATTAGCAAAACAGATCCAAAAATATATGGAAAAAATCATACACCATGATCAAGTGGGATTTATTTTGGGAGGCAAGGCTGGTACAATATTCGCAAATCAATCAATGTGATTCATCACATAAACAAAAAGGAGAAAAAAACACATGACAATTTCAATAGATGCAGAAAAAGCATCTGATAAAATCCAGCACCAGTTCATGATCAAAACTCTCAACAACGTGGGAATACAGGGAACATACCTCAACATGATAAAAACCATCTAGGACAAACCCACAGCCAACATCATACGCAATGGGCAAAAATTAAAAGCAATCCCTTTAGGATCGGGAACAAGGCAGGGGTGCCCCCTTTCACCACTCTTATTTAACATGGTCCTGGAAGTCCTAGCCAGAGCAATCAGACAACAAGAAAAAATAAAAAGCATTCAAGTTGGAAAAGAAGAAGTAAAACTATCATTATTTGCAGATGATATGATATTGTATATAGAAAACCCTAAAGTCTCAGTCAAAAAACTACTGGAAATGATAAATGAAATCAGCAAAGTGGCAGGATATAAAATCAATACTCAGAAATCAGAAGCATTTTTTTACAAAGATCTTTATTTTTTAATTTTAATAATTTTATTTTTTAATGGGGTGACATCAATAAATCAGGATAGATATATTCAAAGATAACATGTCGAGGTTATCTTGTTGTTCAATTATGTTGCATACCCATCACCCAAAGTCAGATTGGCTTCTGTCAGCTTGTACCTAGTTTTCTTTGTGCCCCGTTCCCTCCACCTTTCCCTCTCCCTCTCTCCCCTCCCCACAAAAACACCATACTCTTATCAATGTCTTTTAGTCTCACTTTTATGTCCCACCTACGTATGGAATAATGCAGCTCCTGTTTTTTTCTGATTTATTTATTTCACTTCCTATACTGTTATCAAGATCCCACCATTTTGATGTAAATGATCCGATGTCATCATTTCTTATGGCTGAGTAGTATTCCATAGTGTAAATGTGCCACATCTTCTTTATCCAGTCATCTATTGATGGGCTTTTTGGTTGTTTCCATGTCCTGGCCACTGTGAACAATGCTGCAATGAACATGGGTCTTCCCTGCATGTGTCTTTACGTATCAATGTTTCTGAGTTTTGGGGGTATATACCTAGTAGAAGAATTTCTGGGTCATAAGGTAGTTCTAAATTTTCAGTTTTTTGAGGAACCACCATAATTTCCTCCATAATGGTTGTAATACTTTACATTCCCACCAACAGTGAATGAGGGTTCCTTTTCCTCCACAGCCTCTCCAACATTTGCTATTACCTGTCTTGTTAATAATAGCTAATCTAACAGGTGTTAGGTGGTATCTCATTGCAATTTTGATTTGCATTTCTCTAATAACTAAAGAAGATGAGCATCTTTTCATATATCTGTTGGCCATTTGTATTTCTTCCTGGGAGAAGTGTCTGTTCATGTCCTCTTCCCATTTTTTTATTGGATTGTTTGTTTGTTTGTTGTTGAGTTTTATGAGTTCTTTGTATATTTTGGATATTAGGCCCTTATCTGAGCTGTTGTTTGAAAATATCATTTCCCATTTAGTTGGCTGTCTGTTTATTTTGTTGTCAGTTTCTCTTGCTGAGCAAAAACTTCTTAATCTGATGTAGTCCCATTCATTAATTTTTGCCTTCACTTCTCTTGCCTTTGGAGTCAAATTAATAAAATGCTCCTTAAAATCCAGGTCCATGAGTTTAGTACCTATGTTTTCTTATATGTACTTAATTATTTCAGGTTTTATGTTTAGATCTCTGATCCATTTTCAATTAATTTTAGTACAGGGGGACAAACTGTAGTCCAGTTTTATTCTTTTGCATGTGGCTTCCCAGTTTTCCCAGCACCATTTACAGAAGAGGCTTTCTTTTCTCCATTGTGTGTTGTTGGCCCCTTTATCAAAAATTATTTGACTATATATATGTGCTTTTATTTCTGGGTTTTCTATTCTGTTCCATTGGTCTGAGTGTTTATTTTTCTGCCAATACCATGCTGTTTTGATTGTTATGGCCCTGTAATATAGTTTGACGTCAGGTATTGTAATGTCCCCAGCTTCATTCTTTTTCTTTAGGATTGCTTTGGCTATTCGAGGTTTTTATAATTCCATATAAATCTGATGATTTTTTTTTTTGCTCCATTTCTTTAAAAAATGTCATTGGGGCCCTGGCCGGTTGGCTCAGCGGTAGAGTGTCGGCCTAGCGTGTGGAAGACTTGGGTTTGATTCCTGGCCAGAGCACATAGGAGAAGCACCCATTTGCTTCTCCACCCCTCTGCTGTGCCTTCCTCTCTGTCTCTCTCTTCCCCTCCCGCAGCCAAGGCTTCATTGGAGCAAAGATGGCCCGGGTGCTGGGGATGGCTCTGTGGCCTCTGCCTCAGGTGCTAGAGTGGCTCTGGTAGCAACATGGTGACACCTAGGATGGGCAGAGCATCGCCCCCTGGAGGGCAGAGCGTCGCCCCATGGTGGGCGTGCCAGGTGGATCCCGGTCGGGTGCATGCGGGAGTCTGTCTGACTGTCTCTCCCTGTTTCCAGCTTCAGAAAAATGCAAAAAAAAAAATGTCATTGGAATTTTGATGGGAATTGCATTAAATTTGTATATTGCTTTGGGTAATATGGCCATCTTGATTATATTTATTCTTCCTAACCAAGAATAATGAATATTTTTCCATCTCATTATATCTTTTTTGATTTCCCTTTATAATGGTTTATAATTTTCATTATATAAGTCCTTTACAATCTTTGTTATGTTTATTCCTAGGTATTTTATTTTGTTTGTTGCAATCGAGAAGGGGATTATTCTTTTGAGTTCATTCTAAAATGTTTACCTGTTGGTATATATAAAGGCTATTGACTTCTGTATGTTAATTTTGTATCCTGCGACCTTACTGTATTGGCTTATTGTTTCTAGTAGTCTTTTTGTGGATTCTTTGGGGTTTTTGATGTATAGGATCATATCTGCAAAAAGTGATACCTTTATTCTTCTTTTCCGATATGGATGTGTTTTATTTCTTTGTCTTGTCTGATTGCTCTGGCTAGAACGTCTAGGCCCACATTAAATAACAGTGGAGAGAGTGGACAACCCTGTCTTGTTCCTGATTTAAGGGGGAAAGCATTCAGTTTTGTGCCATTTAATATGATGTTAGCTGATGGTTTATCATATACAGCCTTTAACATGGTGAGATATTTTTCTTCTATACCCATTTTGTTGAGAGTCTTAAACATAAAATTGTGTTGTATTTTATCAAAAGCTTTTTCTGGGTCTATTGATAAGACCATGTGGTTTCTGTTCTTTGTTTTGTTGATATGGTGTATTACATTGACCGTTTTATGTATGTTGAACCATCCTTGAGATTGTGGGATGAATATCACTTGATCATGATGTATTATGTTTTTATTATGTTGTAGTATTCAATTTGCTAGTATTTTCTTTAGTATTTTAGAATCTGTATTCATTAGAGATATTGGTCTGTGGTTTTCTTTTTTTGTGCCATCCTTGCCTGGTTTTGGTATGAGGGTTATGTTGCCCTCAAGAAATGTATTTGGAAGTATTGCTGCTTCTTCAATTTTTTGGAAGACTTTCAGTAGAATAGGAACCAAGTCTTCTTTGACTGTTTGATAAAATTCGCTGGTAAAGCCAACTGGGCCTGGACTTTTATTTTTGGGGAATTTTTAATCGTTTTGTTCTATTTCTTCTCTACTGATAAGTCTGACCAGGCTTTCTGCTTCTTCTTGACTCAGTGTAGGAAGGTTGTATTTTTCTAGGAATTTATCCATTTCTTCTAGGTTGTTGAAATTAGTGGCATAAAGTTTTTCATAGTATTCTACAATAATTCTTTTTATATCTATGGTGTCCGTGGTGATTTCTCCTCTTTCATTTTGGATTTTGTTTATATGAGTTCTTTCTCTTTTTTCCTTGGTAAGTCTTGCCAGGGGTTTGTCAATTTTGTTGATCTTTTCAAAGAAGCAGCTCTTTGTTCTATTAATTTTTTTTCTTTAGTTTTTCTGTTCTCTATTTCATTTATTTCTGCTCTGATTTTTATTATCTCCTTTTTTTGGCTAGTTTTGGGTTGTCTTTCTTCTTCTTTTTCTAGTTCCTTAAGGTGTGATGTTAAATGGTTCACTTGGGCTCTCTCTTGTTTGTTCATATAGGCCTGAAGTGATATGGACTTCCCTCTTATCACTGCTTTTGCTGCATCCCATAGATTCTGATATGTCATATTGTCATTGTCATTTGTCTGTATATATCTTTTGATCTCTGCACTTATTTCTTCTTTGACCCATTCATTTTTTAAAAGTATGTTGTTTAGTTTTCACATTTTTGTGGGAATTTTTTCCTCTTTTTTGCAGTTGAATTCTAGTTTCAAGGCTTTATGATCACAAAATATGCTTGGTACAACTTCGATTATTCTGAATTTGCTGATGTTTTTGTGGCCCAACATAGGGTTAATTCTTGAGAATGATCCATGTACACTAGAGAAAATATATTTTGGTGTGCCTTGGTTTAGTGCATATATATTAAGAATTGTTATGTCTTCTTGATTCAGTTTCCACCTAGCCATTATGGAATGGCCATTCTTATCTCTGAGTACTTTTGCTGTCTTGTAATCAGCATTATCAGATATGAGTATTGCTATGCCTGCCTTTTTTTAGATGTTATTTGCTTGGAGTATTATTTTCCGGCCTTTCACTTTGAATTTGTTTTTATCCTTGTTACTTAGGTGAGTTTCTTGTAGGCAGCATACAGTTGGATTTTCATTTTTAATCCATTCTGCTACTCTGTGCCTTTTTATTGGTGAGTTTAATTCGATTACTTTTAGTGTAATTATTGACAGTTGTGAGTTACCTATTGCCATTTTATAGATTGCTTTCTGTTAGTTTTGTGTCTTGTTTGATCCTTCTCTTTCTTTTCTCTATCTTTTGTTTTTATTTCATTGTATTCCATACATCTTTCCTCTGTTGCTATCTTTTTTATATCATGTACTTCTGTGCTGGTTTTTTCAATGGTGGTTACATTTAAGTAATGAAAAATGTTCCTACCTTGTTCATTGTAGCACACTATTTCGTGACTACTTTTGCACTCCATCGTCCTTTGCTACTGTTAATCTCCATCCTCTCCCCCCTTTCTTTTTGTTGTTGTCACAGTTTAATTTGGTTTTATTGTGTTCTTCTTGGAGCTTTTACTTGTGGCTTTGGTTTTTTTTGTTTGTTTGTTCTTTTTATCTGATCGGAAAACCCCCTTTAGTAACTCCTGGAGTGGGGGTTTTCTGATGATAAATTCCCTCATCTTTTTTGTATCTGTGAATGTTTTTATTTCTCCTTCATATTTGAAGGATAGCTTTGGTGGGTACAGTATTCATGGTGGAAAGTTCCTCTCTTTCAGGTCTTTAAATATTGGGGTCCTGTCTCTTCTAGCTTGTAGAGTTTCAGTTGTGAAATCTGATGATAATCTAATGGGCCTTCCTCGATATGTTGTATTCCTCTTTTCCCTGGCTGCCTCGAGAATGTTTTCTTTGCCACTGGTTTGTGCCAATTTCATTATGATGTGCCTTGGAGTCGGTTTGTTGAGGTTAAGAAAACTCGGAGTTCTGTTTGCTTCTTGAATTTGAGGCTTTAGTTCTTTCCACAGGTTTGGGAAGTTCTCATTTATTATTTGGTTATTTTCTCCATTCCATTTTCTCTCTCTTCTCCCTTTTATATATCTATTATTCTTATGTTATTCTTTTTGATGGAGTCAGATCATTCCTGTAGGGCTATCTCATTTTTTTTTAAATTTTTTAGTCCCTTTCTTCTTCTCTCTGTTGTGGCTCTAGTTGCTTGTCCTCTATTTCACTAATCCTACCTTTCATCTGGCCTGTTCTATTAGCTAAGCTTGTAACCTCGTTTTTCAACTCGTGAATTGAGTTTTTCATCTCTGTTTGATTTGTTTTTATAGTTTCAATTTTCTTGGAAATATATTCTTTGTGTTCATTGAGTTGTTTTCTATGCTCCCTAAATAGCCTTTCTGTGTTTTCTTGTATATCTCTGAATATTTTTAGGATTTCTATTTTAAATTTTCTGTCTTTTAACTCCAAGGTTTCCACTATATTAAATTTTTTCTTCATAGGTTTTTCCTCATCTATCTGTGTTATCTCTCTTTCTTTTGTATCCATGATATTCAATTTTCTCTATCTTAATGGCATCTGAGGGTGGTTTTGTTGATAGTATTAATGAGATTTAATAAAGAATAAAAAGTTAAAAAGATAAAAATAAGAAAAGAGTTGTTGTTTTTTTAAAAAATTAATAATTAAATAAAGAAAAATAAAATAAAATAAATTTTTTTAAAAGGAAATTATTTCCCCCTCCTTTCTCCTCTCCTCTCCTCTCCCCTCTTTCTTGAGAAAATCTTGTGATAAAATGTGAATTATATTGTGCTAAATAGAACAAACAATGCCTGTACTGGAAGGCCTGAATTGGAGAGAAGTAATAAAGGGGGAAAAAACAGAAAAAAGGGGGCATGGACTTACAAAAAGCAAATAAGGAAAAAATTTGGGTCAAGAATAAAATGATTTGCATTTAGGTGTTGGTTGACTAAGAGTTATTATGAGAGGAATAAGAGGGAAACAGGAAAATGGGGGGAATTAAAAATACTATTGTATTTAGTGGAACAAGAACTAGATAAAATGGAAAGCCAGGGATGGGAGCACTGCTAGTGAGTTTAAAAGGTTAAGTAAAAATCCCCTAAAATGCCTCAAACATAATTTGAATCCCAGATGAGATAATTTGTTCATTATTGAGGTTGGAATGAGAGGAGATGTAAAGGAGAAAGGAAGAAACTAATATAGAGGGAGAAAAGAAAGAGAGTGAGAAAAAAAGAGGGAACCACTAAAAGAAGAAAGAAGAAAAAATAAAAAAGAGGAGAGAGAGAGAGAGTTAAGGGTTTTGGAGTGCAACCCTCATAGAGAGAACGGAAGAGGAAAGAAAAAATAATGGGAGATATAACACTTATGGGTAGTGTAGTTCAAGGAGAGGAGAGAATAAGCCCGGCAGAGAGTTAAACTACCAAATTGGAGGAGGAAAGAAAAAAAAATCAAGAATGAAGATAAGAGAAACAAACAAATATAATAAAATGGGATAGGTTATAAAGTCTGCAGAATATTCTTGATTTTGAGAGGTTATATTCTTGCTTTTTCTTATCTCTCCCTCTTTCTGATTGGTGACTCTGTGCCCTGTGTTCTGCCCCTTTGGCACGCTCAGATAGAGGTTTGCAGTTGATAAGTCTCTATGGCGATGTCATGAATTCTGCTTCAGTCTCGTTGGCAGTCGAGGCTCATTAGCATTTACAGGCTCTGACAGTGAGAGAGTCTGTGTTCCTGGAGCCTCTCTCCTAGTCTTTCTTTCCTCAATTAGTAGACTGATAATCAAGCTATGGGGTTGCTGCTGTCTCTGCCTGGATAGTAAGAGGCTCAAAGAGCTGACAACTCCCCACTTTGATCCCACTCAGCACAGGGCTCTGGGTAAGGCTCAGTCAGTCAGAGCTGCTAGAATAATCAGGTGGGGCTTCACCCATTCAGAGTCCTCTGGCTCTGCCACTCTGTTCAGTAACATGGACAGATGCCCACTCCTGGGGCGCTTGGAGAAAACTCTCGCTCACTGTTTGTGTGCAGATGAGGACATCAGGCCAAAAGTCTCACCCTCTGAGTGAAACTCCCGCCTGCATGAAAAAGTTCCAGTGTTGGAATTGGCTCTCGCTCCCTCTTCGTGCACGGCTTTTTCAGGGTGCTGGGGCGACCCAGAGATTCCACACACAAAGGCCTCTGCCTATGCCCCTCTGTGGGGTAATACGAGTGCCCACTGCAGAAGTGCTTGGAGGAATCTCTTGCCCACTATCTGCGTGCGCCGACCAGGAGATCAGGAAAAATGGCTGCTCCGCTTGTCTTCCTTTGTCTGGGTCTGGCACGAGTGTTAGCTTGTATTGATGGGGTTGCCACAGCCGCAGTTTTTCTTTGGCTTGAATCTCCGTGCCACAACCTGGTTTGGCCATTTGTGACGCGGCCTGGATCTATTCACACACTTTGCCTGCCTCAGTTTCTATATTCTCAGTTCCCAGTGAAAGCAGCCCTGTTTAGGTTAGAGAGGAAGGAAGAGCATTTCTTACTCCCTATTTCATTCAGGGTTTGATTATATATTTAGGCAATTTTTCACTCCACCATACTTTCAGGTGTATTGTGAAACATCTGGAGGCTCCAAGGATAGGTTTTTCTGTTTCTGGTTGAAGATCTTATTGAGTTTTTGGGGAGATTTATCGGTATCACTTCCTACTGCACCATTACTCTGACGTCATCCTCACTTCAGAAGCATTTCTATATGCCAACAATGAACAGTCAGAAAGAGACATTAAGGAAAAAATCCCCTTCACTATTACAACCAAAAAAATAAAGCACCTAGGAGTAAACTTAACCAAGGAGACTAAAGACTTGTACTCAGAAAATTATAAAGCATTGATAAAAGAAATCAAGGAAAATACAAACAAGTGGAGGCATATACCGTGCTTATGGTTAGGAAGAAGAAATATCATTAAAATGTCTATATTACCCAAAGCAACCTATAAATTCAATGCAATACCAATTAAAATACCAATGACATACTTTAAAGATATAAATCACATATTCCAAAAATTTATATGGAACCAAAAAAAACAAAAAAACACGAATAGCTTCAGCAATCTTAAAAAAGAAGAATAAAGTCGGAGGTATCATGCTTCCTGATATCAAGTTATACTACAAGGCCATTGTACTCAAAATAACCTGGTACTGGCATAAGAATAGGCATATATATCAATGGAACAGAACAGGGAACCCAGAAATAAACCCACAGTTCTATGGACAACTGATATTTGACAAAGGAGGTAAGGAAATATAATAAAGTAAAGACAGCCTCTTTAACAAATGGTGTTGGGAATATTGGACAACTACCTGCAAAAAAATGAAACTAGATCACCAGCTTACACCACTCACAAAAATAAACTCAAAATGAATAAAAGACTTAAATGTAAGGCATGAAACCGTAAGAATCTTAGAAGAAAACATAGGCAGTAAGCTCTCTGACATCTCTTGGAGCAATATATTTGCTGATTTATCTCCACAGGGAAGTGAAATAAAAGACAGGATAAACAAATGGGACTTTATTTACCTGAAAAGCTTTTGCACAGGTAAAGACAATAAGAACAGAATAAAAAGACAAACTAGTCCTGGCCGGTTGGCTCAGTGGTAGAGCGTTGGCCTGGCATGAAGAAGTCCCAGGTTCGATTCCCAGCCAGGGCACACAGGATAAGCACCCATCTGCTTCTCCACACCTCCCCCTCTCCTTCCTCTCTGTCTCTCTCTTCCCCTCCTGCAGCCAAGGCTCCATTGTTCAAAGGTGGCCCAGGCGCTGGGGATGGCTCCTTGGCCTCTGCCCCAGGTGCTGGAGTGGCTCTAGTCACAACAGAGTGATGCCTCGGAGGGGCAGAGCATTGCCCCCTGGTGGGCAGAGCATTGTCCCCTGGTGGGTGTGCCGGGTAGATCCTGGTCGGGCGAATGCGGGAGTCTGTCTGACTGTCTTTTTCTGTTTCCAGCTTCAGAAAAATAAAAAAAAGACAAAATACACAATGGGAGAATATATTTGACAATACATCTGATAAGGAGTTAATAACCAAAGTTCACAAAGAACTTGTAAATCTCAATACCAGGAAGACAAACAATCCAATCAAAAAATTGGAAAAGGAAATGAATAGACATTTCTCCAAAGAGGACATACAGATAGATGGCCAATAGGCATATGAAAAAATGCTCAACATCACCAATCATTATAAAAATGAAAATTAAAACCACAATGAGATATCACCTCACACTAGCCAGAATGGCGCTCATCAACAAAACAACACAGAATAAGTGCTGGCGAGGATGTGGAAAATACGGAACCCTCCTGCACTGCTGGTGGGAATGCAGACTGGTGCAGCCACTGTGGAAAACAGTATGAAGATTCCTTAAAATATTAAAAATCAAACTGCATTTTGACTCAGCTATCCCACTTTTAGTAATATACCAAGAACACCATAGAACGGCTCCAAAAGGAGAAATGCACCCCCATGTTTGTGGAAGCATTGTTCACAATAGTGAAGATCTGGAAGTTGCCCAAGTGTCCATCAGAGGACGAGTGGATTAAAAAGCTTTGGTACATATATACTATGGAATACTACTCAGCCATAAGATATGATGACATCGGATCATTTACAGTAACATGGATGGACCTTGATAACATTATACGGAGTGAAATAAGTAAATCAGAAAAAACTAAGAACTATAGGAATCCATACATAGATGGGACAAAAAAATGAGACTCAGAGACATACATGAACAAGAATGTGATGACAATGGGGGTGGAGGATGGGTGGGGAAAGGGGGGAGGGGGCAAATATAGAAAAAGAGGGTGGGGGAGAGGAGGGGCACAAAGAAAACTAGATAGAAGGTGACAGAAGACAATTTGAATTTGGGTGAGGGGTATACAGCATAATCAAATGTCAAAATAATCTGGAGATGTTTTCACTTCACATATGTACCTTAATTTATCAATGTCACTGCATTAAATTTAATTTTAAAAATGGAGAAAAAAGAATTCAAGCAAGAAAAATACATACTCTATTTTTTTAAATGTTCAACATCAGCAAAACTATTCTATGCTATTTAAAGATGCATACTTTAAGCAACAAGGATAAAAACAAATTCAAAGTGAAAGGCTGGAAAACAATACTCCAAGCAAATAACATCCAAATAAAAACAGGCATAGCAATACTCATATCTTATAATGCTGACTACATGACAGCAAAAGTACTCAAAGACAAAAATGGTCATTTCATAATGATTAAGTGGACACTGAATCAAGAAGACATAATTTTTGATATATATGCACCAAACCAAGGAGCACCAAAATATATAAGAGAGCTGCTTATTGACCTTAAAAAAAACTGACCAAAATACAGTCATACTTGGAGACCTCAATACACCGCTGATGGCTCTAGATTGGTCATCTAAACAGAGAATCAATAAAGATACATTGGCCTTAAACAAAACACTAGAGCACCTGGATATGATAGACATCTACAGGACATTTCATCCCAAAGTGACTGAGTATACATTTTCCTCCAGTGTTCATGTATCATTCTCAAGAATTAACCATATGTTGGGCCAAAAAAACAACATAAAAAAATTCAGATAAACCAAAGTTGTACCAAGCATATTTTCTGATCATAAAGCTTTGAAACTAGAATTCAACTGCAAAAAAGAGAAAAAAAAACCCACAATAATGTGGACACTAAACAACATCTTTTTTTTACTGCTTTTTTTATATAATTTTATTTTTTGAATGGGGCGACATCAATAAATCAGTATACATATATTCAAAGATAAAGAGTCCAGGTTATATTGTCGTTCAATTATGATGCATACCCATCACCCAAAGTCAGATTGTCCTCTGTCACCTTCTATCTAGTTTTCTTTGTGCCCTTCCCCCTCCCCCTTATCCTCTCACTTTCCCCCCTCCCCCCCGTAACCACCACACTCTTATCAATGTCTCTTAGTTTCACTTTTATGTCCCACCTACGTATGGAATAATGCAGTTGCTGGTTTTTTTTTTATTTACTTATTTCGCTTCGTATCATGTTATCAAGATCCCATCATTTTGCTGTAAATGATCCGATGTCATCATTTCTTATGGCTGAGTAGTATTCCATAGTGTATATATGCCAAATCTTCTTTATCCAGTCATCTATTGACGGGCTTTTTGGTTGTTTCCATGTCCTGGCCACTGTGAACAATGCTGCAATGAACATGGGGCTGCATGTGTCTTTACGTATCAATGTTTCTGAGTTTTTGGGGTATATACCCAGTAGAGGGATGGTTGGGTCATAAGGTAGTTATATTTTCAGTTTTTTGAGGAACTACCATACTTTCTTCCATAATGGTTGTACTACTTTACATTCCCACCATCAGTGTATGAGGGTTCCTTTTTCTCCACAGCCTCTCTAACATTTGCTATTACCTGTCTTGCTAATAATAGCTAATCGAACAGGTGTGAGGTGGTATCTCATTGCCGTTTTGATTTGCATTTCTCTAATAGCTAAAGAACATGAGCATCTTTTCATATATCTGTTGGCCATTTGTACTTCCTCCTGGGAGAAGTGTCTGTTCATATCCTCTTCCCATTTTTTTTTATTGGAGTGTTTGTTTGTTTGTTGTTGAGTTTTATGAATTCTTTGTATATTTTGGATATTAGGCCCTTATCTGATCTGTTGTTTGAAAATATCATTTCCCATTTAGTTGGCTTTATTTTGTTATCAGGTTCTCTTGCTGAGCAAAAACTTCTTAGTCTGATGTAGTCCCATTCATTAATTTTTGCCTTCACTTCTCTTGCCTGTGGAGTCAAATTCATAAAATGCTCTTTAAAACCCAGGTCCATGAGTTGAGTACCTATGTCTTCATCTATGTACTTAATTGTTTCAGGTCTTATGTTTACATCTTTGATCCATTTTCAATTAATTTTAGTACAGGGGGACAAACTGTAGTCCAGTTTCATTCTTTCACATGTGGCTTTCAAGTTTTCCCAGCACCATTTATTGAAGAGGCTTTCCTTTCAACATTGTGTGTTGTTGGCCCCTTTACCAAAAATTATTTGACTATATATATGTGGTTTTATTTCTGGAATTTCTATTCTGTTCCATTGGTCTGAGTGTCTATTTTTCTGCCAATACCATGCTGTTTTGATTGTCGTGGCCCTATACTAGAGTTTGAAGTCAGGTATTGTAATGCCCCCAGCTTCATTCTTTTTCTTTAGGATTGCTTTGGCTATTCGAGGTTTTTTATAGTTCCATATAAATCTGATGATTTTTTGCTCTATTTCTTTAAAGAAAGTCATTGGAAGTTTGATGGGAATTGCATTAAATTTGTATATTGCTTTGGGTAATATAGCCATCTTGATTATATTTATTCTTCCTACCAAGAACAAGGTATATTCTTTCATCTCATTATATCTTTTTCGATTTCCATTAACAATGGTTTATAGTTTTCATTATACAAGTCCTTTACATTCTTTGTTATGTTTATTCCTAAGTATTTTAATTTTTTTGTTGCAATCGTGAAGGGGATTATTCTTTTGAGTTCGTTCTCAATTGTTTCATTGTTGGCATATAGAAAGGCTATTGACTTCTGTATGTTAATTTTGTATCCTGCGACCTTACTGTATTGGCTTATTGTTTCTAGTAGTCTTTTTGTGGAGTTCTTTGGGTTTTCGATGTATAGGATCATATCATCTGCAAAAAGTGATACCTTTACTTCTTCTTTTCCGATATGGATGCCTTTTATTTCTTTGTCTTGTCTGATTGCTCTGGCTAGAACCTCTAGTACCACACTAAATAAGAGTGGAGAGAGTGGACAACCCTGTCTTGTTCCTGATTTAAGAGGGAAAGCCTTCAGTTTACTGCCATTTACTATGATGTTAGCTGATGGTTTATCATATACGGCATTTATCATGTAGAGATATTTTCCTTCTATACCCATTTTGTTGAGAATCTTAAACATAAAATTGTGTTGTATTTTATTGAAAGCCTTTTCTGCGTCTATTGATAAGATCATGTGGTTTCTGTTCTTTGTTTTGTTGATATGGTGTATTACGTTAACCGTTTTGCGTATGTTGAACCATCCTTGAGATTCTGGGATGAATCCCACTTGATCATGATGTATTATTTTTTTATATGTTGTTGTATTCGATTTGCTAGTATTTTGTTTAGTATTTTAGCATCTGTATTCATTAGAGATATTGGTCTGTAGTTTTCTTTTTTTGTGCCATCCTTGCCTGGTTTAGGTATGAGGGTTATGTTGCCTCATAAAATATGTTTGGATGTATTGCTTCTTCTTCAATTTTTTGGAAGACTTTGAGTAGAATAGGAAACAAGTCTTCTTTGAATGTTTGATAAAATTCGCTGGTATAGCCGTCAGGGCCTAGACTTTTATTTTTGGGGAGGTTTTTAATGGTTTTTTCTATTTCTTCTCTATTAATAGGTCTGTTTAGGCTTTCTGCTTCTTCTTGACTCAGTCTAGGAAGGATGTAATGTTCTAGGAATTTATCCATTTCTTCTAGGTTGTTGAATTTAGTGGCATAAAGTTTTTCATAGTATTCTCCAATAATTCTTTTTATATCTACGGCGTCCATGGTGATTTCTCCTCTTTCATTTCGGATTTTGTTTATATGAGTTCTTTCTCTTTTTTCCTTGGTAAGTCTTGCCAAGGGTTTGTCAATTTTGTTGATCTTTTCAAAGAACCAGCTCCTTGTTCTATTAATTTTTTCTATTGTTTTTCTCTTCGCTAATTCATTTATTTCTGCTCTGGTTTTTATTATCTCCTTTCTGCGGCTGGTTTTGTGGTTTCTTTGTTCTTCTTTTTCTAGTTCCTTAAGGTGTGAAGTTAAGTAGTTCACTTGGGCTCTCTCTTATTTGTTCATATAGGCCTGAAGTGATATGAACTTGCCTCTTATCACTGCTTTTGTGGCATCCCATAGATTCTGATATGTCTTATTGTCATTTTCATTAGTCTGTATATATCTTTTGTTCTGTGCACTTATTTCTTGTTTGACCCATTCATTTTTTAAAAGTATGTTGTTTAGTTTCCACATTTTTGTGGGATTTTTTTCCTCTTTTTTGCAGTTGAATTCTAGTTTCAAGGCTTTATGATCACAAAATATGCTTGGTACAACTTCATTTTTTCTGAATTTGCTGATGTTGTTTTTGTGGCCCAACATATGGTCAATTCTTGAGAATGATCCATGTACACTGGAGAAAAATGTATACACAGTCACTTTGGGATGAAATGTCCTGTAGATGTCTATCATATCCAGGTGCTCTAGTGTTTTGTTTAAGGCCACTATGTCTTTGTTGATTCTCTGTTTGGATGACCAATCTAGAGCCGTCAGTGTTGTATTGATGTCTCCAAGTATGATTGTATTTTTTCAGTTTTTGTTTTAAGGTCAATAAGTATCTGTCTTATATATTTTGGTGCTCCTTTGTTTGGAGCATATATATTAAGAATTGTTATGTCTTCTTGATTCAGTGATTCCTTAGCCATTATGAAATGCCCATTTTTGTCTCTGAGTACTTTTGCTGTCTTGTAATCAGCATTATCAGATATGAGTACTGCTACGCCTGTTTTTTTGGATGTTATTTGCTTGGAGTATTGTTTTCCGGCCTTTCACTTTGAATTTGTCTTTATCCTTGTTACTTAGATGAGTTTCTTGTAGGCAGCATACAGTTGGATTTATTTTTTTAATCCATTCTGCTACTCTGTGCCTTTTTATTGGTGAGTTTAATCCGTTTACATTTAGTGTAAGTATTGACACTTGTGAGTTTCCTATTGCCATTTTTTATCTTGCTTTCTGATAGTTTTGCGTCTTGTTTGTTTCTTCTCTTTTGTTTTTCTACGTTTTGTTTTTATTTGGTTGTATTTCATACATCTTTCCTCTGTTGCTATCTTTTTTATTTCATGTGCTTCTGTGGTGGTTTTTTCAATAGTGGTTACCTTTAAGTAATGAAAAGGGTTCCTACCCTGTTCATTGTAACGAACTATTTTGAGTACTTTTGCACTCCATCGTCCTTTGCTTCTGTTAATCTCCATCTTCTCCCCCCTTTCTTTTTGTTGTTGTCACAGTTTAAATTTGGTTTTATTGTGTTCTTCTTGGAGCTTTTACTTGTGGCTTTTTTTTTCTTTGTATCTGATTGGAGAACCCCCTTTAGTAATTCCTGGAGTGGGGGTTTTCTGATGATAAATTCCCTCATCTTTTCTGTATCTGTGAATGTTTTTATTTCTCCTTCATATTTGAAGGATAGCTTTGATGGGTATAGTATTCATGGCTGAAAGTTTCTCTCTTTCAGGTCTTTAAATATTGGGGTCCACTCTCTTCTAGCTTGTAGAGTTTCTGCTGAGAAATCTGATGATAATCTAATGGGCCTTCCTTTATATGTTGTATTCTTCTTTTCCCTGGCTGCCTTGAGAATTTTTTCTTTGCTGTTGGTTTGTGCCAATTTTATTATGTCTTGGAGTAGGTTTGTTGGGGTTAAGAAAACTCGGAGTTCTGTTTGCTTCTTGAAATGAGGCTTTGGTTCTTTCCACAGGCTTGGGAAGTTCTCATCTATTATTTGTTTGAGTATGTTCTCCATTCCATTTTCTCTCTCTTTTCCCCCTGATATACCTATTATTTTATGTTATTCTTTTTGATGGAGTCAGATAATTCTTGTAGGGCTATCTCATTTTTTTTAATTTTTGAGTCTCTTTCTTCTTCTCTCTGTTTTGCCTCATGTTGCTTAAACAACATCGTTTTAAAGAATGAATGTGTCAAAGAAGAAATAAGTGCAGAAATCAAAATATATATACAGAAAAATGAAAATGACAGTATGACATATCAGAATCTATGGCATGCAGCAAAATCAGTGATAAGAGGGAAATTCACATCAAATCAGGCCTATATGAACAAACAAGAGAGAGCCCAAGTGAACCACTTAACTTCACACCTTAAGGAACTGGAAAAAGAAGAACGAAGACAACCCAAAACGAGCTGACGAAAGGAGATAATAAAAATCAGAGCAGAAATAAATGAAATAGAGAACAGAAAAACTATAGAAAATATTAATAGAACAAGGAGATTGTTTTTTGAAAAGATCAACAAAATTGACAAACCCTTGGCAAGACTTACCAAGGAAAAAAGAGAAAGGACTCATATAAACAAAATCCAAAATTAAAGAGGAGAAATCACCACAGACATCATAGATATACAAAGAATTATTGTAGAATAGTATGAAAAACTTTATGCCACTAAATTAAACAATATAGAAGAAATGCATAATTCCTAGAACAATACAATCTTCCTAGACTGAGTCAAGATGAAGCAGAAAGCCTAAACAGACCAATTAATGGGAAGGAAATAGAAAAAACTATTAAGAACCTCCACAAAAATAAAAGTCCAGGCCCTGACGGCTATACTAGAGAATTCTATCAAACATTCAAAGAAGACTTTCTTCCTATTGTACTCAAAGTCTTCGAAAAAATTGAAGAAGGAGCAATACTTCCAAACACATTTTATGAGACCAACATAGCCCTCATACCAAAAACGGGCAAGAACAGCACAAAAAAAGAAAACTACTGACCAATATCTCTAATGAATACAGATGCTAAAATACTAAACAGAATACTAGCAAACTGAATACAACAACATATTAAAAATATTATACATCATGATCAAGTGAGATTCATCCTAGAATCTCAAGGATGGTTCAACATATGTAAAATGATCAATGTAATACACCATATCAACAAAACAAAGAACAAAAACCACATGATCTTATCAATAGATGCATGAAAGGCATTTGATAAAATACAACCCAATTATATGTTTAAGACACTGAACAAAATGGGTATAGAAGGAAAATATCTCCCGCATCCCAGTCCAACACTCTATCCACTGCGCCACCGCCTGGTCAGCCAGAAGGAAAATATCTCAACATTATAAAGGCCATATATGATAAATCATCAGCTAACATTATATTAAATTGCACAAAACTAAAGGCTTTTCCCCTTACATCTCGAACAAGACAGGGTTGTCCACTCTCTCCACTCTTATTTAATGTGGTGCTAGAGGTTCTAGCCAGAGCAATCAGACAAGACAAAGAAGTAAAATGCATCAATATCGAAAAAAAAGAAGTAAATGTATCACTTTTTGCAGATGATATGATCCTATACATCAAAAACCTCAAAGAATCCACAAAAAGCCTACTAGAAAAAATAAGCTAACAGTTAGGTCACAGGATACAAATTTAACATACAGAAGTCAATAGCCTTTCTATATGCCAACAATGAAATATTTTAGAACAAACTCAAAAGAATAATCCCCTTCACAATTACAACAACAACAAAAAAATACCTAGGAATAAACATAACAAAGAATGTAAAGGACTTATATAATGAAAACTACAAACCATTGTTCAGAGAAATTGAAAAAGATACAATGAGATAAAAGAATATTCCTTGCTCTTGGATAGAAAGAATAAATATAATCAAGATGGCCATATTACCCAAAGCAATATACAAATTTAATGCAATTTCCATCAAAATTTCAATGACATTTTTTAAAGAAATGGAACAAAAAATCATCAGATTTATACGGAACTATAAAAAACCTCGAATGCCAAAGCAATCCTAAAGAAAAAGAATTAAGCTGGGGACATTACAATACCTGACTTTAAACTATATTATGGAGCCACGACAATCAAAACAGCATGGTATTGGCAGAAAAATAGACACTCCGACCAATGGCATAGAATAGAAAACCCAGAAATAAAACCACAGATATATTGGCAAATAATTTTTGATAAAGGGGCCAAAAACACACAATGGAAAAAAGAATGCCTCTTCAGTAAATGGTGCTGGGAAAACTGGAAAGCCACACACAAAAGAATAAAACTCGACTACAGTTTGTCTCCTAGTAGTAAAATTAATTAAAAATGGATCAAATACCTAAATATAAGACCTGAAACAATAAAGTACATAGAAGAAGACATAGGTACTAAACTCATGGACCTGGGTTTTAAAGTGCATTTTATGAATTTGAATCCAAAGGCAAGGGAAGTGAAGGCAAAAATAAATGAATGGGACTACATCAGACTAAGAAGTTTTTGCTCAGCAAGAGAAACTGACAACAAAATAAATTGACAGCCAACTAAATGGGAAATGATATTTTAAATCAACAGCTCAGATAAGGGCCTAATATCCAAAATATACAAAGAACTCATAAAACTCAACAACAAAAAAATAAACAATCCAATAAAAAAACTGGAAGAGGACATGAACAAACACTTCTCTCAGGAAGAAATACAAATGGCCAACAGATATATGAAAAGATGCTCATCTTCATTAGTTATTAGAGAAATGCAAACCAAAACTGCAATGAGATACCACCTCACACCCATTAGATTAGCTATTATTAACAAGACAGGTAATAACAAATTTTGGAGAGGCTGTGGAGAAAAAGGAACCCTCATACACTGTTGGTGGAAATGTAAAGTATTACAACCATTATGTAATAAAGTATGGTGGTTCCTCAAAAGATTGAAAATAGAACTACCTTATGACCCAGCAACCCCTCTACTGGGTATATACCCCCAAAACTCAGAAACATTGATACGTAAAGAGACATGCAGCAAAGCCCCATGTTCATTGCAGCATTGTTCACAGTGGCCAAGACATGGAAACAACCAAAATCCATTCAATTAAAGACTGGATAAAGAAGATGTGGCACATATACACTATGGAATACTACTCAGCCATAAGAAATTATGACATCTCTTCATTTACAACAAAATGTTGGGATCTTGATAACATATAAAGTGAAATAAGTAAAAAAAAAACAAGAACTGCATTATTCCATATGTAGGTGAGACATAAAAAACAAGAATAAGAGACATTGATAAGAGTGTGGTGTTTGGTGGTGGGAGAAAAAAAGGGGGAGGGGGAGGGACACAAAGAAAACAAGATAGAAGTTGACGGAAGACAGTCTAACTTTGGGTGATGGGTATGAAACATAACTGAATGCAAGATAACCTGGACATGTTTTCTTTGAACATATGTATTCTGATTTATTAATGTCACCTTAGTAAAATTAATAAAAAATAAAATAAAATAAAGATGCATAATTTACAGAACTCTATTGCAGTACAAGGAACAAATGGCCATTAATTTTAGCACTGCGGTTACCTCCAGAAGGAAGAGCAATGATTAGAAGAAATACAACGTGGCAAAAGGATAAGCACTTTTGGGGTACCAACAATGTTCTATTTCTTGACCTTGGTGGAGGCAGTTACGCAGGTGTTTGCTTTACACCTTATCAACCTGCTCTAATTTATTAACTTGTTTATGTGTGTCTTAATTCTGTAAAAAATAAACAAATCTGGTGATTGATTGGTATAAAAAAGAATAAATTAAAATTAAAATCAAAACCAGGTTATTTGATATGTTGTTGTCTGTTTCATTCAAGGTATACAGTTAGACCACCATAGAAAACATTTCACAAACAGTCATGGAGATGATTTGGAAAAAAAAAATAAGAAAGAGACTGAGAACTTGTGTTAAGAATCCAGATGCGAGATGACGTCAGAGTAATGGCGGAGTAGGAAGCGATACCGATAAATCTCCCCCAAAACTCAACAAGATCTTCAACCAGAAACAGAAAAACCTATACTTGGAGCCTCCAGATGCTTCGCAATACACCCGAAGGTATGGTCGAGTGAAAAATTGGCTAAATATATAACCAAACCCTGAAGGAAATAGGGAGTAAGAAATGCTCAGCCTTCCTCACTAACCTAAACAGGGCGGCTTTCTCTGGTAACTGTGAATATAGAAACTGAGGCGGGCAAAGAGGGTGAATACATCCAGGTTGTGGCACAAAGGGCCGAACCAGGCTGTGGCACAGAGATCCTAGCCAAGGAAAAACTGATCCTGTGGCAACCCGGGCAATACAAGCTAACACTCGCACCAAACCCAAACAAAGAAAGACAAGCGGGGCAGCCATTTTACCCGTTCTCCTGGTTGGTGCGCAGTTAGTGGGCGAGAGATTTCTTCCTAAGCCCCGGAAGTTGGTGTCCGTGTTACCCCACAGAGAGGCAGGGTCAGAGGCCTTTCTGTGGGCCGAAAGCAGAATCTCTGGGCAGCCCCAGCACCCTGGGAAAGCCGCGCACAGGAGGGAGCAAGAACTAATTCCAATGGTGGAAATTTTCCGCGCTGGTGAGGGTTTCACTCAGAGGGAAACGCGGCCGGCATCATATCCTGTTGTGCGCACGCAGATAGGAAGTGAGCGATTCCTCCGAGTGCCTCGGCAGTGCGCGCCCATGTTATCGCACAGAGGATCAGAGTCAGGGGCCTTTGTGTGGGCAAAAGCGGAATCTCGGGCCGCCCCAGCGCCTTGCAAAAGCCGCGCACAGGGACGGAGCGAGAGCGAATTCCAACGCTGTAACTTTTCCATGCAGTTGGGGGTTTCACTCAGAGCGTGAGACTGCTGGCCGGATATCCTGGTCTGCGTGCGCAGATAGTGAATGAGAGTTTCCTCCAAGCGCCCCGGAAGTGGGCACCCGCCTGTGTTATCGGTCAGAGTGGCAGAGCCAGAGGTCTTTGAGTGGGTGGAAAGCCCGCCTGATTATGCTAGCAGCTCTGACTGACTGAGCCTTACCCAGAGCCCTGCGCTGAGTGGGAATAGAGTGGGGAGTTGCCAGCTCTTTGAGCCTCTTACTATCTAGGCAGAGGCAGAAGCAACCCCATAGCTGGATTATCAGGCTAATAATTGAGGAAGGAAAGACTAGGAGAAAGGCTCCAGGAACATGGACTCTCTCACTGTCGTAGCCTATAAATGCTAATGAGCCTCGACTCCCAATGAGACTAAAGCACAATACATGACATTGCCATAGAGACTTATCAACTGCAATCCTCTACCTGAGCGTGCCAAAGGGGCAGAACCTGGGGTACAGAGTCACTGACCAGGAAGAGGGAGAGAAAAGAAAAAGCAAGAAGATAACCTCTCAAAATCAAGTATAATCTGCTGACTTTATAACCTATCCCATTTTATTATATTTGTTTGTTTGTTTCTCTTATCTTCACTCTTGATACTTTTTTTCCTCCTCCAATTTGGCCGATTTACTCTCTGCTGGTCTTACTCTCTCCTCTCCTTGAACTACACTACCCATAAGTGTCACATCTTTCATTATCTTTTTTCTCCTCTTCCTTTCTCTCTATGAGGGTTGCACTCCAAAACCCTTAACTCTCTCTCTCTCCTTTCTTTTTTCTTCTTTTAGTGGTTCCTTTTTTTTTCTTTCTCTCTCTTTCTTTTCTCCCTCTATATTAGTTTCTTCCTTTCTCCTTTACATCTCCTCTCATTCAAACCTCAATAACAAACAAATTATCTTATCTGGGACTCAAACTTATGTTTGTGGCATTTTGGGGGGTTTTTACTTCACCTTTTTAACTCACTAGCAGTGCTCCCATCCCTGGCTCTCCATTTTATTTAGTTCTTGTTCCACTAAATACAATAGTATTTTTTTAATTTGTCCCCCCATTTTTTGTTTTCCTCTTATTCCTCTCATCATAACTCTTAGACAACCAACACCTAAAAGTAAATCATTTTATTCTTGACCCAAATTTTTTCCTTATTTGCTTTTTGTGGGTCCATACCACCCCCTTTCTTTTTTGTCCCTTTATTACATTTCCCCAATTCAGGCCCTCCATCACAGGCATTGTTTGTTATAATTCACAGTTCACCACAAGATTTTCTCAAGAAAAAGGGGAGAGGAGAGGAAAAAAGGAGGGGGGGAATAATTTCCTTTTTAAAAAAATTATTATTTTATTTTATTTTTATTTCATTATTTTTTTAAAAAAAAAACTCTTTTTGATTTTTTATTTTTTTAAACTTTTTATTGTTTATTAAATCTCATTAATACTATCAACAAAACCACCCTCAGATGCCATTAAGGAAGAGAAAATTGAATATCATGGATACAAAAGAAAGAGAGGTAACACAGCTAGATGAGGAAAAATCTATGGAGAAAAAATTTAATATATTGGAAACCTTAAAGCTAAATGACAGAGAATTGAAGATAGAAATCCTAAAAATCCTCCGAGATATACAAGAAAACACAGAAAGGCAATTTAGGGAGCTTAGAAAACAACTCAATGAACACAAAGAATATATGTCCAAAGAAATTGAAACTATAAAAACAAATCAAACAGAGAAGAAAAACTCAATTCACGAGCTGAAAAACGAAGTAACAAGCTTAGCTAATAGAACAGGTCAGATAGAAGAGAGGATTAGTGAAATAGAAGACAAGCAACTTGAGGCACAACAGAGAGAAGAAGAAAGAGACTCAAAAATTAAAAAAAATGAGATAGCCCTACAAGAATTATCTGACTCCATCAAAAAGAATAACATAAGAATAATAGGTATATCAGAGGGAGAAGAGAGAGAAAATGGAATGGAGAACATACTTAAACAAATAATTGATGAGAACTTCCCAAGCCTGTGGAAAGAACTAAAGCCTCAAGTTCAAGAAGCAAACAGAACTCCAAGTTTTCTTAACCCCAACAAACCTACTCCAAGGCATATCATAATGAAATTGACACAAACCAACAGCAAAGAAAAAATTCTCAAGGCAACCAGGGAAAAGAAGAATACAACATATAAAGGAAGGCCCATTAGATTATCATCAGATTTCTCAGCAGAAACTCTACAAGCTAGAAGAGAGTGGACCCCAATATTTAAAGTCCTGAAAGAGAGGAACTTTCAGCCACGAATACTATACCCATCAAAGCTATCCTTCAAATACGAAGGAGAAATAAAAACATTCACAGATACAGAAAAGATGAGGGAATTTATCATCAGAAAACCCCCACTCCAGGAATCACTAAAGGGGGTTCTCCAATCAGATACAAAGAACAAAAAAAACAGAGCCACAAGTAAAAGCTCCAAGAAGAACACAATAAAACCAAATTTAAACTGTGACAACAACAAAAAGAAAGAGGGGGAGAAGACGGAGATTAACAGTAGCAAAGGACAATGGAGTGCAAAAGTACTCACAAAATAGTTCGCTACAATGAACAGGGTAGGGACCCTTTTCATTACTCAAAGGTAACCACCATTGAAAAAACCACCACAGAAGCACATGAGATAAAAAAGATAGCAACAGAGGAAAGATGTATGGAATACAACCAAATAAAAACAAAAGAGAGAAAAACGAAAGAGAAGGATCAAACAAGACACAAAACTAACAGAAAGCAAGATATAAAATGGCAATAGGGAACTCACAAGTATCAATAATTACACTAAATGTAAATGGATTAAACTCACCAATAAAAAGGCACAGAGTAGCAGAATGGATTAAAAAAGAAAATCCAACTGTATGCTGCCTACAGGAAACTCATCAAAGTAACAAGGATAAAAACAAATTCAAAGTGAAAGGCTGGAAAACAATACTCCAAACAAATAACATCCCAAAAAAAGCAGGTGTAGCAATACTCATATCGGATAATGCTGACTACAAGACAGGAAAAGTACTTAGAGACAAAAATGGCCATTTCATAATGGCTAAGAAGACACTGAATCAAGAAGACATAACAATTCTTAATATATATGCACCAAACCAAGAAGCACCAAAATATATAAGACAGCTACTTATTGATCTTAAAACAAAAACTGACAAAAATACAATCATACTTGGAGACCTCAATACACCGCTGACGGCTCTAGATCGGTCATCCAAACAGAGAATCAACAAAGACATAATGGCCTTAAACAAAACACTAGAGCACCTGGATATGATAGACATCTACAGGACATTTCATCCCAAAGTGACTGAGTATACATTTTTTTCCAGTGTACATGGATCATTCTCAAGAATTGACCATATGTTGGGCCACAAAAACAATATCAGCAAATTCAGAAAAACTGAAGTTGTACCAAGCATATTTTCTGATCATAAAGCCTTGAAACTAGAATTCAACTGCAAAAAAGAGGAAAAAAATCCCACAAAAATGTGGAAACTAAACAACATACTTTTAAAAAATGAATGGGTCAAAGAAGAAATAAGTGCAGAGATCAAAAGATATATACAGACTAATGAAAATGACAATACGACATATCAGAATCTATGGGACGCAGCAAAAGCAGTGATAAGAGGGAAGTTCATATCGCTTCAGGCATATATGAACAAACAAGAGAGAGCCCAAGTGAACCACTTAACTTCACACCTTAAGGAACTAGAAAAAGAAGAACAAAGACAACCCAAAACCAGGCGAAGAAAGGAGATAATAAAAATCAGAGCAGAAATAAATGAATTAGAGAACAGAAAAACTATAGAAAAAATTAATAGAACAAGGAGCTGGTTCTTTGAAAAGATCAACAAAATTGACAAACCCTTGGCAAGACTTACCAAGGAAAAAAGAGAAAGAAATCATATAAACAAAATCCAAAATGAAAGAGGAGAAATCACCACGGACACCGTAGATATACAAAGAATTATTGTAGAATACTATGAAAAACTTTATGCCACTAAATTCAACAACCTAGAAGAAATGGATAAATTCCTAGAAAAATACAACCTTCCTAGACTGAGTCAAGAAGAAGCAGAAAGCCTAAACAGACCTATCAGTAGAGAAGAAATAGAAAAAACCATTAAAAACCTCCCCAAAAATAAAAGTCCAGGCCCAGACGGCTATACCAGCGAATTTAATCAAACATTCAAAGAAGACTTGGTTCCTATTCTACTCAAAGTCTTCCAAAAAATTGAAGAAGAAGCAATACTTCCAAACACATTTTATGAGGCCAACATAACCCTCATACCAAAACCAGGCAAGGATGGCACAAAAAAAGAAAACTACAGACCAATATCTCTAATGAATACAGATGCTAAAATACTAAACAAAATACTAGCAAATCGAATACAACAACATATTAAAAAAATAATACATCATGATCAAGTGGGATTCATCCCAGAATCTCAAGGATGGTTCAACATACGTAAAACGGTTAATGTAATACACCATATCAACAAAACAAAGAACAAAAACCACATGATCTTATCAATAGACGCAGAAAAGGCTTTCGATAAAATACAACACAATTTTATGTTTAAGACTCTCAACAAAATGGGTATAGAAGGAAAATATCTCAACATGATAAAGGCCATATATGATAAACCATCAGCTAACATCATATTAAATGGCACTAAACTGAAGGCTTTCCCCCTTAAATCAGGAACAAGACAGGGTTGTCCACTCTCTCCACTCTTATTTAATGTGGTACTAAAGGTTCTAGCCAGAGCAATCAGACAAGACAAAGAAATAAAAGGCATCCATATCGGAAAAGAAGGAGTAAAGGTATCACTTTTTGCAGATGATATGATCCTATACATCGAAAACCCCAAAGAATCCACAAAAAGACTACTAGAAACAATAAGCCAATACAGTAAGGTCGCAGGATACAAAATTAACATACAAAAGTCAATAGCCTTTCTATATGCCAACAATGAAACAACTGAGAAGGAACTCAAAAGAATAATCCCCTTCACGATTGCAACAAAAAAAATAAAATACTTAGGAATAAACATAACAAAGAATGTAAAGGACTTATATAATGAAAACTATAAACCATTGTTAAGGGAAATCGAAAAAGATATAATGAGATGGAAGAATATACCTTGTTCTTGGCTAGGAAGAATAAATATAATCAAGATGGCTATATTACCCAAAGCAATATACAAATTTAATGCAATTCCCATCAAAATTCCAATGACATTTTTTAAAGAATTAGAGCAAAAAATCATCAGATTTATATGGAACTATAAAAAACCCCGAATAGCCAAAGCAATCCTAAAGAAAAAGAATGAAGCTGGGGGCATAACAATACCTGACTTCAAACTCTATTATAGGGCCACGACAATCAAAACAGCATGGTATTGGCAGAAAAATAGACACTCAGACCAATGGAAGAGAATAGAAAGTCCAGAAATAAAACCACATATATATAGTCAAATAATTTTTGATAAAGGGGCCAACAACACACAATGGAGAAAAGAAAGCCTCTTCAATAAATGGTGCTGGGAAAACTGGAAAACCACATGCAAAAGAATGAAACTGGACTACAGTCTCTCCCCCTGTACAAAAATTAACTCAAAATGGATCAAAGATCTAAACATAAGACCTGAAACAATTAAGTACATAGAAGAAGACATAGGTACTAAACTCATGGACCTGGGTTTTAAAGAGCATTTTATGAATTTGACTCCAATGGCAAGAGAAGTGAAGGCAAAAATTAATGAATGGGACTACATCAGACTAAGAAGTTTTTGCTCAGCAAGGGAAACTGATAACAAAATAAACAGAAAGCCAACTAAATGGGAAATGATATTTTCAAACAACAGCTCAGATAAGGGCCTAATATCCAAAATATACAAAGAACTCATAAAACTCAACAACAAACAAACAAACAATCCAATAAAAAAATGGGAAGAGGATATGAATAGACACTTCTCCCAGGAAGAAATACAAATGGCCAACAGATATATGAAAAGATGCTCATCTTCTTTAGCTATTAGAGAAATGCAAATCAAAACGGCAATGAGATACCACCTCACACCTGTTCGATTAGCTGTTATTAGCAAGTCAGGTAATAGCAAATGTTGGAGAGGCTGTGGAGAAAAAGGAACCCTCATCCACTGTTGGTGGGAATGTAAAGTAGTACAACCATTATGGAAGAAAATATGGTGGTTCCTCAAAAAACTGAAAATAGAAACACCTTATGACCCAGCAATCCCTCTACTGGGTATATATCCCCAAAACTCAGAAACATTGATACGTAAAGACACATGCAGCCCCATGTTTATTGCAGCATTGTTCACAGTGGCCAGGACATGGAAACAACCAAAAAGCCCATCAATAGATGACTGGATAAAGAAGATGTGGCACATATACACTATGGAATACTACTCAGCCATAAGAAATGATGACATCGGAACATTTACAGCAAAATGGTGGGATCTTGATAACATGATACGAAGCGAAATAAGTAAATCAGAAAAAAACAGGAACTGTATTATTCCATACGTAGGTGGGACATAATAGTGAAACTAAGAGACATTGAAAAGAGTGTGGTGGTTACGGGGGGGAGGGGGGAATGGGAGAGGGATAGGGGTGGGAGGGGCACAAAGAAAACAAGATAGAAGGTGACAGAGGACAATCTGACTTTGGGTGGTGGGTATGCAACATAATTGAACGACAAGATAACCTGGACTTGTTATCTTTGAATATATGTATCCTGATTTATTGATGTCACCCCATTAAAAAAATAAAATTATAAAAAAAAAAAAATAATAATACATCATGATCAAGTAGGATTCATCCCAGAATCTCAAGGATGGTTCAACATACGTAAAACGGTTAATGTAATACACCATATCAACAAAACAAAGAACAAAAACCACATGATCTTATCAATAGACACAGAAAAGGCTTTCGATAAAATACAACACAATTTTATGTTTAAGACTCTCAACAAAATGGGTATAGAAGGAAAATATCTCAACATGATAAAGGCCATATATGATAAACCATCGGCTAACATCATATTAAATGGCACTAAACTGAAGGCTTTCCCCCTTAAATCAGGAACAAGACAGGGTTGTCCACTCTCTCCACTCTTATTTAATGTGGTACTAGAGGTTCTAGCCAGAGCAATCAGACAAGACAAAGAAATAAAAGGCATCCATATCGGAAAAGAAGAAGTAAAGGTATCACTTTTTGCAGATGATATGATCCTATACATCGAAAACCCCAAAGAATCCACAAAAAGACTACTAGAGATAATAAGCCAATACAGTAAGGTCACAGGATACAAAATTAACATACAGAAGTCAATAGCCTTTCTATATGCCAACAATGAAACAACTGAGAAGGAACTCAAAAGAATAATCCCCTTCACGATTGCAACAAAAAAAATAAAATACTTAGGAATAAACATAACAAAGAATGTAAAGGACTTATATAATGAAAACTATAAACCATTGTTAAGGGAAATCGAAAAAGATATAATGAGATGGAAGAATATACCTTGTTCTTGGCTAGGAAGAATAAATATAATCAAGATGGCTATATTACCCAAAGCAATATACAAATTTAATGCAATTCCCATCAAAATTCCAATGACATTTTTTAAAGAAATAGAGCAAAAAATCATCAGATTTATATGGAACTATAAAAAACTCCGAATAGCCAAAGCAATCCTAAAGAAAAAGAATGAAGCTGGGGGCATAACAATACCTGACTTCAAACTCTATTATAGGGCCACGACAATCAAAACAGCATGGTATTGGCAGAAAAATAGACACTCAGACCAATGGAACAGAATACAAAGTCCAGAAATAAAACCACATATATATAGTCAAATAATTTTTGATAAAGGGGCCAACAACACACAATGGAGAAAAGAAAGCCTCTTCAATAAATGGTGCTGGGAAAACTGGAAAGCCACATGCAAAAGAATGAAACTGGACTACAGTCTCTCCCCCTGTACAAAAATTAACTCAAAATGGATCAAAGATCTAAACATAAGACCTGAAACAATTAAGTACATAGAAGAAGACATAGGTACTCAACTCATGGACCTGGGTTTTAAAGAGCATTTTATAAATTTGACTCCAATGGCAAGAGAAGTGAAGGCAAAAATTAATGAATGGGACTACATCAGACTAAGAAGTTTTTGCTCAGCAAGGGAAACTGATAACAAAATAAACAGAAAGCCAACTAAATGGGAAATGATATTTTCAAACAACAGCTCAGATAAGGGCCTAATATCCAAAATATACAAAGAACTCATAAAACTCAACAACAAACAAACAAACAATCCAATAAAAAAATGGGAAGAGGATATGAACAGACACTTCTCCCAGGAAGAAATACAAATGGCCAACAGATATATGAAAAGATGCTCATGTTCTTTAGCTATTAGAGAAATGCAAATCAAAACGGCAATGAGATACCACCTCACACCTGTTCGATTAGCTGTTATTAGCAAGTCAGGTAATAGCAAATGTTGGAGAGGCTGTGGAGAAAAAGGAACCCTCATCCACTGTTGGTGGGAATGTAAAGTAGTACAACCATTATGGAAGAAAGTATGGTGGTTCCTCAAAAAACTGAAAATAGAACTACCTTATGACCCAGCAATCCCTCTACTGGGTATATATCCCCAAAACTCAGAAACATTGATACGTAAAGACACATGCAGCCCCATGTTTATTGCAGCATTGTTCACAGTGGCCAGGACATGGAAACAACCAAAAAGCCCATCAATAGATGACTGGATAAAGAAGATGTGGCACATATACACTATGGAATACTACTCAGCCATAAGAAATGATGACATCGGAACATTTACAGCAAAATGGTGGGATCTTGATAACATGATACGAAGCGAAATAAGTAAATCAGAAAAAACCAGGAACTGTATTATTCCATACGTAGGTGGGACATAATAGTGAAACTAAGAGACATTGATAAGAGTGTGGTGGTTACGGGGGGGGAGGGGGGAATGGGAGAGGGATAGGGGGTGGGAGGGGCACAAAGAAAACAAGATAGAAGGTGACAGAGGACAATCTGACTTTGGGTGGTGGGTATGCAACATAATTGAACGACAAGATAACCTGGACTTGTTATCTTTGAATATATGTATCCTGATTTATTGATGTCACCCCATGAAAAAAATAAAATTATAAAATAAAAAAAAAAAAATTAAAAAAAATGAAATAGCCCTACAAGAATTATCTGACTCCATCAAAAAGAATAACATAAGAATAATAGGTATATCAGAGGGAGAAGAGAGAGAAAATGGAATGGAGAACATACTCAAACAAATAATAGATGAGAACTTCCCAAGCCTGTGGAAAGAACTAAAGCCCTAAATTCAAGAAGCAAACAGAACTCTGAGTTTTCTTAACCCCAACAAACCTACTCCAAGGCATATAATAATGAAATTGACACAAACCAACAGCAAAGAAAAAATTCTCAAGGCAGCCAGGGAAAAGAAGAATACAACATATAAAGGAACGCCCATTAGATTATCATCAGATTTCTCAGCAGAAACTCTACAAGCTAAAAGAGAGTGGACCCCAATATTTAAAGACCTGAAAGAGAGGAACTTTCAGCCATGAATACTATACCCATCAAAGCTATCCTTCAAATATGAAGGAGAAATAAAAACATTCACAGATACAGAAAAGATGAGGGAATTTATCATCAGAAAACCCCCACTCCAGGAATTACTAAAGGGGGTTCTCCAATCAGATACAAAGAACAAAAAAAAAAACAGAGCCACAAGTAATAGCTCCAAGAAGAACACAATAAAACCAAATTTAAACTGTGACAACAACAAAAAGAAAGAGGGGGAGAAGATGGAGATTAACAGTAGCAAAGGACGATGGAGTGCAAAAGTACTCACAAAATAGTTCGCTACAATGAACAGGGTAGGGACCCTTTTCATTACTCAAAGGTAACCACCATTGAAAAAACCACCACAGAAGCACATGAGATAAAAAAGATAGCAACAGAGGAAAGATGTATGGAATACAACCAAATAAAAACAAAAGATAGAAAAACGAAACAGAAGGAACAAACAAGATACAAAACTAACAGAAAGCAAGATATAAAATGGCAATAGGGAACTCACAAGTATCAATAATTACACTAAATGTAAACGGATTAAACTCACCAATACAAAGGCACAGAGTAGCAGAATGGATTAAAAAAGAAAATCCAACTGTATGCTGCCTACAGGAAACTCATCTAAGTAACAAGGATAAAAACAAATTCAAAGTAAAAGGCTGGAAAACAATACTCCAAGCAAATAACATCCAAAAAAAAAGCAGGTGTAGCAATACTCATATCAGATAATGCTGACTACAAGACAGGAAAAGTACTCAGAGACAAAAATGTCCATTTCATAATGGCTAAGGGGACACTGAATCAAGAAGACATAACAATTCTTAATATATATGCACCAAACCAAGAAGCACCAAAATATATAAGACAGCTACTTATTGATCTTAAAACAAAAACTGACAAAAATACAATCATACTTGGAGACCTCAATACACCGCTGACGGCTCTAGATCGGTCATCCAAACAGAGAATCAACAAAGACATAGTGGCCTTAAACAAAACACTAGAGCACCTGGATATGATAGACATCTACAGGACATTTCATTCCAAAGTGACTGAGTATACATTTTTCTCCAGTGTACATGGATCATTCTCAAGAATTGACCATATGTTGGGCCACAAAAACAACATCAGCAAATTCAGAAAAATTGAAGTTGTACCAAGCATATTTTCTGATCATAAAGACTTGAAACTAGAATTCAACTGCAAAAAAGAGAAAAAAAATCCCACAAAAATGTGGAAACTAAACAACATACTTTTAAAAAATGAATGGGTCAAAGAAGAAATAAGTGCAGAGATCAAAAGATATATACAGACTAATGAAAATGACAATACGACATATCAGAATCTATGGGATGCAGCAAAAGCAGTGATAAGAGGGAAGTTCATATCCCTTCAGGCATATATAAACAAACAAGAGAAAGCCCAAGTGAACCACTTAACTTCACACCTTAAGGAACTAGAAAAAGAAGAACAAAGACAACCCAAAACTAGCCGAAGAAAGGAGATAATAAAAATCAGAGCAGAAATAAATGAATTAGAGAACAGAAAAACTATAGAAAAAATTAATAGAACAAGGAGCTGGTTCTTCGAAAAGATCAACAAAATTGACAAACCCTTGGCAAGACTTACCAAGGAAAAAAGAGAAAGAACTCATATAAACAAAACCCAAAATGAAAGAGGGGAAATCACCACGGACACCGTAGGTATACAAAGAATTATTGTAGAATACTATGAAAAACTTTATGCCACTAAATTCAACAACCTAGAAGAAATGGATAAATTCCTAGAACAATACAACCTTCCTAGACTGAGTCAAGAAGAAGCAGAAAGCCTAAAGAGACCTATCAGTAGAGAAGAAATAGAAAAAACCATTAAAAACCTCCCCAAAAATAAAAGTCCAGGCCCAGACGGCTATACCAGCGAATTTTATCAAACATTCAAAAAAGACTTGGTTCCTATTCTACTCAAAGTCTTCCAAAAAATTGAAGAAGTAGCAATACTTCCAAACACATTTTATGAGGCCAACATAACCCTCATACCAAAACCAGGCAAGGATGGCACAAAAAAAGAAAACTACAGACCAATATCTCTAATGAATACAGATGCTAAAATACTAAACAAAATACTGGCAAATCAAATACAACAACATATTAAAAAAAATAATACATCATGATCAAGTGGGATTCATCCCAGAATCTCAAGGATGGTTCAACATACGTGAAACGGTTAACGTAATACACCATATCAACAAAACAAAGAACAAAAACCACATGATCTTATCAATAGATGCAGAAAAGTCTTTCGATAAAATACAACACAATTTTATGTTTAAGACTCTCAACAAAATGGGTATAGAAGGAAAATATCTCAACATGATAAAGGCCATATATGATAAACCATCAGCTAACATCATCTTAAATGGCACTAAACTGAAGGCTTTCTTCCTTAAATCAGGAACAAGACAGGGTTGTCCACTCTCTCCACTGTTATTTAATGTGGTACTAGAGGTTCTAGCCAGAGCAATCAGACAAGACAAAGAAATAAAAGGCATCCATATCGGAAAAGAAGAAGTAAAGGTATCACTTTTTGCAGATGATATGATCCTATACATCGAAAACCCCAAAGAATCCACAAAAAGACTACTAGAAACAATAAGCCCCTACAGTAAGGTCGCAGGATACAAAATTAACATACAGAAGTCAATAGCCTTTCTATATGCCAACAATGAAACAATTGAGAACGAACTCAAAAGAATAATCCCCTTCACGATTGCAACAAAGAAAAAATAAAATACTTAGGAATAAACATAACAAAGAATGTAAAGGACTTATATAATGAAAACTATAAACCATTTTTAAGGGAAATTGAAAAAGATATAATGAGTTGGAAGAATATACCTTGTTCTTGGCTAGGAAGAATAAATATAATCAAGATGGCTATATTACCCAAAGCAATATACAAATTTAATGCAATTCCCATCAAACTTTCAATGATGTTTTTTAAAGAAATAGAGCAAAAAATCATCAGATTTATATGGAACTATAAAAAACCCCGAATAGCCAAAGCAATCCTAAAGAAAAAGAATGAAGCTGGGGGCATTACAATACCTGACTTCAAACTCTATTATAGGGCCACGACAATCAAAACAGCATGGTATTGGCAGAAAAATAGACACTCAGACCAATGAAACAGAATAGAAAGTCCAGAAATAAAACCACATATATGTAGTCAAATAATTTTTGATAAAGGGGCCAACAACACACAATGGAGAAAAGAAAGCCTCTTCAATAAATGGTGCTGGGAAAACTGGAAAGCCACATGCAAAAGAATGAAACTGGACTACAGTCTCTCCCCCTGTACAAAAATTAACTCAAAATGGATCAAAGATCTAAACATAAGACCTGAAACAATTAAGTACATAGAAGAAGACATAGGTACTCAACTCATGGACCTGGGTTTTAAAGAGCATGTTATGAATTTGACTCCACAGGCAAGAGAAGTGAAGGCTAACATTAATGAATGGGACTACATCAGACTAAGAAGTTTTTGCTCAGCAAGAGAAACTGATAACAAAATAAACAGAAAGCCAACTAAATGGGAAATGATATTTTCAAACAACAGCTCAGATAAGGGCCTAATATCCAAAATATACAAAGAACTCATAAAACTCAACAACAAACAAACAAACAATCCCATAAAAATTGGGAAGCGGATATGAACAGACACTTCTCCCAGGAAGAAATACAAATGGCCAACAGATATATGAAAAGATGCTCATCTTCTTTAGCTATTAGAGAAATGCAAATCAAAACGGCAATGAGATACCACCTCACACCTGTTCGATTAGCTATTATTAGCAAGACAGGTAACAGCAAATGTTGGAGAGGCTGTGGAGAAAAAGGAACCCTCATCCACTGTTGCTGGGAATGTAAAGTAGTACAACCATTATGGAAGAAAGTATGGTGGTTCCTCAAAAAACTGAAAATAGAACTACCTTATGACCCAGCAATCCCTCTACTGGGTATATACCCCCAAACTCAGAAACATTGATACGTAAAGACACATGCAGCCCCATGTTCATTGCAGCATTGTTCACAGTGGCCAGGACATGGAAACAACCAAAAAGCCCATCAATAGATGACTGGATAAAGAAGATGTGGCACACATACACTATGGAATTCTACTCAGCCATAAGAAATGATGACATCAGAACATTTACAGCAAAATGTTGGGATCTTGATAACATGATAGGAAGCGAAATAAGTAAATCAGAAAAAACCAGGAACTGCATTATTCCATACGTAGGTGGGACATAAAAGTAAAACTGAGTGACATTGATAAGGGTGTGGTGGTTACGGGGGGAGGGGGGAATGGGAGAGTGAAATGGGGAGGGGGAGGGGCACAGAGAGAACAAGATAGATGGTGATGGAGGACAATCTGACTTTGGGTGATTGGTATGCAACATGATTGAACGTCAAGATACCCTGGACTTGTTATCTTTAATATATGTATCCTGATTTATTGATGTCACCCCATTAAAAAAATAAAATTATTAAAAAAAAAAAAAGTATCCAGATGCATACTTTTATACTTAACATTGTTTATCATGGAAATTCACTTCAATCCTCTGAGCCTTAAAGTTTTTAATCTGTAGATTGAAAGTACAGAGAAGTGATCATTTCAATGAGACTGTAAAATTATTTAGATAATTAATTCCACAACTTTATTCTGCTCACCAAAAACCATTAGTCCTATGCATAAAAATGTTTGAATTGTGTCAAAATTATAATTGTCCAAATGTATGAAGTACTTTTACTTTTTTCTGGCATTCATTCAGGTTTTTATTCAGCATAATTTTATTAAATATGTATTGTGGTCATGAATACAAAAAGGATGTTGTTATTTTTATTACACACATAAACAAAGACATGTGTGCATGCTTGCATGCATTCATACTGGCACATGCACGCACACACACACACACACACACACACTGACATACTGCCTCTACCTTTGTCAGAGTTAAGAACATTAAGGGGAAAAAAAAGCATCAAAGAGTAGAAAAATGCAAAGTGGCCATTAATAGGGATTCACCTAGTGTCATTCCTGGTTATAGAACATGGACGAGGAATACACTATTATGGACATTAACCTGAAAATTGTGAAATATGCACATCTGGAATAAGAAACAATAAATTACATTTACTGAGCATTTCTTTCTCATTATGCCATGTACTTGACTAGCCACTTTCTCTCATAATATTTATTTAATCTCACAAAATTATTGAAAATACAATAAAAATTCCAAGAGGTCAGGTGGAATTGCCAGGACTTATGGACAATAAATGCCAGAATCAAAATTTCTTCTCAGATTTGCCTGATTCTACTACAGCAGGGCATCCCCACCCATCCATCCCCCATTCTCAAACATAGACCCATATACATAGAGAGAAACTTTCTGATTTTTAAAATTAATTTTGATTGTTCTCTTTAACATGCCAAGTTAAGAAAAGAACTAACTGTTGACACAGACCATTTTTCAGAAATATTTAGGTCATAGTCTTGGAAATAAGCAAAATGTCTTTCAAATAATGATTCTTCAGGATAATTTAGGAATAAACTTATTTTTTATTTAAATATCACTAATGGATTAATAGTTTATTGTATACTTAAATTTTTGTGCTACCGAACTCTACCTATCCTTTCAGAATGTGTATGTCTTGCATCAAATACCTAAAGCTCTAAAGACCCCTCCCCCATGTCCTGAATAGAAAGAATTTATTAAATATATGTTGAAAGGAATTGAGAATGCTGTATCTACTTCCCTTTTCATGCCACTGAAAATTATTTGGATGCTTGTGCGACAGAGAAGTAGCTTGTGGTCACCAAGGTTTTTAACAGTTACTAAGAATTCACTTATCTTTTATACTCATGCCCGTTGGCAATGTAATGCAAATTGCAATGTTTAAACTATTTAGGTTTTGTTCAGCTTTTTTTTGATCATGGCAATATTATTTTTAGCACTTCAGTTAAATTGTTTATTTGTTGTCTTTATGTATTATAGCTATTATAGCAGCACATTATATACCCAGAACTATCTTTACATTCTATAATTTCTAGTGTAATTAGAATTTTTTCTTGTCTTTTTTTAGAATTGTAATTGTGAACTAATTTTAAGGACATGGCAGTATAAAGTATAGAGTGAAGTGATGTGGGATCATTTGTTATTCAGAAAAAGAAAACGCACATCTTCTATTAAAGTAATATGGTAAGAGTGTAGATATACTTATTTCATCATGACTTTGATAAATAGAGCCTAACCATCTTCTAGACCATATTATTGAGTAAATAATCCCCATCAGGTGCCCTACTAGTGAACTCAAATTAGTAAGTACTTGTAATCAAAGCTCACTAATAATTACAGCTACAGCTAGTAGGCACTGTTTCCTGTGTGACAATCATGGTGATAGATTCAATCTAAGCTGCTCAGGTTTCATACTGTGAAAATTATATTAATATTATAGGTAATTATAAAGAATTACTAGGAAAAAGAAAACTGAATATTAATAAAGTCTTCAAAGATATAATGTTTAAATTCATCTGCTATATTTTGATGGCCTAAGCATTTATCATCACAACTTAACCAATAAACTGATGCATAGAGATTTTTAGACCATGAAGCTTTAGGCATGCTTCATGATATAAAAGTATATATACCATGGAAAGTGACTGTGGAATGAGAATTAACCATAGGCTTCTGGCTAAGCAGAGAATGAAACAGAGTTTATGCCATCTTTCTTAGAAACACGGCATGAAATGAGAAAATAAATAAAATTTCCCGTTTTATTTTTGGACTTCATTTTTCTCAGTGACTCCTTCTGTCCATATTCATAATGTGAACTTTTGATCTTTAGACACCATTATGAAAGGACAGATAAAACTTTAAGAACCAGAATGTTTTTTCATAAAAGTCAACATTTAGAATATCTTAAGTTTTTATTTGATCAGCATTAATGTGGCAACAGGAAAACACAATTTCATCACTTTTCAACCATACTGTTTATTACTCTTCTTTTTATGCTCTGGATTTAGGTTCTGTTCTGAAGTGAAATTTTTTTTCATGAATGCACCTCTTAAGAGCATTTTCTGAGTTAATAGTATTTGATGAGCTGGCTATTGAACATTGAAAAAAGGTGAAGCCCTGGTCGATTGGCTCAGCGGCAGCATGTCAGCCCAGTGTGTGGAAGTCCTGGGTTTGATTTCCAGTCAGGGCACACAGGAGAAGCGCCCATCTGCTTCTTCACCCTTTTTCCTCTCCTTCCTCTGTATCTTTCTCTTCCCCTCCCACAGCCAAGGCTCCATTGGAGCAAAATCGGGCCTGGCACTGAAAACAGCTTCATGGCCTCTGCCTCAGGTGCTAGAATGGATCTGGCCATGACCAGCAGTGACCCAGATGGGCAGAGCAGATCCCGGTCAAGTTCATGCGGGAATCTGTCTAACTGCCTCCTACTTCTAAATTCAAAAAAAAAAAATACAAAATACAAAAACACATGGATTTTGATTCATTAATTGCTTAGTATTTTATTCATAAAATAAATACCATCATGTAATCATTAATGGTCTAATCTCATGGAGAATGTCTTTATAGGATGGTATTTCTGAGCTGTTTTTATACTATATTACTAGATTTCCAAAAACAACTCTGAATTTTATTTAAAATGTTAATAATAAATTTACTAAAATATTAACACATAGAATTCTCTTGGGAAATGGGATAAAATTAAGTTGCAAAGTTTACTTATCTCTTAAATCATTGTAAATGCAATTATAATCGAGTCACCTTTGGTCACTTACCAAATCAAATAATATATAGCTCACATAAACTAGGGAATATTTCAAAATGAATATGAAGCAATAAAATATCCCCTAATTTTTGTGAGCAGTGTATGTATAATATAATTCTGTTTATATGACTTTATACTTTGCTTCATAGGAGTAATTTTTTCTTTAATTCATCTAATTTTCCTTATAAAAAGTGATCTAGGACAAACAAATATATATAGTGTAGAAATATGTGTTTGAAAGAACATGGAAGAAATTTAATATCACAGGTTCTATATATAAAGATTAAAACTAACAGTTATATTAGCTTTGTTGCTGTTTTTTACATTTAGAGACTATAGTATTATTCTTTTAAATCTAGAAAAGAACATTAAATCTAATTCTAAGACATTTAAATGATGAACAAGATATTATGCTACAGAAATCTATTCAAATTTAGATTGTCATTAACATCAAGATTTCTTACTGCATTAAGAACATTTAATTTAGTTAATTATATAATTTGTTTTTATTTTATAAAGTGCAACATTTCAATATGGATTAGCAATTAAAATATACTGTTCCTAGCTTTTTTAATGCTACCTGAAGTTCAAGTTGTCAATGGCAGGTCTGTATAATCTCAACAGATATAAGATGATTTATGTCTAACTTTCCATCATCTTGAGTTATTACTCTTTCACTATTCTTCAGTCCATACTGTAGTTTCCATGGAATTTTTCTGTCTAATCTTATCAATCCTTTGAAATCAAGCTGTCTTTTATTCATAAATTATTTTCATGCACAGAATCATCTTGTGAGTTATTTGACCAAATCAAAAGATGCAGAAAAGGCATTTGATAAATTCCTGCACTCATTTATGATCCAAACTCTCAGAAAAGTGGGAAGAAAGGCACCGTACCTCAATATAATAAAGGCAATATATCACAAACCTATCACCAACATCATATTTAATGAGAAAAAAATGTTGCCTTTAAGGTCAGTGATAAGCCTGACCAGGTGTTGGCACAGTGGATAGAACATTGGACTGGGTCACAGAGGGCCCAGGTTCAAAACCTGGGCCTGAGGTTTCTGGCTTGAGTGTGGACTTACCAAGGTTGCTGGCTTGAGCGTAGGATTATAGACCTGACCAAATGGTCGCTGGCTTGAGCCCAAAGGTGCTGACTTGAGCAAGGAGTCACTCACTTTGCTGTAGCTCCCTGGTCAAGGCACATATGAGAAAGCAATCAATGAACAACTAACATGCCACAACAAATAATTGATGCTTCTCATCTCTCTCCCTTCTTGTCTGTCTGTACCTATCTGTCCCTCTCTCTGACACTCTCTCTCTGTCTCTGTCAAAAAAAATAAAGATCAGTAACAAGTCAGGGCTGCCCATTATTTAACAGAATACTAGATGTCTTAGCAACAACAATCAGACAAAAAGAACAAATAAAAGGAAGCTGGAAAAGAAGAATTAAAACTGTCATTTACTGATGGCATGATATTGTACATAGAAAACACTAAAGTCTCCACTAAAAAAACCACAAGACCCAATAAATTAATTTGGTAAAGTAGCAGGATACAAAGTTAATATTCAGAAATCAGTAGCATTTTTATATACCAATAATAAACTATCAGAAAGAGAATTAAGAAAACAATCTCATTTACTATTGCAACAAAAAGTAAAGGACCTAAGAATACATTCACCAACATAGTAAAAGTCTTCTACTCAGAAAATTATAGGACATTGAAAAAAAAAAACTGAGGAAGATGCAAACAAGTGGAAGTATATACCATATTCATGGATAGAAAAAATGAACACCCAAGTTAATGACCATGTATTAAGATTTTTTTAAATTTTACTTTTATTAATTTTTAGAGAGGAGAGAGAGTGAGAGAAAGAGAGAGGGGGGGGAGGGAAGAGCAGGAAGCACCAACTCCCATATGTGCCTTGACCAGGCAAGCCCAGGGTTTTGAACCAGTGACCTCAGCATTTCAGGTTGACACTTTATCCACTGCACCACCACAGATCAGGATAAGATTATTTTAATAATAACACCAAACTTGACAGACTTGACTTTCACTTCATTGCTTTTTTCCTGAAGTTTTTTTTATATAGAGGAAGCAGTATTAACATCACAGTGAAGACACAGGTAGAGAACATTCAAGTTGTCATGGCCCTGTTCAGAATCCCTGGCTAAGGAAAGTTGTTACTGTTGGAGATGAAATGGATCTAGTTATGATTAAATGCTTAAATCAATTACATAAATTTGGAGGTATGGGCATACTCCTGTTCTACTTTACAGTTTAAAATACTTTAAAATTAATAAAATTCTCATTGAGAGAGAAAAAAACACAAATAATAAGAACAGCCACCCACAGCTAGACCCTTTTACACCCTTTACCACCCAGTCCAAGTAGCCAGGATCCAACCCATAAAAGCACTGTGTATCTATGTGGGAAATGGAGTTAATTAAAGACAGTAAGAAAATTGAACCATGGCAATCAATTAATATTTTCCCAAACTCATATGATCATGGAGGGGCACAACTGGGCTAATATTTGGGTCTTTTCTCTCATTTCTACATGTTCTTTTCACTTTGATGTTAGAGTGGCTGACCCTTATCACCAAAATCAAGGGTCTAAAAGTGGCACAGAATTGCCCTCAGCAGACTGAATAACTGTTTATGATGTCTCTAATATTAATTCCATAGAAAAATTCCAAAACTAAACTACTAAAACAGCTTAGTTTGATATGGCTTTGTCATTTCACTTATTTTTATGCACATTCCTGACTTATTTCTCATTCTATTCCTCAGGATTTTTAAAATATATGGATTATTTTGAATAGATAAAAATTTTGATAAAGAAATAAATAATTTACTTCAAGGTAGAATACCTGAAAACTCCAATTTTTGTTCCAGTTGCACAAATTTTATTTCTCAGACACAGCACCATCAAAGCAGTGTTTAGCAAAGGTGTCTCAGAATGAAAAAGCAAGATAGAAGTCTTAAAGCAAGAAATAAAATGTTTTTATTTTTAATTTATATGCAAATTCTCTAAGGATTTATAAAATTTAACTATACAATCCATTCAGGTAATGACTTGTAGATGCTATTTAGAAATTGGCCTGTTGTGCCAGATAAAAATCATCTGAGATTATAATGCAAATCAGTCATCATCAAAAATGTATAATCAGGACCTAGAATTTATACAAATTCTACTAAGAATTTATTTCATATCAAAGAGAAATACATTTCACCATACATACATAATAAAATGTAAATTTGTGCTGAAAAAGCTCATAATCATGAAAAGTACATATCCTGATGGACTGCTTTTATTTGGCAACCTTTTTTCTTCCAATATCTCTTAATATTTAAGTATAGGTTAGAAATTATATCTGCAGTTCCAACTCTTTCTATGAAATATGTATAAGCATAGATATAATTTATTTTCCTTTAGCTGTACATAGAGATGGATAATTACATTTTTCTGAAAACTTAGTGAGGTTATTGGAGATCTTTTAACATTTTACTGTGTCTTTATAGACTTTAATAATGTCAAGTAGTACAATTTAGGAATACACTATTATTTGAAGATAAACATCCCATTTTTTTAGCTTCTTTTACTTATAACATTATGCAGTATTACTATACATATGACTTTTATTCTGTAACTTAAATTATTTACTGACATTTTCAAGAGTAAGGTTTTACTATGTGGTTAAATAAAAAAAGTTAATAATGGGAATGCACTATACTTTCTTAGAAGTACAGAGTTCTAAAACTGCTCTATATAACTAAAACTGCCCTAAGGCATAAAATCAATTAGTTTAAAAATAAATTGATACATAAAATGTTTTTCAAAGTATTACATATTTTTTAATAATTATTTTTAAGTATTGTTCAAACTGGAAGAGAAGTGGGAGAAGAATAGTTAATTAATCTTATAGTTGACTATTTTATAGAACATGTTTATTGCCTTTCATCTTCCATAAGAATATGACAAGGAAATAGACTAAAAATGTCAGAACAGTGATGTAAGTTATGTTAAAGAAACATGTGAACAATTAAAATTTATTAGTAGTATTGAAGCAGATTCCTAGCTAAAACTTCCTGCACTTTGTGTCCTAAAATACTTGAAGAAAGATATAGATGATCAATTGTATGGTATGGCTTAATTTTCTCTTTTCTAGAGGCAAGGAGATAAAGGAATCAAAACTGGAAAAACCAATCCAACCTCCTGTGACTAAGATCTTTTATTTTCTGAACTAGTTTGCTTAACCCATTAAAAAATATGGGCTTTATTAATTTAAGGCCACAGGTCTAATTCTTATTTCAAAATGTTAGCTTTCCATTCTTCAGAGGTCTAAGGCTCTAATCTTTTTTTTTTACAAGGACAGAAAGAGAGTCAGAGAAAGATAGATAGAGACAGACAGACAGAAACAGAGAGATAAGAGGCATCAACCATCAGTTTTTTGTTGAGACACATTAGTTGTTCATTGATTGCTTTCTCGTATGTGCCTTGACCACGGGCCTTCAGCAGACTGAGTAATCTCTTGCTCGAGTCAACAACCTTGGGTCTAAGTGGTGAGCTTTTTTTTGTTGTTGCCCAAGCCAGATGAGCCCACGCTCAAGCTGGCGAACTCAGGGTCTCAAACCTGGTTCCTCCACATCACAGTCCAATTCTCTGTCCACTGCATTAGGGTCTAATCTTAACCTTGGCAAATTATCTTGTAACTTTTATCTATTTGTAATATACTTAGAGTGGCCAGAAACCTCATTTTCTCCACAAGTCTCTAGACATCATATTACAGGCTGGACTCTCAACACCAAAGAAAAAGATGAGCAGAAAGCAGAGTTGGCTCATTAAAATTGTTGCTTGTCAAAAACATACAGAGGCTAAGAGAAGACTAGCAAACTGATTCACTTATATAAAAAAATGAGAGAGAAAGAGGACTTAAGAAGATTATTCTCTTTTCTCCTTCAGAGACTTACTCATAATGCTTTTGATTTTTGTTTGTTCTCCAATTTCTCTATTCCTGATGAATAAAAGATTGCTCAGATATATTCACTGAATCTACCAAAATACTGTTTTGAAAAATAAACAGGAAGATAGCAGTGGAGTAGGCAGATGCACAGACTCCAAGCTCACACCACCAAACTGGATTACAAATTAATTTAAGAACAATCAGAGTGAAAAACCAACTCTGGACTACTAGAACAGCTCTCAAAAACCAAGGAGCAAAGAAGAAGCCACACCAAGCCTGGTAGGGAGTGCCAAAGAGCAGTGAGTTTACCTGCTTAAAGAAACAGAGGGGGTTGAGTCTGAGAGCCCAGAATAGCTCTCACTCTGAAGAAAAGAGCAGAAAATATCACTCACAGCCACTTGCCTGGGGACCTGGAAATGAGGTGTGTTAAAAGGGCAGGCTTGTCTTCCAAAAGGAGAGGAAAGAGCAAGAAATATAACATGAGGGGCAGAGGAATGCATGGGATGAACTGAGAAGCTGACCCTTCCAGTGCTGGAGATGGCCATAGCTGGGGAAGGGGTTGATCCCTCCACATAACACAAGATTAAAAGGATTGCAGGCCACCCATCTCCAGAAATCTCTCCAGCTCCAATCAGTGCAGCAAGACACAGCTAAAAACAAGAAGTGGGGAGGAGGGATAATAACTCAGGTCTCTATGGAGATCTGAGACACACCTCACCCAACTGATGCTGAGAAAACACCCTGCCCTCAGAGAGAGTAACTGGCAGATCAGTTCTTCAGAGTCTCAGGTTACAACAACTGAATTCCTGGATACAGTTTCAAATGAGCCCACTGCTGAGATCAGTAAACAAGACTACCCTGTGTTAAAAAAACTGAGAAGAAAACAAAATCAAGACTTTAAATTAGCTCTACTAGAAAAGCCAAGTCTGACAGTGGATTACAAATAACAGCTGATACCAACCCAAGAAGACCTAGAAATAACACAACTGAAAACTGGAGGCAGAGAACACCAAGCCTAGACTCAACCAGCTCTACAAATAATACACCCAAACACACATACATAATGAAAAGACAGAGAAGTGCAATCCAAATGAAACCACAAAAGAAACCTCCAAGAATTGAACTGTGTGATATAGAAATAACCAAACTTCCGGATGCAGAGATTAAATTAATGATTTTTAGGATGCTTAGGGATCTTAGCACAACAATGGATGTCATCACAAACACCTAAATAAAGAAATATCAAGTATAAAAAAGGACATTAAAATATGAAAAAAAATCAGTCGGAGATGACAAATACAATATCAGAAATGAAGATCACAATGGAAGGAATTAAAAACAGGATGGATGAAGCTGAGGATCAAATCAGCAAGTTGGAGAACAAGTTGAATGAAGGCATGGAACCAGAGGGGGGGAAAAAAAAAGAGACTCGAAAAGTCTGAGGAAACTCTTAGAGAGCTTTGTGACAATATGAAGAAAAATAACATCCGCATTATAGGGAATCCTGAAGAAGAAGAAAAAGAACAAGGGATAGAGACTTTGTTTAATCATATCATAGCTGAAAACTTCCCTAAATTAATGAAATAAGTCACACAAGTTCAAAAAGCACAGAGAACTCCATTAAAGAGAAACCCAAAGAAATCGACACCAAGACACATTATAATTAAAATACCAAACCTAAGTGATAAAGAGAAAATATTAAAAGCTGCTAGAGAAAAAAAAAAGGATATCAGAGTGACGTCACGGAAATGGCGCCGTGAGCAGCGCGTCCGACAGATCTCCCCAAAATCTCAACAAATTTATCAACTAGAAACAGAGAAATTTATCATCGGAGCATTCCGGAGTTCCACACACACACTGAAAGCAAAAGGAGTGTTGCTGAGGAGAGAGTACACCTGTGGTGAGTCAACCCACACATGCAGCTGCCCGCCCACACTCGGGGACGGCAGCCTGGGCGCTGGCGGCCGCCCCAGCATACCCTGAGAAACCGCGCGCACCCCGTGCCACGGTCCCTGTCCACTGGCGTGCTGAGAAACCACGCTCGCGCCCCGTGCCGCGGTCCCCAAATACCGGCGTGTGGAGAAACCCCGCGCGCGCCCCGTGCCGCGGTCCCCGTCCACTGGCGTGCTGAGAAACCGCGCGCGCGTGCCCCCCCCAGCCGCGGTCCGGGAGGGGCGCCAAGGCTGTCTTTCCTAGTCAGGAGATTCTCTCCGTGGGCGGGGCACCTCACCCAGCCATTCAAGCTAACAATCAAGTGCTGGGGGGAGGGGCGTGCAGACAGCCTGAAATACTTTCTGGAGCACAGCTGCGGATCCAATCACTGAAATTAGCTTAACCCACAAAATCTACGCACCCACGGGGCTCTAATTGATAAGATCTCTCCCAGTTCAGTGATCCAAGACAAGAGGCGTGATATTCTTCAGTGTCTTTCACTAAAGGGGCGGGGGGCAACTTCTGATTGACAGAGCCTCCATATTCAGGGATATACCTAACAAGAGGGACTTGGCAGATATTAAGATCCATAAAGCAAACAGCGACTAGTGCTTCTTCTTCCCAGCTAAAACAGGCTACCAAGTGTGGAAAGCCTGGGTTGAGTGGTCCAACTGAATGATAGGCGCTGAACAGTCACCTTGACAACAATTGACTCCCAGCCCCACCTGATTACGCTGGAGGCTCTGACTGCCAGAACCTTACCCAGAGCCTAGCGCTGAGTGAGGATAGAGTGGGGATTTCCCAGCTCTTTGAGCCTCTTACTCCCCAGACAAAGCAGTGGCAGCCTCATAGCTGGATCACCAGGCTGCTAATTCAGGAAGGGGAGACTAGGAAAGAGACTCCAGGAAAGCAAACTCTCTCATTGTTGGACTTTGCAAACGCCAACAAGCCTTGACTACCAGCGAGACTAAAGCCAATTATATGACATTGCCATAAAATACCATCAACTGCAAATTCCTACCTAAGAGTGACACAGGGGCAGAACCAGGGGTACAGAGTCACCGACCAGGAAGAGGGGGAGAAAAGAAAAAAGGAAGAAGTTAACCTCTCAAAATCAAGAAAAATCCACAGACTTTATAACTTGTTCCACTAATTCTTTGTTGTTGTTGTTTCTTTCTTCTATCTTATTGCCTTTATTATTATTTCTATTTCTTCCACCTCGGTCCTTTTACTCTCTGCCCATCTTATGCTACACTTTTTTTGAACTACACTACCCATGAGTGATACATTTTATCTCTTTTCTTCATCCTAACTCTCCTTTAGGGTTACACTCCAAAACCCTTAACTCTCACTCTCTACCCTTTTGTTTTTTTTTTCCTTTCCTTTTTTTCTTCCTTCGTTTATCTCTTACTCTTATTTTTTCCTTTCTATTCATTTCTTCTTTTCTCCTTTTACTTTTCCTCCCATTTAAGCCTCAATCACGAACAAATTATTTAATTTGGGACTCAAGTTTTTGTGGGTTTTTTTTGTTGTTGTTGTTGTTCTTTTTTTTTTCTTCTGCTTTTGTTCTTGGTTTTTCTCTATTTGTTTGTTTTTGTGACATTTTGGGCACTTTTTACATTGCTTTTTAACTCACTAGCATTCCTCCCAACCCAAAGTCTCCATTGTATTTAGTCTTCGCTCCACTTAATACAACAGATTTTTACTTATTATTTTTATTTATTTTTTCTTTTTTAATTATTGTTTTTTCTCTCCTTTTTTCTGTTTCCCTCTCATCCCTCTCATTATATTTCTTAGTCAACCATCACTTACAAGCAAATCATTTTATGCTTGTCTAAGATTTTCTCCCCCCCTTTTTTTTTGTATTTAGTAGGTCCCTACTCCCTTTTTTGCCCCTTGAACACTTCACCCCAAATTAGGCCCTCCATTATAGACAGTTTTTGTTCCATTTAGCGTAATATAATTCACAGGTCACCACGATATTTCCCTAAGGAGGTGAGAGGAGGGGAAGAGAAGAAAGAAAAAAGGGGGAAATAATAAATTATTACTTATTTGTGGAGTGTTTTCCTTTTTTCCTTTTTTTTCCTTTTTATTTTTTATTAATTCCAATTAACACTATCATCAAGACCACCTTCAGATGCCAATAAGAAAAGGAAATCAAACATTATGGATACAAAAGATAGGTAACACAAATAGATGTGGAAAAATCTATGGAGAAAAGATTTAACATATTGGAAGCCTTGGAGCCAAATGACAGAGAATTTAAAATAGAAATCTTAAAAATACTCAGAGATATACAAGAAAACACAGAAAGGCAATTTAGGGAAATCAGAAAACAACTCAACGATCACAAAGAATATATTACCAAGGATATTGAAACTATAAAAACAAATCAAACAGAAATGAAAAACTCAATTCAAGAGCTGAAAAATGAGGTAACAAGCTTAGCTAATAGAACAGCCCAGATAGAAGACAGGATCAGTGAAATAGAAGACAAGCAACTTGAGGCACAACAGAGAGAAGAAGAAAGAGACTCAAAAATAATAAAAAATGAGAAAGCCCTACAGGAATTGTCTGACTCCATCAGAAAGAATAACATAAGAATAATAAGTATATCAGAGGGAGAAGAGAAAGAAAATGGAATGGAGAATATACTCAAACAAATAATAGATGAGAACTTCCCAAGCCTGTAGAAAGAATTAAAGCCTCAAATTCAAGAAGCAAACAGAACACCAAGTTTTCTTAACCATAACAAACCCACTCCAAGGCACATTATAATGAAGATGACACAAACCAATGACAAAGAAAAAATTCTCAAGGCAGCCAGGGAAAAGAAGAATACAACATATAAAGGAAGGCCTATTAGATTATCATCAGATTTCTCAGCAGAAACTCTACAAGCTAGAAGAGAGTGGACCCCAATATTTAAAGACCTGAAAGAGAGGAACTTTCAGCCAAGAATACTATACCCATCAAAGCTATCCTTTAAGTACGAAGGAGATATAAAAATATTCACAAATACAGAAAAGATGAGAGAATTTATCATCAGAAAGCCCCCACTCCAGAAAATACTAAAGGGGGTTTTCCAACCGAATTCAAAGAACAAAAGAAAACAACACCACAAGTAACAGCTCCACGAAGAACACAATAAAACCAAACTTAAACTGTGACAACAAAAGAAAAAAAAGGGGGGAGAAAGGATGAAGATTAACAGTAGCAAAGGACGATGAAGCGCAGAAATACTCACAAGAAAAGGTACTACAATGAATATGGTAGGTACCCTTTTCATTACTTAATGGTAACCACCCTTGAAAAAACCACCACAAAAACACTTGACTTAAAAAAGGTAGCAACAGAGGAAAGAAGTATGGAATACAAACAAACAAAAACAAACTATAGAAAAACAAAAGAGAAGAATCAAACAAGATAAAAACTAACAGAAAGCAATTTATAAAATGGCAATAGGGAACCCACAAGTGTCAATAATTACACTAAATGTAAATGGATTAAACTTACCAATAAAAGACACAGAGTAGCAGAATGGATTAAAAAAGAAAATCCAACTATATGCTGCCTACAAGAAACTCATCTAAGCAACAAGGATAAAAACAAATTCAAAGTGAAAGGCTGGAAAACAATACTCCAAGCAAACAACACCCAAAAAAAAGCAGGTGTAGCAATACTCATATCTAATAATGCTGACTACAAGACAGAAAAAGTACTCAGAGACAAAAATGGCCATTTCATAATGATTAAGGGGACACTGAATCAAGAAGACATAACAATCCTTAATATATATGCACCAAACCAAGGAGCACCAAAATATATAAGACAGCTACTTATTGACCTTAAAACAAAAACTGACAAAAATACAATCATACTTGGAGACCTCAATACACCGCTGACGGCTCTAGATCGGTCATCCAAACAGAGAATCAATAAAGATATAGTGGCCTTAAATGAAATACTAGAACAACTGGATATGATAGACATCTACAGGACACTTAATCCCAAAGCGACAGAGTGTACATTTTTCTCTAGTGTACATAGAACATTCTCAAGAATTGACCATATGTTGGGCCACAAAGACAATATCAGCAAATTTAAAAAAATTGAAATTGTGCCAAGCATATTCTCTGATCATAAAGCCTTGAAACTAGAATTCAACTGTAAAAAAAAAGGGGGAAAAACCCACAAAATTGTGGAAACTAAACAACATACTTCTAAAAAATGGATGGGTCAAAGAAGAAATAAGCGCAGAGATCAAAGATGTATACAGACAAATAAAAATAAAAATACGACATATCAGAATCTCTGGGATGCCGCAAAAGCAGTAATAAGAGGAAAGTTCATATCACTTCAGGCATATATGAACAAACAAGAGAGAGCCGAAGTAAACCACTTAACTTCACACCTTAAGGAACTAGAAAAAGAAGAACAAAGACAACCCAAAACCAGCCGAAGAAAGGAGATAATAAAAATCAGAGCAGATATAAATGAAATAAAGAACAGAAAAACTATAGAAAAAATCAATAAAACAAGGAGCTGGTTCTTTGAAAAGATCAACAAAATTGACAAACCCTTGGCAAGACTCACCAAGGAAAAAAGACACAGGACTCAAATAAATAAAATCTAAAATGAAAGAGGAGAGATCACCACAGACATCATAGATATACAAAGAATTATTGTAGAATACTATGAAAAACTATATGCCACCAAATACAATAATCTAGAAGAAATGGATAAATTCCTAAAACAATACAACCTTCCTAGACTGAGTCATGAAGAAGCAGAAAGCCTAAACAGACCAATCAGCAGGGAGGAAATAGAAAAAACTATTAAAAACCTCCCCAAAAATAAAAGTCCAGGCCCAGACGGTTATTCTAGTGAATTCTATCAAACATTCAAAGAACACTTGGTTCCTATTCTACTCAAAGTCTTCCAAAAAATTGAAGAAGCAATACTTCCAAACACATTTTATGAGGCCAACATAACCCTCATACCAAAACCTGGCAAGGATGGCACAAAGAAAGAAAACTACAGACCGATATCTCTAATGAATACAGATGCTAAAATACTAAACAAAATACTGGCAAATCGAATACAACAACATATTAAAAAAATAATACATCATGATCAAGTGGGATTCATCCCAGAATCTCAAGGATTGTTCAACATACGTGAAACGGTTAACGTAATACACCATATCAACAAAACAAAGAACAAAAACCACATGATCTTATCAATAGACACAGAAAAGGCTTTCGATAAAATACAACACAATTTTATGTTTAAGACTCTCAACAAAATGGGTATAGATGGAAAATATCTCAACATAATAAAGGCCATATATGATAAACCATCAGCCAACATCATATTAAATGGCGTAAAACTGAGGACTTTCCACCTTAAATCAGGAACACGACAAGGGTGTCCACTCTCTCCACTTTTATTTAATGTGGTGCTAGAAGTTCTGGCTAGAGCAATCAGACAAGACAAAGAAATAAAAGGCATCCATATCGGAAAAGAAGAAGTAAAGGTATCACTTTTTGCTGATGATATGATCCTATACATCGAAAACCCAAAGGACTCCACAAAAAGATTACTAGAAACAATAAACCAATACAGTAAGGTCGCAGGATACAAAATTAACATACAGAATTCCATAGCCGTTCTATATGCCAACAATGAAATATTAGAAAATGAACTCAAAAAAATAATCCCCTTCACAATTGCAACAAAAAAAATAAAATACCTAGGAATAAACATAAAAAAGAATGTAAAGGACCTATATAAAGAAAACTACAAGGCATTGCTAAGAGAAATAGAAAAAGACACAATGAGATGGAAAAATATTCCTTGTTCTTGGATAGGAAGAATAAATATAATTAAAATGGCCATATTACCCAAAGTAATATAAAATTTAATGCAATTTCCATCAAAATTCCTATGACATTTTTTAAAGAAATGGAACAAAAAAATCATCAGATTTATATGGAACTATAAAAAACCGCGAATAGCCAAAGCAATCCTAAGGAAAAAGAATGAAGCTGGGGGCATTACAATACCTGACTTTAAACTATATTATAGGGCCACAATAATCAAAACTGCATGGTATTGGCAGAAAAATAGACACTCAGACCAATGGAACAGAATAGAAAGCCCAGAAATAAAACCACATATATATGGTCAAATAATCTTTGATAAAGGGGCGAACAACACAAAATTGAGAAAAGAAAGCCTCTTCCACAAATGGTGTTGGGAAAACTGGAAAGCCACATGCAAAAGAATGAAACTTGACTACAGCCTGTCTCCGTGTACTAAAATTAATTCAAAATGGATCAAAGACCTAAATATAAGATCTGAAACAATAAAGTACATAGAAGAAGACATAGGTACAAAACTCATGGATCTGGGTTTTAAAGAACATTTTATGAACTTGACTCCAATGGCAAGAGAAGTGAAGGCAAAGATAAATGAATGGGACTACATCAGAATTAAAAGTTTTTGCTCAGCAAGAGAAACTGATATCAAAATATACAGACAGCCAACTAAATGGGAACTGATATTTTCAAACGACAGCTCAGATAAGGGCCTAATATCCAAAATTTACAAAGAACTCATAAAACTCAACAACAAACAATCCAATAAAAAAATGGGAAGAGGACATGAACAGACCCTTCTCCCAGGAAGAAATACAAATGGCCAACAGATATATGAAAAGATGCTCAGCTTCATTAGTTATTCGAGAAATGCAGATCAAGACTACAATGAGATACCACCTCACCCCTGTTAGATTAGCTATTATCAACGAGACGGGTAATAACAAATGTTGGAGAGGCTGTGGAGAAAAAGGAACCCTCATTCACTGTTGGTGGGAATGTAAAGTAGTACAAGCACTATGGAGGAAAGTATGGTGGTTCCTCAAAAAACTGCAAATAGAACTACCTTATGACCCAGCAATCCCTCTACTGGGTATATACCCCAAAACCTCAGAATCATTGATACGTAAAGACACATGTAGCCCCATGTTCATAGCAGCACTGTTCACAGTGGCCAAGACATGGAAACAACCAAAAAGCCCTTCAATAGAAGATTGGATAAAGAAGATGTGGCACATATACACTATGGAATACTACTCAGCCATAAGAAATGATGACATTAGATCATTTATAGCAAAATGGTGGGATCTTGATAACATTATACGGAGTGAAATAAGTAAATCAGAAAAAACAAGAACTACATGATTCCATACATTGGTGGAACATAAAAACGAGACTAAGAGACATGGACAAGAGTGTGGTGGTTACCAGGGGTGGGTGGAGGGAGGACGCAGGAGGGAGGGAGTGAGAGATTTAGGGGGAGGGGGAGGGGCACAGAGAAAACTAGATAGAGGGTGACAGAGGACAATCTGACTCTGGGCGAGGGGTATGCAACATAATTTAATGAGAAGATAACCTAGACATGTTTTCTTTGAATATATGTACCCTGAATTATTAATGTCATTCCATTAACATTAATAAAAATTTATTAAAAAAAAAAGGCTATCATGTACAAAAGAGTCCCCATCAGAATGACATCTGACTTCTCAACAGAAACACTTGAGGCCAGAATGGAATGGCAAGAAATATTCAAAGTAATGCAGAACAAGAACCTACAACCAAGAATACCACCCAGAGATAAGAGAGGTTGCTGCCACACCACTTTTGAGGCATCTCACTGGATGAAGAAAGTTTAGCAGTACCAAGACAGCATAACCGACATGTAGAACCCAGGCACATACCCTTATCTCTTGATAATGCTTGAAAACACAGTTGAAGTTGAACTTGAAGTACCTTTCACTCAAAGACAATACACAGACAACATCCAGATCAGGAACCCAGAAAAACAGAGAAGAGATGGCAGACTGAGACATCATACCTTCCTGCCTCACAGCAAACAGTAGCATCCAAATCTGCAGCTTACACAAACACCCAGGACAGGAAACCACACCAAGACATTTACAGGACACCAGACACACATATTCTAAGAACATAAAGAACTGCAAAGCAAAGACCCTGCAGAAATTACCCACCTCTGCAGCCAAGACAGCATTCTTCAAAAGTTGGAAATTGAAGCATTTAAGACAACCACATGGCTAATATGGGAGTTGAACCATAATGTAATATTACATGCACTCTTATTTTAAGGCTGAATAGAAAGCAAAGGAACAAAGGCAGAAACTGATTACCCTGCCCTACCTTTGGAATTACTTTGTAAAACCAAGGTGAAAACACAGCTTAGAGCTGTGACTTGCAAAACCTCCTGATCCCGAATGACCCTGCAATACTGCACAGGAACATTTAGGGAAAGTAAATAAAACTTGTCTTACCTGTGCTAGAAAATGATCTCAGAGGTACAGAAGGGCAAGGAGGCAGCACTGTCACAGCTGTCCATATCACAAAGGTAAGTCCTCTGATCTCTGCAATGAGACAGCAAGCAATGCTTTTTCATAGGTACCTTGTCAGATCTGAGAGCAGAACTCAGGCTCACACTTGCAAAGCATTGTCAGTCCATGCCAGACTATGAAGACTGTTGCAAGGGACCTCCAAGAAACTGTATTTCTCAGTTTCACACAATACTATCTGGAAAATGTAAGTGGAATATAACTGTCTGCCATATTTCCACAGCTCAATCATCCACCTACCAAGAAACCTGCTGAATGACAATAACATGTAATAATTAAACATATCCACAGGAGGGTAACAGCGATTCAAACCAGAGCACAGTAGCCATACTATTCAGACCACCCTGGGAAGTAAAAAAGGGATGGAATTGGAAGAATCAGGAAGAATATCAACCACAGAAATTTCATTTTAGCTCCAAAGATGAAAAGAAATTTTACCATGACACACCAAATGATCACCCCACAGGAAAACTGTAGCAATCATGACAATATCCACCCATGTGAATTTCTTATAGACTATACTAGAAACCCATAACTGGAAACATCAGTAGACACCTGAAACATGAATCCATAAAACCAATCAATACACAAACTACAAAAGAAAAATAAAATATATGCAATATCCACACCTCCCATAAGCTCACAAAGTAACTCAGTAGAACTCCAGACAGGAAGCATTCATGGGAAGAACACAGAGCACTGTCACCGGCCAGTTAGATTTCCCAATATGTACTGAAACCTTGCACACCTGATAGCACCAAGTATAATTACATACTTATAATGACATCAGTACATATCATTTCTCATCTCGTGGCCAATGCCAAGAAACCTCAGGAACAACCCACCTGTAAAGCCAGGAGCTGTCATTGTGACCATTCACATGCAGGTTCACATTGGATTCAGACAGTGGGTAAAAAAACAATGAAACCAAAAGCTGATGGGCCATCATCTTTAATCCTAGCTTGCACCCGGCAGGCAAGTAGAAAAAAAACACTGGGCTCCAAACCCAACTCATTCAGTGCTCACAAAGCTACTGACTTATCCAAGTTTTTCTAGAATCAAAGGTTTCTAGCTCACCGGCCTTATTCACCTCTATTCCCCATATCCTTCCTTCTCCCTGCACAAACTGGCTTTTTCTTCAGCACTCAAATATCTTGGCAACTTTTCCTGGCCTCCTCCACGTGGCCTTTCTCTGCTCTCCTCTCTAATGCTAATCTCAGAAACTGAGAGAGAGCAAGCTCCCAGTCTGCCCCACTTTATAGTGCAGAAATCAAAACCTTTAATCCGATGTACAAAATAGGGAAGTCTCTGATACAAAGTCACTTATCTGAGGCATGTTGGGATCGTACTACCCCACATCAAAAAGGGTGGGAAAGGTTTAGTCCTAAAAGCAAGCTCCAGGCTACAAGAATCCTGCCTGCCCACAGCCCACTCCCAACACACATTAATATCACCTGGGCATAGGCTTCCAAGTGGGCAGTGCCATCTTTAACAAAGTGAGCATAAGATATTTTATCTGCCCAACACCACCTAACAGACAGAATAACACACAAGCAAGGTAACAATTCTTTCTTTAAAAATGTCTACTGCCCCCGACCAGGTGGTAGCGTAGTTAGTGGGTAGATCATCAGGCTAGAATGTGGAGGACAGAGGTTCAAGACCCTGAGGTCACCAGCTTGAGCGTGGGCTCAACTGGTTTGAGCAAGGCTCACCAGCTTGAGCCCAAGGCTGCTGGCTCAAGCAAGGTACCACTTAGTCTGCTGTAGCCCTCCCATCAAGGCACATATGAGAAAGCAATCAATGAACAACTACTAAGGAGCCACAAGAAAAAATTGATGTTTCTCATCTCTCTCCCTTCCTGTCTGTCTGTCCCTATCTGTACCTCTCTCTGTCTCTGTCTTTGTTAAAAAAAATTGTCTGCTGCCTTTTTTAACTATGGGAGAGACAGCCTCCCCTCCAACCTCATGTTTCTTGCTGATTCAGTTATAAACAAAAAGGAACATAAAGACAGCAATCCACAGGAATCAAAGCAATACTGAGGAATCTATGACAAGGCAATGCACAAAACAAACTCTGAAATGCCATAGGAAAGACACATCTACACACGGAAATGCTCCACAAAGCTTGAAGCCATCCTCTCTCCTCACTGACAAAAGCTTCCTTTGAAATTTCCAGAATTCTTTCCAAAGGATAAGCCAACAAACCCTATCAAATGCTGCCCTTCCCAATGTGTCCACAAGAGGGTGGCAGAGATGCCAATGCTGTTCAGCCTAAAGGAGCCTGTTCAGAGGCTCACTCGCTTTATGAAACCTTTGTAAAAAGGTGAACATCAGTGTCCAGCAGACCTTCCTTACAGGGAAATCTGTTCAGCCCCGTTGCTTGCTACCGCTCTAATGGGAAGGAAAGCAGACAGATATCTGCATAACAGAGCCACATCACCTCAATCCACACTGCACACTAAAAACCTAACTGACCTCACCATTTTCTGCATCAAGAGACTCCTTTTCTAAGGACTGTTTATACAGAAACAGCACTCCTCGGTAAAATCTCCCTCTCACTGAACACGCATAGAATACTCACTGCTGTGAATGATGAGTTCACTCAAGCAAGACTAACACATTCTACGGCAAACTGCCTAAAACAAACAATGTCACCAAAGATGGGCAAAGTCATCAATTCTAGGCACAGGGAAAAAAACAAGTGCTGACAGCACGACTAGGTTGAAAAAGTTAGTATGACAATAAAATGACACTTCTTTATGGATCTCTTCCTTCTACTCTTTGAAATGATGATGAGAAATCATAAATCCATGACAAACACAAGGACATCCTCCTGAAACAGGAGAGCTTTGCCACACACCTCTCAGTATGGCCCACAAACTCATAACACCTACATTTCTAATAATAACTGCACAGAACCACTGTGACACTACACTATGTCATGACCACATCACATCCTATGGTAGGAATCATGGAAACATCAAAGTCTATGTTTCTCTATTAATCCTGATTTTCCCCCAGGTAATATTCAACACTCCTCCCCGACCTTTTGGGGTTATCATAAGGCTAACATTAAGGGAGGAGACAGGAATAATGAATGATGATCACTGAATACAATGCAAATGATCCCTGAATTACAGCACCATCTGGGTGAAGAACAGCTGGAAAGGAGTCCATTGGAATACAAAGGAGGCATCATCACACACACATAATGGGAAACAATATCTCCCCCTACAGCACACACCTCACATGCTGAAACCTGGAAAACAAGGTCTGCACTACCCTGAAAATGATAAGGACTCCTTTTCTGGGCTGATGTCACACTCGAATCACTGGATGATATCAGATAAACACAGTCTCTTCAGACAGTATGTGACACAATGACAAACCAGAGACATCAGAAAATCACAGCCTCTTCTCAAACCTCACATAGGGCTCTGTGACACCTTTACCACCATACACCTTTCCATCACACTGTTTCCATTGCACACCTCATTGACTAAAGCATTCCTCCTCCAAACTTAAAACCTTAGCCATGTGGCCCACTCTTTAAGATCACCACCATGGACTACATCCTCTGTGACTAATCTTGCCATGACTTATGAAACACCACACAACCAATTCCTACCTCTCTCTTTGGATTCCAAGAAGGATACCACATTTTAACTTAGGCATGAAAGGACTCACAACACCAACTTTCTTTATCAAGTCACCTCACTTCTTCCTGTTTCCTTTGGACACTTCACCATTCTGAAATCTCACACACTCAGTAGATTGCACATGTGTTCACCCAACCCTACTCCATAATGATATATTCTCCTGTCCATTTCAGCAGCAGGAAATGGGACCTAGACTAAATATCAAAAAAGCACGAAAACCTACCTGACAACACCCAGGCTTAAGGTTCATGGTAAAAACAGGAAGAGCTAGTAAATCCTCTTTTGCCCTTCCTCACATATGCTCACAGGTACAGACTGACACTCCAAGACCAAGTACAATGTAACCTCACTCTAGAATCACACAGACCTTCACCATGAGCACTGTGGCCTCTACATTAGAAATCTACCCCATGTCTACTCGAAACATCCCTCAACTCCTCACCTATACAATCCATGTCCTTCTTTCCCCTAATTGACTCACCAAATGCAAACAGAAGGAATGATTGGAGATATTTTCCATTCCTTTTCCTAGCAGCCTATATGGCTAACCCTATGCTCCTTAGAGCACCTAAAACTTCTCCTTCCCTCCCTAGCTCACCAACCTGGAATAGAAAAGCTGCATAAAAAGAACGGGCAAGAGATCCATCCCAGGAGACCCACCATTCTATCCAGAAATGTCTTCTTCAAGGTCCCATCACATGCACCCTACAGAAATCATGGCGCTGGATGCATACACTCTGGCTCAGTGTCCACGCACTTCACATACCTCCACTTTCAGCCTAGTTCCTCTGAGTTATCCAATATCCATTCCATTCAGAAGTGTATGCAAACCACCAAACAACTGAAAACTTTGATAAATTCCTATTCTTACTGCTCAAGTTTTTCACCCACATTTCCCCCCATTACAACAAGCTTAAAATACCAACACATACTTGAAAGCACTGAACTCCTCAAGTCTCCTTGAGGCACACACATCTCTACAGACACTTGCTGCTCTCAGCACTACTTCCAGATGGTTCACAGGGATAAACACTCTTGCTCCTGGGCAAGACAATGCAGTCTTCACAAATTAGAAAAACCCCACAGCTAGACTCTCAATGGGAGTGATTGTAACTGGAGATGAAAAAATTCATACTAATATGGCATAAGAGTGGGAGCCTGGGGTGAGGGCACTTTCCCTCAATACACACAATGGACTCTGACAGCAGTCCAATCCACTCTCATTCTCGTTCACACAGAGCTCTTTACCTCAACTTAGACTAAAAACCAGTTCTAATAACACCATCATGCACCTCTTGCAACATGAAAAATCTATGTCTTCATGTGCCCACAGTGCAACCTCACAGGCAGGGAGCTGGCAGAAAGCATCCACCTGGTGGGTTCCAACCGAGCACAGACCAGAGCTGACAGAAAACCTTGAACACAAAACAGAAAAATAAAGGAAAGGAAACGACGCGATGCTTCTCTCCCCTCACAACCTTCTCATCCAAATCCATGGCACGTTTTTTTTCAAATAATATATCTTTGCCACTGACGGATTCCCTATTTCTACATTCAAAATTCACTGAGGGAAGAAATTCTATTTCTTCCATCACAACTACCACGAAACATGAAATTAATTTTCTCTCACAGAAAGGCACGAGAAAGCTGTTCTCAGAACACTTCTTTCTAACATACCAAACAGCACATACAGAACAAAAAATCTGTAAAAAGAAACCCTTGGCTCTGTCTCCAATCACTATCCCCTCTCCTTCACCTGCTTACTTGCCTAACATTACCCTTACTACACTCAACTCTGTCTTCCTAGCACCCAAGGAAATAAAGCTCCAAGACAGAGATGATCCTGTTGTAAAGTAACTAAATTCACAAATTCGCGGTGTTCGTAGAGGCACGAAGTCCAAATAAGTTTTTGAAAAGTTTATTAAAGGAGAAAATTTATTAAATACATTGGTCACATATGGCTGACACAGGGTAACAGACCCAAATTGTGCAGCCCCCCAAAACAGTCCAGGGGCTGTTTATATACTCCTAATTATACATGGGAGGGGAGAAAACCTGACATCACAGCATAAGTTTATACCTTTTGTTTAGAGCAGAGGTCCCCAAACTACGGCCCGCGTGTGGCCTTCTGAGGTCATTTATCTGGCCACCGCCACACTTCCTGAAGGGGCACCTCTTTCATTGGTGGTCAGTGCAAGGAGCATAGTTCCCATTGAAATACTTGTCAGTTTTTTTATTTAAATTTACTTGTTCTTTATTTTAAATATTGTATTTGTTCCCATTTTGTTTTTTTACTTTAAAATAAGATATGTGCAGTGTGCGTAGGGATTTGTTCATAGATTTTTTTTTATAGTCTGGCCCTCCAACAGTCTGAGGGACAGTGAACTGGCCACCTGTGTAAAAAGTTTGGGGACCCCTGGTTTAGAGATACATACTGGTTTAGAGATAAATTACAGGCTTTCAGGAGGTGAAGGGTGGTTTCCATGGAAACAAATGCTTGCAAATGGTCCATCAGCCCAAGAAAATATTTAATTCTTTTCTTTCTACACCTGGCTAGCCATTGACCCTTTGCCCAAAGGTATGGGGAAAGGTCAGGGAATCCAAGTCTCCTTCCTCATTCTGCATTTACAACACAATGCCATCTTGGTCTTATGCTAATCAAATATAAGGATTATTTTCAAAATCTCTCTTTGCATGCCTAGCCCAAACCAATAAAATGTTCTTTAAACTTCCTAAAATATTAATTTTGTAGCTTTTGGCACCTTACAATATTCCCCACTGATTCTATTTTTTAAGTCAAATTTTTTACTTAATTTACTGATGAGCATAAGGCTATTGTTTAGGTATATTAACTTATAACATGTAACATAAAACTAACTTGCCTTTATAACAATTTACTTTTATCAGAATTTTTAATTTAAAAAATTTTAACCTTTAATGACAATTAAGTTGGCTTTTTTTTTACCCTAGTTTTTCCTTTCCCCAAAGTTAGATTAAAAGAGAGTCCTTAGTAAGTTTCTTCATGCATTCGCCCTATGTAAACCAACCAGTTTCTGTTTGTGGTTGATGCCTTCTATTTTTGGCATTAATGGGAGTCCTCAGGATCACAGTGTGTGGTCCTGTCTGCGTGGGATTCAGTTTCTGGTTGATGTATTGAATTTGTTGGAAGCACCTTTGGACAGTCCTTTCAACAGTTTGTTGAATAACCTGTTGTAAAGCCAGCAGCCACAGCCAGGGCCACTATCACAGCAGCTGCCTGGCCCATGCAGGTTCGCATTAGATTCAGACAGTCGGTAAAGAAACAATGGAGCCAAAAACTGATAGGTCATTTTTTTAAATTCTAGCTTGCACCCGGCAGGCAAGTAAAAATACACACTGGGCTCCAAAACCCACTCACATTCAGTGCTCACAAAGCTACTGACTTATCCGAGTTTCCTAGAATCAAAGGTTTCTAGCTCACCAGCCTTATTCTCCTCAGTTCCCCATCTCCTTCCTTATCCCAGATACAAACTCTACACAAACTGGCATCTCACTCAGCACTCCGCCATCTTGGCTGCTTCTCCTGGCCACATGGCCTCTTTCTGCTCTCTGCTTTGCTTCCTCTGCTCTCTCATGCTAATCATCTCAGGAAACAAGAGCGCAAGCTCCTGTTCTGCCCCTATTTTATAGTGTAGAAATCCAAACCATTAATCCAATATACAAATTAGGGAAGTCTCTAATACAAAGTCACTTATCTGAGGCATGATGAGATTGCACCACCCCACATCAAAAAGGGTGGGAAAGGCTTAGTCCTAAAACCAAGCCCCAGGCTACAACGATCCTGCCTGTCCCCCAACCCACATCAATATCACCTGGGCAATGGCCTCCACGTGGGCAGCGTTATCTTTTACAAAGTGAGCATAATATATTTTATCTGCCCAACACCTGTAAACCCTGCAAGTACTAAGAAAAGAGAGGTTAGGTTTTTCTTATTATTTGATTCATGGATTTAATTTTCCCTGAAACTTTTGGGTGCCTGTAGGCACAATGTAACTTCAGATTAGCTCTGATTAATATTGAGTTCCTTTCCTACTAGCTTTGAGACTGTGGACATGAATGTAGGTCCAAAACTAGAATAGGCAAGCTAATTTTGGAAGAACCATATATAGCAATTTCCTAATAATTGTCAATTAATTTATGAAAGTTTATTTCTAAATATTTACCTGAGAAAATTTTTTTTCTTATTTTTAAATCTTTTCTAGTAGGTTTTGAATACACCTTTGGCAATAAGGGTTCCAAAACCTGACTGATTCTAAGTGGCATCTATTTACTTGAATTACTATGTTCCAATTTTGAGGCAGACTGGAAGAATGTATAATTAACAATAAAATTCAAATAGTTAATGTTAACAAATACTATAACAAGCATTTTAACACAATAAAGTGATTAAAACCTACTAGATTATTAAACAAAAATAATTTTTAACTAATATAATAAGATTCTGATAGATACATGAATTCACCAGAACTTCCAACTGCCCTTTCGCTGTTCCACTTGTTTATCTGACCCCACCCTTGCTTACTTACTATCACCTTTGAAGCAGAAAAGTTCTAGGGAGGTGGTCAGCTGCCCCGAGGAGAAGCATTCCAGGAAGCCGAAATCATAGGACTGCAGAAGGGAGCATACCAGAATTGCTGACTCAACACATGCTTGCTTAAAGCTCTCCCCACCTTAATAAATGTTTGCCTCAGAGTCTGTTTCAGTGCACTTCTCCTGGAAGAGTGCCCCGGCAGGTCTTTTTCCTCTAATAAAGCCTGCACACCTGGTTTCCGAGTGCTGTCTCATTCTTACAGATTCAAAATAAAATTTTACAGTCATGTTTTTTATAGATAAATTTTTATTAATGTTAATGGGATGACATCAATAAAGCAGGGTACACATATTCAAAGAAAACATGTCTAAATTATCTTGTCATTCAATTATGTTGCATACCTGTAGCATGCACCGTGTACAATAACAGATGTCAGAGACTTTCAGGAATATAGATGTTTCTTTATTGGCCAGTTTAACCTGCGCAGGGGCAAATTCCCAGGTGTCTGGAGACACCTTACTCACAAGGAGCTACAAACAGGAATCATGCCTGGTGCTTACAGCTAGTTTCTTATATATCCTAAGTAAGCAAGCATAAAACAGAAGCAGATGTGGCGGTTACCTATTCGCTAAGGGGGCTGCACATAGCATAGCAACAGGGGCTGGGTCTAGCTCATTGGTGAATTCCAAACATAAACTTCTGATAAGGGCCTTTAACCAATGGAATGCAAACGTTTGTCTTTCTTTATTCTCAGCCTCACAGGGTCCCTATCTGTCTCTGCTTCTTGAATGACCTTGGGCATGGTATTCCTAACAGAACAGGAGCAGGACCTGCCTGTAACCCTTAAGTTCCCTGTTCCATCAGTGCCCTGCCTATATCCTATTATTTTAGATATTCTGATCTTCTCTTGGTCATTACATTCCCTACTCCTGTTAGGGCATAAATCAAACCCTTGATTCTTCATCAGAAGGAAGGATGGTATAGGTAGGTTGAGATAGGACCATTACTTTTACAGTCTCAATTCTCTTTTTAATAAATTTGAGTTTATTAAAAATTACAGGCTCAAAAGTAAGAGTTAACAAAAGTATTAGTAATGGCCCAGCAATTGTAGATATGAGAGTAGTTAGCCATGGAGAGGTCTTGAACATAGAGGCATACCAGCCTGGGTTATTTTTTTTAACTTTTTTTATTTTTTAACCTGTTTGCTAATACTTTAATATTCTCCCTAATTATTCCAGAATGATTAGCATAAAACAGCATTCTTTACCTAAGGCAGCATATAATCCTCCTTGTTTGAGGAAAAGGAGATTGAGCCCTCTCTGGTTCTGTAAGGCTACTTCTGCTAAAGAATCTATTTGCTTTTCTAAGAAAATTACCTGGTTCTGAAGTATGGCAATGTCCCTAGAAAAGGTATGGGACAACTGTTTTAAATTCAAGTCCCCTTGAATTAGAGCAGCAGCTCCTACCACTGCTGATCCTACAACACCTATAGTGGCTATGATAGGTATTAGAGTGGGAGCTCGTTTTTCTCTTCTTAGAGGTGGCATAAGGAGGAAATCAGGATTGCCTCCATATAGATACACTTGAGGGATGATGTATGCATTTATACAGAGCTCAGGTTTTGTAGGAACAATACATTTGAATATACCTTGGGTACACACAAACCATAATCCCTCTGGTGCTTTTATTACCTTAGGTTTTTCTGGATCACTAACCAGAGTTTCTTGATTAAGACAATAATCACTGTAATTAGAATTAATTACAGTAAAATTAGCTATGGGATAACAAGTCCCTTTTCCATGGAATTCAGCTAAGGTGAGAGATCCCCCAGAAAAACAATCTTTTATTTGGTCCTGTTTTCCAGTATTGGGAGGGATTATAGTACTAGGAACTAAATTTCCTCCTTCTGATGTATTAGCCCCTATCCCAATGTAAAAAGGGGGGTTTAGGGCTAAGGCACAGCCAGCAAGACTCAGTGATATTAGGTTGAGTGTTATTAAAGTAAGTAAACACTTTGTCTAATAATCCCAGTTCTTCCTGTTGTCCGTTAAGTAACGGATGGACAGTGTGATAGGGTGCTTTATAATCTGTTATTCCTGGTACATTATATGAAGTTGGACTAATTAAGTCTATTTTGCTTGTGGATGAACTGGTCAAGGAAGTGGCTGATGGTTTGGGCACTCTAGGGGCTAGCTTATTCTTTTCCCCTTCAAAGAGAAGCTTATTCTTGGTGGGTAATCTGATAGTAAAAAAGGTTCCTGGATCTGCACCTTCGATATAAAGTCTTATTGCCCATGTTTTTCCCTTACTCCAACTTGGGTCTTGTGGCCTTTTGATGGTAACAATGGTAGGGTTACAATTGTTTATAGAACATTGGTAATCCCTTTCATTATTAGGCTTTTTCCCTCCAAATTCAGGTGGAAGAGATCTATGTCTGGGTCAGATTTAGATGGCTTCCATTGGGAAGCAAGTGTTTCACAACCCCATGCCTTACAATAATAATCAGCAGTAGATCCACAAGTGTGGCATCGCCCTGGAAGAGGCTCAGGGCGCACATAATGTGGAGTATACCACAATGCCCTATTATGGCGAGAGGGTGTACACACTTCAACATTTTCTATTTGTGGTGAGCCTAAAGGCATTCTAGGTTTCCATCCCATATACCTGCGTGCTGCGGGGGAATTACAGAATTCATTATCAAAGAACTTTGAAAAATCTACTCTAAAAGTTACTTGGTTACCCCATGTTTTGTTTTGTGCTATTACTGTTCCATCAGCTGTCCTAATTAATACCCATTTTTTTTAAATTTTAGTTCCTTATTGGGTAAATTACACAGAGTTATTAGTCCTAAATGGAGGAGAAGGTGAGCTTTAAAGGCTCTCCAGGGGTCTGTTTGACCTGCCATTTCTGGGGTCCTTCATCGGGTGGTTGGGCTGGCTTCACATGAGAGAGGTGGATTCAGTAGGGCTTTTCAGCTACCCGGACTGCAGAAGGGATGCTGAGCAGTACCTGGAATGGTCCTTGCCACCGCGGCTCTAGGTTCCCTCGTTGGTGGTTAAGAATCCAAACCCACTGCCCAGGGTCCGGTGGCGAGAGCCTCTGGGTGTTGTCTCCCGATGCTGCAGTCCTTTGCTCCTGCAACTCCCTTACTTCTCTCCGAATCTGCTGTAATGCCTGTAGGGACTTGAGGAAGTTATGATTAGACACTTCTATTTCCTCTCTGGTGAGCTGGGGAACCAGAGGAACTGGTTGTCCAAACATGAGCTCATAGGGAGTCCACTTATTAATGTAAGGTGTACATCTAACCTGGAATAGGGCAAAAGGGAGTAACTCTACCCAGTTTTCACTGGTCTCCTCCTTCAACTTAATCAAAGTTTCTTTCAAAGTCCTGTTCATTCTTTCTACTTGCCCTGAGCTTTGAGGCCTGTAAATACAATGTAATTTCCAATCAATTCCTAGCCTCTTAGCTAACTCCTGGGAAATCTTAGAGATGAAAGCTGGTCCATTATCAGATCCTATAGCTATGGGGATCCCATATCTAGGGATGATCTCCCTTAGCAGAATCTTACAAACTGTGGAAGCAGTTTCACCCTTGGTGGGAAAGGCCTCTGTCCATCCTGTGAAAGTATCTATTAGTACAAATAGATATCTGAATTCTATTTTCCCTGGAGTCATCTCTGTAAAATCTATTTCCCATAATTTTTCTGGGCACTTTCCCCTATACCTAAATAAAGGGGGAGCTTCTTGTTTGCTGGGGTCCAGCCCCGGGGGGGGATCCAGGGGTCCCACAGCAGGAGACGGCATCAGCGAAATTGAGTGAGAGAGCCGGATTCTTTTCTTTCTCTTTATTCTCTGGTTAGCATTTACTGCCAGGCATCTCTCTTTTTTTTTTCAAATGCTAGTATAGGTCCCTTTTTATACACACACACTGAGTTACAATTACATGGTGTTAATTATTGCTTTTGTTTCACTATGTTTACATGTTTCCAGATAACAGTTAATTTATATCTATAAATCACAAACCAGGTAGCAAGTCATTCAAAATACAAAATAACTTGAATAGCGATAACAACATTGGTAAAAGCTTTTAAAGTATTAGTACTAATAGTTAACTAACTTTACTGCTGTTGTGAGTTAAGGGGCAGAGAGAGATTAGCAGACGAAATCATTAAAGACTAACAATGGACCACTGCTTGCTCAGGTAAATGGCTTTGAGTTTATGCAGTGTCCTACTTTTTCTCACAAGATTCTAAAAGGCTTGCCTATAAAGAAATTGACATAACATTAAGAATAGCTTTCACCCAAAGATATACAGAGTGCACTTGCAAGATAGCCTAGTAGCAACATAAGACATTAACTGTTATTACTTCTATGGATTTCCCTACATTTCTCTCATTATCAAAGAATTTTGGAAAGTATATAAATCTCATGAGAACATCTCATTGAGAAAGCCTAGCAATTGCCTTTAGTCAAAAGTTAATTCTCTTAGTAAAACATTCTTTTCTTGCTGACTGCACTCTCATCCTAAGCCAAACAATGGGCCATTCTACTATACCTTACCTAAGATATATTGTCTAGTCAAATATTACTTATTTATTATATTTAAACACTAATTAAGTTCTAACTCTATTCTTCTCAGAGTGTACCACTATCTGCAGATCAAATAAGCAAGAAGAAAGGAATGTTTCTCTACTCTATCACATGAAAAGGCTAGGGAGGAAAAATGTTGAATTAAGTGAAGGCTGAAAGGCGCTCTGTGCAAAGCCACTGCCTTCTACCCATTCACAAGTCATAATCTATTCTTTCTAACATGATTAAGAAGGAATTCTCCTACAAACTTAACCCTTTACGAGGGATATCATAGCCAGCCTCTTATGTCTATGAGCCCAGTTCAAGGGGCTTACAGGCTTTTCTGTGGAACTCATACCCTCTGTCTCATTTCCAAAGAAATCACTACGAATCTACAGGGAAAGCACGGTACTATTATCCCTGTGCCATAAATAATAGCACACACCCAGAAAAAGGGGGATATAAGGCCAGATTAATTCAAAAAGTCAAAGGGGGAAGTATCATTGTGTCTCTTCTTTGGGTGACTTTGTCAACCCGCAGCCATTGGTCTTCTCTGCTGTGACTTTGTCAATCAGCAGTTTTTGATCTTCTTCTGCTGTGACCTTGTCAGCCAGCAGTTGTGGGTCTTCTCCTGCTGTGACCTTGTCAGCCAGCAGTTGTTGATTGGCTCCCGACACTTGTTAATGGCATTGACCTTAGTACAAGCCTTACATCTAGAAACTATAGATTGTACTATATTTCTAATCTGGGGTCCCAAGTAGTACTTCTTGACAAGTTGTTCTAGCTTGTTCTGCCCTAGATGGGAACTTGCGTGGATTTCCTTTACAATTTCTCCTATAACTCCTTGGGGTAGGTATAGTCTAGTATCTGGAAGTTCTATCCATCCTTGCTTATTCTTTTTACCCCCTAATTGCCTTCCCTCTTGCTCTTCTTCAGGAGTATACTTAGGGTCTGGAGGCAGCAAGGGTTGAGGCAAGAGCAGAAGAATGTCTGCAGTCCCTCCTTCCAGCTTCTCTGGCAGTGATATCAGCAAAACGGTTTCCTTGAACAATTGGAGAGTCCCCCTTTTGATGTCCTTTGCAATGAATTATGGCTACTTTAGAGGGAAGCCAAATGGCATCAAGCAGGGCTAAGATCTCAGTCTTATTTTTAATTTCTTTTCCTCCTGCTGTTAGTAAGCCTCTTTCTTTGTAAATGGCACCATGAATGTGGGCAGTGGCAAAGGCATACCTGCTGTCCATGTAAATGTTGACTATTTTGCCCTTAGCTATCTGGAGGGCCTGTGTCAGTCCAATTAGCTCTGCTCGCTGCGCAGACATACCTTTTGGCAATGCCCTTTGCCACAAGACACTGTCCTGGGTGGTTACAGCTGCTCCTGCATATCTCTGTCCATCTTGGACATAGCTGCTTCCATCAGTGAACAGCGTGAGGTCCATCTTCTCATAGGCCTGGTCCTGAAGGTCCGGTCTGGCCCCTGTGACAGTGTCCAGTATCTGTCTGCAATCATGGACCACTGTTGGGTCTGGCAAAGGTAGCAAGGTGGCAGGGTTTAGGGCTGCTGTTTTCAAAAACTGCACTGCCAGGGGATTCAATAGCTGTGCCTGGTACTGTGTCAGGTGAGCATTTGAAAGCCACCTATCCGGTGGGGCTCACAGCACTTGTTCTAGATAATGTTCTTCCATTACCTGAATGTCCTGACCCAATGTCAGTTTATTAGCTTTCTTAACTAGGGTTGAGGTAGCAGCAAGTGCCCTCAGGCAAGTTGGCCAGCCAGACGCTTCAGGGTCTAGCTTCTTGGACAGATATGCTACGGGCCTCTTCCATGGCCCAAGCTCTTGGCTGAGGATTCCTAAGGGTACCCCTCCCTTTTCAGCAATGTACAGCTGGAAGGGTTTGGCCATGTCTGGTAAGGCCAAAGCTGGGGCAGCTACTAGGGCCTCCTTCAGTGTCTGGAAAGCCTTTCCTTGTCTGTCCAAATAAACTGTTCTTCTTTGCCCCGAGTCAACTCATGTAGGGGCCTGGCCAGCTCTGCAAACCCTAGTATCCAAAGTCTGCAATAGCCTACTGCTCCCAGAAATTCTCGTACTTGCCTCTTGGTAGTGGGCTCTGGGATCTGTAACACAGTCTGAATCCTTTGACTAGATAATGTCCTTTGTCCCCCTTGTAAGTTATATCCCAGATAACTTATGGTTTGGGTGACAATCTGGGCCTTCTTGGCAGAGACTCAATACCCCATCTGCTGGAGGTCCTGGAGCAGGTTTAGGGTGGCCTCCTTACATTGTTCTTCTTCTGCTGCAGCGATGAGGAGGTCATCCACATATTGGAGTAGCACAACTGACGGGTGGGCAGTGTAAAACCCCTGCAAGTCCTTGCTCAAAGCTTCATTAAAGATAGTGGGGGAGTTCTTGAACCCTTGGGGAAGCCTGGTCCATGTATACTGCCCCACTAGTCCATTGTCTGGATCATTCCATTCAAAAGCAAATATTTCCTGGCTCTTGGGGGCCAATGGAATACAGAAGAAAGCATCCTTCAAATCTAGTACTGAGTAATAGATATGAGTAGGGGGCAATGAGCTTAGCAAAGTGTAGGGATTTGGCACCGTAGGGTGAATAGTTTCTACCCAGGTGTTTACTTCTCACAGATCCTGCACCAGGTGATAGTCCTGGGTCCCAGGCTTCTGGACTGGGAGCAAAGGTGTGTTCCAGGCTGACTGGCATTCCCGGAGGATACCTGCCACTAATAAGTGCTTCAAATGCTGTGCTATGCCTTGCTTAGCCCGTGCAGGTATGGGATATTGCCTTACCCGCCCTGGGCTAGTGGTGCTCAGCAACTGCACTATGACAGGTGGCTGATGAGCGGCTAGGCCTGGTGGGTTTGTTTCTGCCCACACCCCAGGCACCTTTTTTTTGCAACTCCTCTGGAACCCCGATAGTTTCATCCTTACCTTCCTGGAGGGCTGCTAACAGATATTCTTCAGATATGGGCACCGTTACCTTTAGGCTGCCTCCTTTGCTCTGCCAACCTCTGGACCATCCCTGTTAATATGTACTTTCTGGGCTATTACTAATAGCTTACTCTTATTTTCTCCTTCAAATCTCTTTATCTTCTGTAAGCTTTTTCCTAATATCTGAAGTGGCCTGAGTCACAAAGGCTATATTTACTAGTCTCCTGTTCTCTTCTGTCTCAGGATCTAGAGAAGTATATACTCTATAAGCCTCTATGAGTCTTTCTAGAAAGGCTGCTGGGGATTCCTCTCCTCCCTGGATGACTTCACTAACCTTACTAAAGTTAGTGGGTTTCCTAGCTGCTGCCTTTAAGCCCCGTAACAGAGCCTGGTGGTACTGGAAAAGTGCCTCCCTTCGCCCAGCGGTATTAGGGTCCCAGGTAGGAGGTTGAGACGCGAGAATGTCTTTTACTTCCCTTCTTCCCTCCCGAGTTTCCCTTTCCTCTCCCAATACCGCCTTAGCAGCTTTTTTTCATTCTTTTTTTTTTTCTTCTGTAGTAAAAAGAGTTTGGAAGACCTGTTGACAATCATCTCACATTGGCTGGTGGGTCCTAAAAACGATCTCAAGCAAGGATATTAATCCCTGCGTTTTCTCAGAAAAGGGAGGATTTTGATGTTTCCAATTGTATAAGTCACTGGAAGAAAAAGGCACATAAATAAAATGAGGGGGCGCGCGTGGGCCAGCATCGGGTGCTGGAGGCGCTTATCGGAGAGACAAGATGGAGGCTGGGTTTTGTTTCCTTTGGTTTTACTCCATACCATCACCAATTGGGGGAAATGGCACCTCTGAATCTAATTTTGTGGGATTTCTAACACTCTCGGGTGGGAGAGCGCGGGGCGGTGCAGGGAGCGAACCTGGGCTAGGGCCCGGAGGTGAGCAGGTGACACACGTGAAGCTCAGGTCCTATGCCAGCGCGGGCGGGCCTTAGCGACCCCAAATTGTCACATGCCCCGCGACCGCCTACACCAGAAGACGCACTTCCCCCATCTTGTTCTGAGCACTGGCCCCCAGTGGGGAAAGTCCCTTGGGGAGTAGGACCCGGCAAGTGGACCTGGGGTCACCCCTTCCTCTAACCTCCGAGCAACATGTGTGCACCCTCCTGGGCCACGCCAGAACAGGGGCGCTCCCAACCCACCAACGTCGCCCCCAGCCTGGTCCCCTCGCTTGGGCTGGGGACTCCCTACTTCCTTAACAGTTTCTGCGCCTCGGAAACAAAGCAGCCGGGCACCACTCCACCATGCACCACCACGCAGCCACTGGGTCCAGGGCCGGCTGGCCGGCGCCCAGGGATAAATGGGGCTCCCCCACGGGGGAGCCCATGTTGCCTCACATTTGCCCACAACCCAAGGGGCGGCAGACAAAGGGGGCTGGGGGAATAGGTCCAGCGCCTCCCTAAACTTACCAGATGCCTCCCCCTACCCAAAACAAAGGATCCGCCGCCAGACTCCGCCCGCGCCCTATGCGCCGGCACTTTGGAGAATGGCCACACCAGGGTATTATTGTTTGCCCTGCAGGGTGCGCGCCGCACCCCAGCCAAACCCGTAGGACAGTTGGGGACCTGCCCCTCCAGAGCCCCTGCGACAGGTGGAGCAGATGGGCGCCCCAAGCCGCCGGCCAGGCCCCCCCAGCCCGAGAAGTTTGCGCCCCCTCCCTGCGACTCCCTCCTGCCGGTCCGCGCACTCACCTCGCCACAGGCAGGACAACTTGTGGGGCGCTGCCACGCCCAGCCAGACTGAGCCCACCCCCAAGGAAGTCCCTGTGCCCCGGAGCAGCCGCGCCACCCCCGGGCGGCCGCACCTCCTTAGGCAACCTGGTGGTCCCCTGCTCCCGGGAGGTCACCATATTGATGCCGAATTTAGTGCGGACACCAGATTGGCATAGCGCACTACAGCCCAGAACTCCTGGGCTCAAGCGATCCTCCTGCCTCAGCCTCCCGAGTAGCTGGGACTACAGGCACACGCCACCACACCTGGCTTCTCAGTGGCGATATTAATCCACACATCTAGATACAGGCAACACACTATTAACACAGGGAACACACTTGTATCTTTCACACTCAACTCAGTCATTCAGGCTCAGACAAAACACAGCACAGCGCAGCGCAAAAAGGATTCCTAATGTGACCGGTCACTTCTGAGTTAACAAATCCAAATATCCAAATTTCAGAGGGCGGCATCCCGCCTCTGAAAGCCCAGGGTGGATTACTGGCAGCGTCCCACCTACCACCTCAGGAATGTGCGCTCTAGAGCTCAAAGGCCTCTGACCCAAACCTCCGCCAAGGGAGAATCTTGGGCGAGCCCCCAGTGTGTAGCATGCACCGGGTACAATAACAGACGTCAGAGACTTTCAGGAATATAGATGTTTCTTTATTGGCCAGTTTAACCTGCGCAGGGGCAAATTCCCAGGTGTCTGGAGACACCTTACTCACAAGGAGCTACAAACAGGAATCGTGCCTGGTGCTTACAGCTAGTTTCTTATATATCCCAAGTAAGCAAGCATAAACAAAAGCAGATGTGGCGGTTACCTATTCCCTAAGGGGGCTGCACATAGCATAGCAACAGGGGCTGGGTCTAGCTCATTGGTGAATTCCAAACATAAACTTCTGATAAGGGTCTTTAACCAATGGAATGCAAACGTTTGTCTTTCTTTGTTCTCAGCCTCACAGGGTCCCTATCTGTCTCTGCTTCTTGAATGACCTTGGGCATGGTATTCCTAACAGAACAGGAGCAGGACCTGCCTGTAACCTTTAAGTTCCCTGTTCCATCAGTGCCCTGCCTATATCCTATTATATTAGATATTCTGATCTTCTCTTGGTCCTTACATACCCATCACCCAAAGTCAGATTGTCTTCCGTCACCTTCTATCTAGTTTTTGATAGATACATGAATTCCAAACTGCCCTCTTGATGTTCCGCTTATCTGTCAGACCTCACCCTTACTGGAGTATCGCCCCTGAGACAAAGGAATTCCAAAAAGCTAAGAAGCCACCCCAAGTAGGGGCTCCAGACATACCAGGACTTTTGATTCAATACCCACATGCTCCAAGCCCCCAAGGAGGAGCATTCCCGACATACCAAGACTTTTGCCTCAGTATCCCCTAAGGCTCTCCCAAACACTATGTAACTCACCCCTAGTCTGTAACAGGCACTCTTCTCCCCCCAGGGAGAAGTGCCCAGCGGGGTTTCTTTCTCCCTTTCAATAAAACCTGTTACTCTGGTCTTTCGGATTCTTATGGATTCTTACATTTGGTGCTGAAACCCTGGACAGGGTACTAACTGCCTGGACTATCCCTCTTTGCCATCCAAACTTACAACCAGGGAAGCAATGGGCAGCAGCAGCTCATCCCGGGCTTACTCCCTGATTCTGTTTGGACGTGTAATTTTCAGTTGATTGGCCAGCAGTCTAACCCTGTCCTGAACCCCTGCTGGACCAGAAAGGTAAGGAGTTTCTCCCTACTCCTTCCCCAGTTGGCCTCCAAATTTCTCTCTAAAAACACCCCTTTCTGGATGGATGGTTTTCTATGACATGCCTCGCCTTTAGAGGGGTTTGACTTTCAGTCTCAGTGGACTGCACGGAAGACTAGGTACCTAGCCAAACCTCTCCACTCTCTCAGACAGGTGCTCGGAGCTCCCTGACAGGTGGTGATGACCTCTGTCAGGGACGACTCCTCCACATGGAGATTCTTTCCTCTTGGGACAGTGACAAAAGGCAGGGACACCCCGTCTAGCTCACCTGTCTCCACCATGGGCTCTTCAGAGTCTAAGCCTTCCGACCAGACACCTCTAGGATGTCTCATAAAAATCCTCACCAAACTCGGTCTCTCAGACCTCAAACCAAAGAAATTAATCTTCTTCTCTAACACGGCATGGCCTCAGTACAGACTAGACAATGACTCCCATTGGCCTGAAAATGGGACATTCAATTACAATATCCTAAGATATCTTGACAATTTCTGCCACCGGATGGGGAGGGCATCAGAAATTCCTTACGTGCAGGCTTTTCTTCTCCCTTCTCTCCTGTCCTTAATTTCTGTGCCTTCTGTTAAACATGCAGGCTGTTTTTGGCCAAAGAAATCTCACCTAAAACCTCTGCTCCTAATCATTCCTTCTCTGCGGACTCCCAACTCTCTCTTTCTCCTGTCTGACCCCCGGGGCACCCTTCTCTCGGGACCCCTCTCTAGTATCTCAGCAAATCTTTTTGCTGGAGTCTCTTCCCTTCAGAAAACCCTTCCCTTCACTAAATCCTGTTTTCTCTTTCTGCTCTCCTGCTAACCAGGGGCCTCTCCCTTCTTCACTGTGTTCTTCATCCCCTCCCCACTCCTTAGAAGCTGTGGCTCTGGCTGCAGTGCCTGTCTCATCTCTGACCTCTCTTCCCTCCTTACAAACTGCAGTTCTGTCTTTTCTCAGACCCCTCCTCCTTCCATACAAACTGTGAATGTGCCTCTTTCCCCATCCTCTCCACTCTCTTCAGAGCTCTAAATCCTTTTGACTCCTCTGACCTGTGGCACCACACCTGTACTTTATCCTCCTCCTCCTCCTGCAGATTCTGACTCTTCTTCTTTTCCATCCAGCTGATCACACTATCCATCCGTCTGCCTTCTCTCTTCCTCCCCTCTTTGCTGGCAACTCCCTGCCATCTCGAAAAATGTAAAAAACAGAATTGTATATTAAGCTATGTGAGTAAGTAATCTGTCTTGTCTCATTGTTTGTCAGAAAATATTTCTAGTGAATTGAAACAAGTAAAGTGCGCTCATTTAAATTCCTTAATTCATAACTTTTATGTAAAGTCTTTGTTTAATGTGTAACTGTGTCTGTTTCTAAGGCCTTAAACCAGTAATTACCCACCTCTTAAACCAGGTTTACTCATCCCCATGGACTCTCCCTGCAATACCCCCATCTTTCCTGTTTGAAAACCTTCAGGAGCTTATCACCTCATACAAGCCTTATACCTAATCAATGAGGCAGTAATTCCCCTCCATCCAGTAGTCCCTAATCTCTACAAGTTACTAACAGACATTACCTCAAACACCACTCATTTCATGGTCCTAGACCTCAAGAATGCCTTCTTTACCATTCCTCTACAGCCTGACTCTTACTTTCTGTTTGCCTTTACCCAGACACTAATGCAGCCCAGCAACTTACATGGACTATTTATTTTACCCCAGGGGATCAGAAACAGCCCACACCTGTTTCGGCAGGCACTAGCTCAGGATTCAGCAGCATGCAATCTCAAAACTAGTCCTCTCTTACAATATGTAGATAACCTACTCTTCTGCAGCCCCTCCCTGCCTGCTTCAAGGAGATTCACCATCACCCTTCTTAACTTCCTTGCTATGAAGTGTTATCCTGTCTTCTCTGCTAAGGCTCAATTTTATTCTCAGTCCCTAGTCTATCTAGGCATTACTTTAACACCCACCACCTGAAGTTTCACTCTAGATCAAACTCCACAGTCTCCAACCACCTACTACCACAGATCAAATCTTTTCTTTCCTCAGTCTAATAGGCTTCCTTAAACACTGAATTCCCAATTTTGCTCTTAGTCAAGCCCCTCAGTGAGATCTTCTGATCATGGATTTTAAGGTCTATAATGACCAAGGATGTAACAGAAAAGGCAAATAGGCCCAAAAGAAGTCAGGAAATACCAACTTTTGGCTCCAGCACCCTAAGGGGCTTCATAGCATTTTATCAAGGCCCTGCTCCAGAGTGGAAAGAAAGGTCATTTAACTGAAGCCTGCCAGGCTTCCCGGCCCCACCAGTGACACACCTGTGCTGTGGAAAGAGGGACACGAGAAGGTAAGCTGCCCCCTTGCTCCATGGAGGGAGGGTTCAGTCTCTTCTAGCCCTTCTCCAGCTACCTGTGACCTGACCTTGCCCAGCATGCTGGGACTTGCCACTGAAGGCCCAAGGATATCATTCATGAGCCTAAGGTATTTCTTCCAAGTAGCAGATAAGCTAATCTCATTTCTTGTAAACACAAGGGCCATCTACTATGCCTTGCTTGAATATTTAAGCTTTATTTATCCCTCAAAGAACTCTACTGTGGGTATTGACAGTCTGATTTTATTGATTTATTTAATATTTAGTATCTCCTTTGTTCCTCTTATCTCAATGCCCCATGCCTATTATAGGCTGGGACCTGCTGGTAACTCCAGCTAGAAGTAGTGGTCACTAGGACTTAAACTCTAACTGTAAAGTGTAGAAATATAACACCCTTTCCCTAAGTATTTGCAGGTTTTATAGGTTACTCAGCAAACTGTTCAAAAACTGTCCAAGAGGCACTTCCAGCATTACATCATCCAAGGACTGAATTTCACATGGACAGGTCCACACACCATAATCCTGACAACTCACTCCCACTGTACTTTTCAACCTACCTCACCACATCAGGAACTTTCTACTCATGTGGGACCAACAGCTATCGGTGTCTCCATACTAATTAGACAAAACCTTTACCCTAATCTATCTCACCCTAAATATCAACCTAATCTCACCCCATGAGCCTCTTCCAGTTCCTAATACACTATCCATCATTGTAAGGACCAAACAAGCTATACAGGTAATTTCTCTTCTTATTGGTTTAGAAATCTCTACAAAAGTAGATCTAGGGACAGGGGGACTAGCCACACTGCCCTGTCTTATTCCTATTTGCGTGCTCTCTCTCTCTCTCTCTGAAGCCTAGTGAATTTGTATACATGGACTCAGTGGTTTCACACTAACTGAGCGTCTTGACTATTGCCTTTCATTGCTCCACTCACTCTCCTATTTATATTTCTAACTTTTAGACCCTGACTCTTATGTTTGTTTACTGGTTTCTTACAGAACCACATTCAGACCTTCACCAATCAGACAACTGAAAAAATCTACCTAACCCTACACATCAACCCTGAAACCTGCCCTTGTGAAACAAAAAAATCTGAAACCCTATATCAGCAAACCTCCTAAATTCTATCCTTCAACCTCTACAGTTCCCCTAACCCTAAAGCTCTCTCATATCCTTGAAGAACTAGGAGAATAAATAACATTCACCTCTTAATGTTTTTCAGTCTTTTTACCCTTCACATAGTAAGAGGACAAGACCACTGGGTCTTCTTCTTGCTGAAGAAGAGCCTACAAACGGACATGAAACATTTCTTTTAGCTCAAGCTAACTGCTCTCTTCAGGGCTGCAGAAAAAAAATATCTCTAACTTTACCATGGAAGAACTTTCACACACACACCCCTATACAACCCTCCTTATCTCTGCATTGCTAATCTCCAAATACCTGCCTCTTTCTTTATTAAGTTCTTACAGGCTGGATGAGAGAAATCTCTAGGACAGGGGTCCCCAAACTTCTTACACAGGGGGCCAGTTGACTGTTTCTCAGACCGTTGGAGGGCCGGACTATAAAAAAAACTATGAACAAATCCCTATGCACACTGCACATATCTTATTTTAAATTAAAAAACAAAATGGGAACAAATATAATATTTAAAATAAAGAACAAGTACATTTAAATCAACAAACTGACCAGTATTTCAATGGGAACTATGGGCCTGCTTTTGGCTAATGAGATGGTCAATGTGCTCCTCTCGCTGACCATCAATGAAAGAGGTGCCCCTTCTGGAAGTGCGGCGGGGGCCAGATAAATGGCCTCAGGGGGCCGCATGTGGCCCGCGGGCCATAGTTTGGGGACCCCTGTTCTAGGATTACCTACAATCAAATGCTCCTACACTCCTATTCCCCAGTACCCCAAGGAGAACTTCATGAGGGAAATATCAAATAGGTAAGGATGACAGCAGGAAGAAGTCGCCCCTCAACCCGAGAAGTTCCCTCCTGAATGTTCTCCAAACCCTCTTCCTCTTTACCACACATATTCAATCCTTCTAAAAAAACTTACACCAACAGGTTTCCTGTATCTTAAAAATCTCCACATGTCCTCCCATTTGAGAGGAACCAGACCAGCATGTCTCATGAGGCTCAACCAGGAGACTATGGATCACCATGTCACTCTGTCCACTTGGCACTCATAGCAAGCAACTGACAATTATTACCCCGCAAAATTTTTTTATTTCCTCACTCAGGTTTCCAGAGACATCCCTAGTTCATACCTCACAGCATGGAAATTGATGACCTCCTTAACTGGATGGGGGACTTGGGTTGGCAAGGTTCCCTTCTTGAGTTCTCTCCAGAAGAAGAAATAATTTTCCAATTTTCTCCTCTTTCTCCTCATCACCCCTCACCATATATTATAATATTAATAACTGCTTTTCTTTTATATGTAACCACAGAGTTTGAGAAATGATAGATATGTGAATTCCAAAATGCCCTCTTGATGTTCTGCTTATCTGTCAGACCTCACCCTTACTGGATTATCGCCCCTGAGAAAAAAGAATTCCAA